>NW_022437043.1:5847912-5867852 GCF_009761245.1 Sapajus apella | reverse complement strand
CGGTCTACGTCGCGCTCAACTGCCCCCCCCCCCCCCCACCCGGGGCGAACACCCAAGTCCCCGCCAAAAAAAAAAAAAAAAAAAAAAAAAAAAAAAATCGCCAGGTGTGGTGGGACGTGCCTATACTCCCAGCTACTCTGGAGGCTAAGACAGGAGAATCGCTTGAACCTGGAAGGCAGAGGCTGCAGTGAGCAAAGATTATGCCACTGCACTCCAGCCTGGGCACAGATTGAGACTCCGTCTCAAAAAAAAAAAGACTATTCCCCCAACCCCCTCCACTTGACATATGGTAGGGATGGATGTGAGGAATCCACATCGTTAACAACAAAAAATGCCTGCCACCCCATTGCTTGGTGCACAGTTGGCCCACGCTAGGTATCAAGCATCAGTATCAACAACAAAAGTGTCCGTGGAGGCTGGAACGTGTAGGACCATCTGCTTTTAGCTGTCTCACCAGGCTCCAGATGTTTGAGGATGCCTCTCTTGGCCAAGCGGGTCTGCAGCGCAACGGGCAGCGGCATAGCTGGTAGCAGACAGACCTTCGAACAGAAGGACAAACTGATAAGCAGCTCAGATAAGGATTCATATCTGGGTCCCGTAAACAAGCGCCTCCCCTCAACATGTACACATCTGACTCCCATCTATTCAACTGAAACAGTAGTTGAGTGGACAGAACATACGCACTACAAGACGTAAGAGATAAGAGATAGGTGGCAATATCACCAAAACTCTTACCAACTCTGTCCCGAAACAGGGTGCTCCAGGACCCAGTTCCTCTCCCAGGCCCAGGCTCCGCCCACCGCCTAAGAACCGCGGCTACCCCGCACCCCAGAAATGGGCTCATCCAGCGTCCCCCAAAGACCGCCGGGTGGGAGAAACCAAAGCGCTGGTATGGGGGAGCAGAGGGCAGCACTTCCTCCAGCTCCAAAAGAATGCACCCACCCCAACGTTACCAATACAGTCGTGCAGGTAGTGGAAGGCTGTCACACCGGCAGTCTCTCTCGTGTCGCCGCTACGATACCTGAGACCACACGACTCTCTTCCCAAAGCACAGAATGAGGTCTCACCCCGAGCTTGAAGGTAACTGGACTACGCTAAGGAGGCAGTGAGCAAATGGCGCAAACTCGATTGGCCAATGAGAGTGTGTCCTTGGTGTGACGTGCTGCGTACCAACCCAATCGCTGTCCGGTAATAGGCGGAAAGCTCGGACACCGGTGTGCGTCAACACTGGGGGCGTGGCCTGACTGCGCGGCCGGACGCCAGCGCCATGGAGGAGTACGCTCGGGAGCCTTGGTACGGCGATGGGCACTGGCATCGGGACTGTTGCTGCGACGCCAAGGCCAGCCGTGGGGGTCGGGCGGGGGAGGCGTCGGCCGCACAGAACCATATACCAGACTCGGGGTACTCTTAATATATTTCTCACTCCCCCAACTTGGTTCCTGTCACTCGGGCTCTGTTATGAGGGGCCACAACCGTCTCCCCTCAGAAGGTGCGGCGGAGGCCGAACCACGCCACGTTTTCCTGACTTCGTAATCTCCTAGTACCTGTTTGTTAACGAAAAAACACGTTGGTCGAATCCATCCCGGCTGGGGGTGGTACGGGATTGAACGGAAATCCCCAGAGTTGCCGCGGGTGGTTTTTTCCAGGTCGCGTTTGTCAGTGGGGGCGGGGCACGGATGAACCTATTGAAGGCCAGAGGGGGCGGTGCATCCTCCCCGAGTTTGCTCTTGGTTTTTCCCAGTTGTACTGGATTGAAAAGGGGCGGGGCTTGATTGGACGGTCTCACCGTCGGAGAAGGGGTGTGAGGCTGTCCTGCTTTGCCGACGATCTGTCTTGGTTAGTTAACACGCCTATTTCGCTTATTGAAACGTCAGCTCTTTGTGTGTGCCAATTCATTTAATCTTTGAGCACAGTAAAGCAGTTGGCTGATTCCTTGGTTGGTAGACAGGACGAAGACTAATATTTCTCCCCCTTTGCCCTATTTCTTGCTTTAATGCCGGGGGAACTGACAGGACTAGCTCCTTATTATCTGAAGTGTTTGTTCCTACTTAGGCACTTCCCATTCTGGTGACTTGGTTTCTCCCAGTTAGAAAAGAATCCGTGTGACAGGGCCTAGGGGAGGGCTCACATTAACCCCGTCCTTCCCTTCCTGCTTGCAGCCCATGGCGAATTGTGGATGATTGCGGAGGAGCCTTCACTATGGGTGTCATCGGTGGTGGAGTCTTCCAGGCCATCAAGGGTTTCCGCAATGCCCCTGTTGTGAGTCCAGGCCTTCCCTGCGTTGGTGTGGGGTCAGCTGTCTTGCCCACAAGGGATGTTGCTCTGAAAACTGCTTGGAGCTGTCAGTCACGTGTACTTTTTCATTCTGGTGCCCACTCACCTACTGTATGCCAAGCCTGACTCCTGTATGTGGAATTTTGTAGGGATTGCAAACATGACCTCTGTCCTCCGCCCTCCACCCCATCCAACTGAAGCTCCTCTGTGGAAATGCTGTGTTGTTCAGAGAGTCATTACCAAATCTTAAATGTGTGTGCAAAGCTAAAGATATATTTTTTTTTTGAGACAGAGTCTCGCTATAACTCGATCAAGACAGTTAAAGGTGAGCAAAAAAACAAGAAAAGAAAGGAGACGGAGTCTCGCTGTGTCACCTAGGCTAGAGTGCACAGGCACGATCTTGGCTCACTGCAACCTCCGCCTCCCAGGTTCAAGTGATTCTCCTGTTTCAGCCTCCCGAGTAGCTGGGACTACAGTCATGTGCCACCACACCTGGCGAATTTTTGTATGTTTAGTAGAGACAGGGTTTCACTATGTTGTCCAGGCTGGTCTCAAACTCCAGATCTCAGGTGATTCACCTGCCTCGGCCTCCCCAAGTGCTGGGATGCTGGGATTACAGGTGTGAGCCACTGCACCCAGCTAAGTTTTATTTTTTATTTATTTTTATTTTTTTTTTTTTGAGATGAAGTCTTGTTCTGTTGCCTGGGCTGGAGTGCAGTGGCACAGTCTTGGCTCACTACCTCCTCTGCCTCCTGGGTTCAAGCAATTCTCCTGCCTCAGCCTCCTGAGGAGCTGGGATTACAGGCGCCTGCCACCATGCCCACCTAATTTTTGTGTTTTTAGTAGAGACAGCCTTTTACCATGATGATCAGGCTGGTCTCGAACTCCTGACCTCGTGATCTGCCTGCCTGGTGGGCCTCCCAAAGTGCTGGGATTATAGGAGTGAGCCTCTGCACCCAGCCTTTTTTTTTGTGTGTGTGTGTGTGTGTGAGACATCTTGCCCAGTTGCCCAGGCTGGAGTGCAGTGGTGTGATCACAGTCACTACAACCTCCACCTCCCAGGCTCAAGTGATCCTCCCACCTCAGCCTCCCAAGTAGCTGGGACCACTGCACTGTGCCACCACACCCAGCTAATTTTTTTTTTTTTTTTTTTTTTTTTTGTAGAGATGGGGTTTCAACATGTTGCTTGGGATGCTGTCTAACTCCTGAGCTCAAGTGATCCACCCTCCTCAGCCTCCCAGAGTGCTGGGATTACAGGCATGAACCACTACACCAGGACCAGACACATTTTGCCTAGAGTCAGATTCTGGCTCAGAAACCTGGATAGAGGAAAATGACAGGAATTTAATTGCCAGAGGGAAGACAGCATTAAAGTTGAGAGAATTCTTTTAACATAATTATTTTTCTCTGACCACCTCCCTTCCCAGAAGATCACAAATGCTGTGGCTTTAATGCTATCTATTTGCCAAAGTCTCTGCAATTTATATATGTAGCCCCATCCCTCCCCTAGATTCCTGGAACTCTCCTCCCTGGATCTTTGGCCAAGTTTCTCATCATCAAGGTCTCAGCACGAATTCCCTCTCCTTCAAGAGGCCTTTCCTGACCCCTCAGCCCCAATCATATTTCTTCATGGTGTTTCTGCTAAAGTGCAGATTGCTGTCTGAAGCTCCCTTGTTTACCTACCCTTGCTCACGATCTGTGTCTCCCACTGTTAATGTGAGCTCTGAGAGGGCAGGGAGCAGATCTACCTTGTTCATGGCTGTATCCCTGTATATGGCATGGTGCCTGGCACATATAGTAGGTACTTGTTTACTTGTTTTTGTTGTTGTTGTTGTTGTTTTTTAGAGACGGGGTTTCACCATGTTGGCCAGGATGGTCTCCATCTCCTGACCTCGTGAACCGCCTGCCTCAGCCTCCCAAAGTGTTGGGATTACAGGCGTGAGCCACTGCGCCCGGTCAGTACTTGTTTTTTTTTAGGGACGGAGTTTCGCTCTTGTTACCCAGGCTGGAGTGCAATGGCGCGATCTCGCCTCACCGCAACCTCCGCCTCCTGGGTTCAGGCAATTCTCCTGCCTCAGCCTCCTGAGTAGCTGGGATTACAGGCACGCGCCACCATGCCCAGCTAATGTTTTGTATTTTTAGTAGAGACGGGGTTTCACCGTGTTGACCAGGATGGTCTCGATCTCTTGACCTCGTGATCCACCCGCCTCGGCCTCCCAAAGTGCTGGGATTACAGGCTTGAGCCACCGCGCCCGGCCCAGTACTTGTTAATCATTTACCGAATGAATGAATGAATGAATGAACAAATATATGAATGAATTAGCACTTGTCAACTCAGCTCTGAGAACATCCATTTTGGGGCACCCTCCACATCCCTAGTTCTTGGCCACTTCTCCACATCTCTACCGCTGATACCTCTAACAGATCTCCCATCTTCTTCCCTCTCTTAAAAGATGGAATCCCATCTGCCAGTGTCTTCAGCCCTGCCATGACTCCCTTTCTTCCTTTCCCCAGGGAATTCGGCACCGGTTGAGAGGTAGTGCCAACGCTGTGAGGATCCGAGCCCCCCAGATTGGAGGTGAGGGGCTTGAGGATATAGATATAGGAGATGTCTTGGCAAAGATGGGAGTGGTTGATCCTTCAGGTCTAGGCTGCAAGTTGGGAGTTCAGATTCTAGCCCCTGCTGGAGACTTTCCAGGGGTGTGATGTTTTCCAGCAATTGAATATGGAGGGGAAGAAAGTGGGTTCTGGAGTTTAAATTTAGGTCATGACTCTTCCCTGCCATGTGACCTTGGGCTAGTGGCTTAACCTTTGTGAACCTCACCTGTCCCATTGGGGTGGTGATAACAGTAACCACCTTATCAGTAGTTTTGTAGTTTATGTAATTTACATACTACTAAGTGCATGTTGCTATGCTAAACATTTTAATAACATTAACTAATTTAAAATTGCAGAAGTCAAATAACAGTACCTCGAACAGGTCCTGGCACACAGTAAGCCCTCAGTAAACATCTTAACTATCATATTAACTGGCTTTTCCAACCTATTTTCTTCTCACTGAAATCCAAATCAGAATTCCAACTCTGTGTGGTGATTATGAAGCTCAAAGTTGCTCTGTTAAAGGCTATATGAAGATAAATCTGCTTGTAAACATTTGTCAGCTCCCCATAAAGGTGAAGGGAATGTTGATGGTGATTATAGACGACTTGAAGTGGGAGCTACCACGGGATGGGGACAGATAGGAAATACTCTCTGGGGATTTGCTATCTGCCTTTGTGTCTGGGTTTTTTTCCCCTGTTCTTGGCCAAAGCATTCAGGCCTTGGAAGCCCCCTGAGATGTAAATTCTTGGGATTTCCCAGGAACTAATTAGGCCATGGTCCCACTACAGGTAGCTTTGCAGTGTGGGGGGGCCTGTTCTCCACCATCGACTGTGGCCTGGTACGGCTTCGGGGCAAGGAGGATCCCTGGAACTCTATCACCAGTGGAGCATTGACCGGGGCTGTGCTGGCTGCCCGCAGTGAGTGCCCCCTGGCCCTGGCCCTGACCCCAGCCTCTTCTACCCTGTTCTGCCTGCCCTCACCTCTGTTTCTCTGCCCCCAACTCCCCTAGGTGGTCCATTGGCAATGATGGGCTCAGCGATGATGGGGGGCATCTTGTTGGCCCTCATTGAGGGTGTTGGCATCCTCCTCACTCGCTACACGGCCCAGCAGTTCCGAAATGGTGAGTATCTGGTAGATGGTGGTGAGGGGAGCGGGAAATGCTCCACCTGGCCTCTTCCACTCATCCTTACCGGATTCTCCCCTCTCTAGCACCCCCGTTCCTGGAGGACCCCAGCCAGCTGCCCCCTAAGGATGGCACCCCAGCCCCAGGCTATCCCAGCTATCAGCAGTACCACTGAGGAAGCCCACTGCCACCGTGGGAGCTGCTTCTCAGTTCCCTCCCCGATGATCTACCTCGAAGGGAGGGCTGGCTCCCAGTTAGCCCTGGGACCCTCTAGAGAGGGCTTCTACTCTGTTTCTTAGTCCCAGGGTGGGGGTGGGGCACACCAGCTGCCCTGACAGATGGGTCCCCTTTTTCTCTCTCAGGGCACCCCAGCCCCACACTCACATGTACCAAGTTCTCACCCCAGCTCCTTTGTGTGGCACCCTGATAAGTATTTAAAGCCCGTTTTAAAAAAAGAAAAGAAAAAAAAAACAATAAAGCCCGTTTTGAAATGCCTATGTGTGGACTCCTTGAGCTGCCTATGGGGCCCCTCCATAGGACAAGGAGCAGAGCTTGCTTAAGGGACTCAGAAACCCCAGACTTGGAGACCCACAGCAAGTGGGCTCTAGTAAATGTCTATGGGATGAATGAGCAGGAAGGAAGATTGAAGATGTGAATTAGGAACATGAATAAGGTTGTCTGGGGCCAGATGATGGGTCTTAGCTGTCAGAGGAACAAGCCTGGGAAAGAAGGGAGTGAACACCAGGATTGCTGGGGATGGGGGTCGTTCTGGATGTTGCATCCCTGACCCCATCCTCACACACACACCCCAGTACCCCTGAACCCTGCTCCACAAGCCCCCGTCCCCGAGGCTGGGAAATGTGGCCTCACCGGAGTCCTTTCTGGATACTCAGCACAGCATTTGTAAAGGTGATTCCCCTCCCTCCGTGTGGCCTCAGGGTGGATCTGGGATGGAAGGAGGGACCAGGAGACCAGCTCCCTCAAGGTAGCCTGGTCTTTGTTGTTGTTGTTTTGAGATGTTCCTCTGTTGCCCAGGATAGAGTAGCAGTGGCATGATCTCGGCTCACTGCAACTTCCACCTCCTGGGTTCAAGTGATTCTCATGTCTCAGCATCCCAAGTAGCTGGGATTACAGGCGTACACCACCAAGCCCAGCTAAGTTTTTGTATTTTTAGTAGAGACGGGGTTTCACCATGTAGGCCAGGCTGGTCTCAAACTCCTGACCTCAGGTGACCTGCCTGCCTCAGCCTCCCAAAGTGTTGGGATTACAGGCGTGAGGGGGGGGCCAGGAGACCGGCTTGACCAGGTCAAGTGTTTTTAAAGGGTAACCACAAAATAATCAAAAATGAGTTTTCATTTTGGGATGAGGGAGCTAGGACATTTTTCTGAGTGGACATGGGCTCCCCCCGCCAAAGCTGTGACTTCTGCACAAACCTCTACATGGGTGGAGCAAACATTGCCTTCACTGGGATGCAGATGCCACGGGGAGGCGCAAAAGCTTCCTGAGGAGTCACCGGTTTCCTCTGCACAAACTGCTCTAGTTGGGAATGACCTCAAGAGACATGAAAACCGTCTCTTTCTTGCAACTCATTGCAAGGCGGTGGAAACACCCTTTCTTCATGACAAAACTGGTCCGTGGGGATGCAGAGTCTTCAGCGGTGACAGCTGAGACACCTGTTTGAGCTACTCAGTGCCGGGCAGTGCGCAGCACCGCAGCACTGTGGCGGCAGCACCAGGCACGCATCTTTGAGACCGAAGCGCCTGTCAGACCCAGGGTGTTCCTTGTGTCTCAGAGCCAATACCTCCTTTAGTCCCGCCCCTTGTGGATCCTCGGGCCGGCCTTGCCCCCTGCAGGCCTCCACCTGCGTCGATCTAGCGTCGCCCCAGTAGCTCCTGGAGGCCCTTCCCTTCCGCGAGTCCTGGGGCCACTGGGGACTCCACGCGCCCGGGGTCTCCCACCCTGCCCCTCGGTCCCGGTCCTGGTCCTATCACTCAGCACCGCCCCCTGAGGTCGCGGCGGGCTCCACCTCCTTCCTACAGCCACGCGGCTTCTCCGAGGCCCCGACCCTGCGGTCTCCCCAGGGTCCCTCCAAGGCTGCACCCCTCCATACTCCCCAAGACCGGCAGACTCCCGCCCTCGACAGCCGCTGGATCCACCTCCTCCCACTGCCAGGCCCCGCCCCTCTCCCGCGTGTGGGGCCAGTTGCGCTGTCTCCAGGGCGGGGGCGACCAGGTCCATCCGCGGGGCCTAGGAGTGGTCCTTCTGCGCGCCCTCGGCCCGGGGTAGCTTGACAGCTCGCGGCGAAGTTCGGGGCCTTGCGTGAGAGTCGTAGGACGGCTGGGGACGGTGCCGGTGGAGGCGGGACTCCATGGAGGCCAGGCATAAACGGCAGTCACCCGGCCTCACCGGCCTCGATCTGGTGCTAGGTCGCCCTGAGTCGTCCTGGGCTTGAGAGCTAGGGCAAGCCCTGAGGCCCCGCCCTCTGAGCGACCTAGGCCCTGGGGCGGCGGCTTCTTTACCTAAAAGAAGGGAATGCAGCGTGAGACCCTCGTTGTTTCCACGACAAGAGACTACAGAGACCAAGGGAAGGCGGGAGATGGAAAGATTAAGAGAGAAATAGAAACACATGCATGTAGGGAGGTAGAGACAGACCAGTGGAAAGAGATGGAGGCAGGCAGAGACGTGCAAGAGGTCAATGAGACAGACACAAAGAGGAGGGGAGAGACACTAAGAAACAGAAGAAGCTGCATGAGGGTCAGAAACGCAGGTAGGTAGAGGGGAATACCGCTTCACATGCAAGCAAACGCGGGAGACAAAGCAAGGAGCCAGTAGAGCTGTGAGTTGGCTTCAGGCCAGGCCTCCTCCGGCTGCCGCCCTCCTACACCCTAGCTGCGGGGCCTCAGGGAGGCCGACAAATGCCTCACCTGCAGACTCTTTGTGTCTCTCGTATCTCTCTCTGGCACTCTCCCAGTCTCGTCTCTAATTTAATCCCATCTGCTTCCAGCAAGGACTTCAGCGGCTGTCTCAGGTTCCTCCTCCTGTTTCTTCCCGTCCTCCATGCCTTAGCCCTTAGTCTCTACTTCTATCTGTCTTGATCTCTCAGCTCCCCTCCCCAATTTTTCTGCTTTGGTCTCCCTGGCTGGTGCTTTCACAGTGTGACCCGGTGGCCCTTGAGTTTGCCACCTACCTGTCTGCACGGGGAGAAGGGAAATAGTCGGTGGGCTAGGGGGGTTAAGGAGGTGGGCGGGATCAGGGAAGAGCAAGGGGGTCCAGCCCTGACAGGTGTGGGATCGCTTTACTCACTTCCTCAGGGAGGGACCCTGACAGATGAGGGAGAAAGAGACAGACATGGGGGAATCAGAGGGACAGAAGAATAGGGAGAAACACATAGATAGAAAGAGAAGCCAGTTTACTGAGAGATCAAAGGAGAGACAGAGATGCAGAGAAAGATACCAAGAGGCTGGGCGCGGTGGCTCACGCCAGTAATCCCAACTTTTTGGGAGGCCGAGGCGGGTGGATCACCAGAGGTCAGGAATTCCAGACCAGCCTGACCAAGAAGGTGAAACCCCGTCTCTACTAAAAATACAAAAATTAGCCGGGCATGGTGGCAGGCACCTGTAGTCCGAGCTGCTAGGGAGGCTGAGACAGGAGAATTGCTTGAACCCGGGAGGTAGAGGTTGCAGTAAGCCGAGATTTCGCCACTGCACTCCAGGCTGAGAGCCAGAACGAGACTCCATCAAAAAAAAAAAAAAAAAAAAAAAAGAGAAGGAGAAAGACACACTGAGAAAGACACAGATAACAGGGAAAAAAGAAAAACAGGAACAGAGAGAACAAGATTGAGATGGTGAGATGGATACAGAGGAACAAGAGATGGAGTCAACGCAGAGGGAGGAAGAGCAAGAGGGAGACAGAAGAGAGGTGCATGCACTTCACCTTGAGTCTGGGGCTACTGGTCTCAGTGTTCCTATTTCCAGTGTTCTCTTAGTGGCAGCTGGAGAACAGGGCCGGACAGGCAGGGCAGCTCTGACACCCCCCACACTAACCTAGGGGCAGAACTTTAGAGATCGATGCTCTGATGTTAAAAAATGGGAACCATCCCAATGGGCCTATTTAGGACCATGTCTGAGGTGACACAAATCTGCCTTTTGTTGTCCTCGTTTGCACTTGAGGAAACTGAAACACAACAAGGTGAAGCAACTTCCTGTGATTACACTGCCTCAGAGGGGCAAGGTTGGGACTGAAATCCATGGCCGGCATGGTGGCTTATGCCTGTAATCCCAGCAGTTTGGGAGGCCAAGACGGGAGGATCGCTTGAGGCCAATAGTTCAAAATCCTTATTTACAGCACTTAGAGTTTCTGAGATGTAATTTACGATATAATTTCTGGGACAACATATTCTCAATTATAATTACAGGTGTCATTTGAAGGTTTTATAAGCCTTCTTTGCTAAAGTAATAATTTCAAGGACAAACATTTATCTTTTTGGACAGGTTGTCTCTCTGTCACCCAGGTCGGAATGCAGTTGTGCAATCTCTGCTCACTGCAACATCTGCCTCCTGGGTACAAGTGATTCTTGTGCCTCAGTCGCATGCATAGCTGAGATTAGAGGCACATCCCATCATACCTGACTAATTTTTGTATTTTTGGTAGAGACAGGGTTTCACCATGTTGGCCAGGCTGGTCTCGAATTCATGACCTCAAGTGATCCGCCTGCCTTGGCCTCCCAAACTGCTGGGATTACAGGTATGAGCCACCATGCCTGGCCTATTATTATTTTTTTTTTCAAGATGGAGTCTCACTCTGTTGGCACAGGCTGGAGTGCAGTGGTGCAATCTCAGCTCACTGCAACCTCTGCCTCCTGAGTCAAGCAATTCTTCTGCCTTAGTCTCCTGTGTAGCTGGAATTACAGGCACACACCACCATGCCTAGCTAATTTTTAGTATTTTTTTTAGTAGAGATAGGGTTTCACCATGTTGGCCAGGCTGGTGTCAAACTCCTGACCTCAGGTGATCCACCCGCCTTGGCCTTCCAAAGTGCTGAGATTACAGGTGTGAGCCACTGCACCAGGCCACAGCCTATTATTTTTTATAGACAGATAATAATTGTAAGTATTTATGGGGTATAGTGTGATTTTTTTCTTTTCAAGGCAGGATCTCACTCTGTCGCCTGGGCTGGAGTGCAGTGGCACCATCATAGCTGACTGTACCCTCGACCTCCTGGGTTCAAGTGATCCTCCCGCCTCAGCCTCCCAAGTAGCTGGTACTACAGGCATGCACCACCATGCCTGGGTAATTTTTTAGTTTTAATTTTTTTATTTTAATTCTAATTTTTTTTTATTTTTTATTATTATTTATTTATTTATTTATTTTTTTGAGATGAAGTTTCACTCTTGTTGCCCAGGCTGGAGTGCAATGGCGCGATCTCAGCTCACTGCAACCTCCGCCTCCTGGGTTCAGGCAATTCTCCTGCCTCAGCCTCCTGAGTAGCTGGGATTACAGGCACGCGCCACCATGCCCAGCTGATTTTTTGTATTTTTAGTAAAGACGGGGTTTCACCGTGTTGACCAGGATGGTCTCAATCTCTTGACCTCGTGATCCACCCGCCTCGGCCTCCCAAAGTGCTGGGATTACAGGCGTGAGCCACCGTGCCCGGCCTAATTTTTATTTTTTTGAGACAGAGTCTCGCTCTGTCACCCAGGCTGGAGTGCAGTGGCACAATCTTGGCTCACTGCTACCTCTGCCTCCTGGATTCAAGCAATTTTCCCTGCCCCAGTCTCCCGAGGAGCTGGGATTACAGGCACCCGCCACCACACCTGACTAATTTTTGTGATTTTAGTAGAGAGGAGGTTCCACCATGTTGGCCAGGGTGGTCTTGAACTCCTGACCTCAGGTGATCTGCCCGTCTCAGTCTCCCAAAGTTCTGGGATTACAGGGGTGAGCCACCATGCCCGGCCTAGTTTATATTAAAGAGAAGATCTCACCATGTTCCACAGGCTGCTCTTGAATTTCTGGGCTCAAGTGATTCTCCCAAAGTGCTGGGATTATAGACCGGAGCAGCTGCACCTGGCTGATAGCTGTACTTCAGTATTTGTTAACCAACCTTTTGCTCTTCCTACCATGGACAGGCTTGACTTAATGAAGATGGTGTTGGCAATGATCCTGGGCATTTCACAGGGTTCTGTAGTTGTACAGAGGCTCAAGACAGACATTCTTGTCCAAGTTTCTCAATTAAACACCTCACCAAATCAGATGGTGTAAACTAACTTCAGAATGGAGATTGGATTCTCTCCCCCCAACTGCCAAAAGGAACCTGAGATTCCTTTAGTTAATTATAAAGACCATCATTATTAAGGCTAGTGTCTGATCTGAAACTTAATTAGGTGAACATTAAAAAGAAAATACATTTAGGCCTATGGAGCTAACTTTTTATTGCAAAATACAAAGGATAATGGCAAAGAGGATTTTTAAAAAATTTCAGTGAAATAATGAGCATGTTATGTTTTCCTTCTACAAAATCAAAAGATTCCTTTAAGATCTGCCCCTAACTTAGCTCCCTTTCAGTTCACACAGTTTCTTTCTTTCGTTCTTTTTGAGGCAAAGTCTCATTCTGTCACCCAGGCTGAAGGGGGGAGGTGTCATCTTGGCTCATTACAGCCTCAACCTCCTGGGCTCAAGTGATTTTCCTGCCTCAGCCTCCCGAGTAGCTGGGACTACAGGTGTGTGCCACCACATCCAGCTAATTTTTGTATTTTTTTGTAGAGATAGGGGTTTGCCATGTTGCCCAGGCTGGTCTTGAACTCTGGGGCTCAAATGATCCGCCTGCCTCGCCTCCCAAAGTGCTGGGATTACAGGTGTGAGCCACTGTGCCCGGCCAACACAGGCATCTTCTGAGATGTGCCAGGTGCTATGTAAGTCCTTGGATGTTGACCCATGTATGATGCTCGTGCTTTATCCCTCAAACTGACTATTGGGTATTTCCAGGTCTAACTCTTGGTTAAATCTGTATCCCCTAGAGCCATAGGAAATATATGCTTGCTCCTCCTAGGCATAACAGGAGCTCAGTGGTTTTGTGGGGCCTATCTGCCTAGACCAGCATACACATATGTCTACCCAAAAAGACATAGCTTCAAACACATATGGTTGACAAAGGATGAATAGCCACAATACAAGGGGACTTCAAAAAGTGTGGAAAAATGAGATGACAATTGCCCTTGTTTGATGAGAGGAGTGGGCAGGAGCATTGTTGTGGTGGAGGAAGACTACCTGGTGAAGCTTTCCCAGGTGTTTTTCTGCTAAAGCGTTGGTTTTCACAAAACACTCATAATACATATATATATATATAGACATGGAGTTTTGCTTTTGTCACCCAGGCTGGAGTGCAGTGGCACGATCTCAGCTCACTGCGACCTCTGCCTCCCGGGTTCAAGTGATTCTCGTTCCTCAGCCTCCTGAGTAGCTGGGATTAGAGACACCCGCCACCATGCCTGGCTAATTTTTGTATTTTTAGTAGAGATGGGGTTTCACTATGTTGGTCAGGCTGGTCTTGAACTCCAGACCTCAAATGATCCTCCAGCCTCGGTCTCCCAAAGTGCTGGGATTACAGGCATGAGCCACCTCCCCGGGCCAGAATACATAATTGATTAATCCCCTACCTGCTCCTTTCCTCTTGCAGCCTGTGAATAACCACACCCTCCCTCTTTCCCCTCAAGTCCGATTTTCCCTTTTAAATATTTAAACCCTCAAAATCATGTTTGGAGAAAGGCACAGGCACAGATGTGTCTCCAGGGCATTGTCCTTAACATTGGCAAAGTAAATTTTGTCTTTTTGAGATGGAGTCTCACTCTGTCATCCAGGCTGGAGTGCAGTGGTGACATCCCGGCTCACTGCAACCTCCGCCTCCCGCATATAGGCGATCCTCGTGCCTGAGATTTTCAAGTAGCTGGGATTACAGGCATGTGCCACTACGCCCGGCTATTTTTTGTAGTTTTAGTAGAGCAGCTACACAGGAGGCTGAGGTAGGAGAATCGCTTGAACCCGGGAGGCAGAGGTTGCAGTGAGCCGAGATCGTGCCACTGCACTCCAGCCTGGGGAACTGAGCGGGACTCTATCTCAAAAAAACAAAAAAAACACAAAAAACAAAAACCCACAATGAGATATCACCTCACACCAGTCAGAATGGCTATTACCAAAAAGACGGAGAGGCTGGGTAAGGTGGCTCAAACGCCTGTAATCCCAGCACTTTGGGAGGCCAAGGCAGGCAGATCACTTGAGGTCAGGAGTTTGAGAGCAACCTGGCCAACATGGCAAAATCCCGTCTCAACTAAAAATACAAAAAATTAGCCAGGCATGGTGGCATGCACCTGTAGTCCCAGCTACTTGGGAGGCTGAGGCAGGAGAATTGCTTGAACCCAGGAGGTGGAGGCTGCAGTGAGCCAAGATCTCGCCACTATGCTCCAGCCTGGGGAACAGAGCAAGACCCTGTCTCAAAAATAAAATAAAATAAATAAAAAAGACAAAGTTGGGCACAGCAGTGAATGCTTCTAGTATCAGCTACTAGGGAGGCTGAGTTGGAGGATCACATGAGCCCAAGAGTTTTAGGCCAGCCTGGGCAACATAGTGAGACACCTATCTCTAAAATAAAAATAAAATACAACTTTTAAAAAGATGAAAGATAATAAATGTTGGTGAGGATATGGAGAACAGAGAACCCTTACACACTGCTGGGGAGAATGTAAGCTAGTACAACCATTATGGAAAACGGTATGAAGTTTCTTTTAAAATTAAAAATGGGCCGGGTGTGGTGGCTCACGCCTGTAATCCCAGCATTTTGGGAGGCCAAGGAGGGAGGATTACTTGAGGTCAGGAGTTTAAGAGCAGCCTAGCCAACATGGTGAAATCCTGTCTCTACTAAAAATACAAAAATTAGCCAGGCGTGGTGGCAGGCGCCTGAAATCCCAGCTACTCAGGAGGCTGAGGCAGTAGAATCGGCCGGGCATGGTTTCTCACATCTGTAATCCCAGCAGTTTGGGAGGGTGAGGCAGGCAGATCACAAGGTCAGGAATTCAAGACTAGCCTGGCCAACATAGTGAAACCCTGTCTCTACTAAAAATACAAAAAATTGGCCGTGCGTGATGGCAGGCGCCTGTAATCCCAGCTATTTGGGAGGTTGGGGTAGGAGAATCGCTTGAACCTGGGAGGTGGAGGTTGCAGTGAACAGAGATTGCACCACTGCACTCCAGTCTGGGCGACAGTGCGAGACTTCATCTCAAAAAAAAAAAAAAAAAAAAAAAAAAAGCCACCAAAAAGATATAGCAATCTTAAATGTGCATGCCCTAAACAAGATCATTTCAAATTACATGAAGAAAAAATGAACAGGCTGAAAGGAGAAATGGACAAACTCACAATTATAATTGAGGATATCAACACCCACCCCACCAAGTGGAATTACTGGAGAGAAATTCAAGCAATGATAAAGAAGAACTAAACAACACTATCAACCAATAGTATCAAGGCTAGGGTCAGTGGCTCACACTTGTAATCACAGTACTTTAAAAGGCCAAGGCATGTGGATCACCTGAGGTCAGGAGTTCCAGACCAGCCTGGCCAACATGGCGAAATCCTGTCTCTACTAAAAATACAAAAATTAGCCAGGCGTGGTGGCACATGCCTGTAGTCCCAGCTACTTGGGAGGGTGAGGCAGGAGAATCGCTTGAAACCAGGAGGTAGAGGTTGCAGTGAGCCAAGATCATACCACTGCACTCCAGCCTGGTGACAGAGCAAGACTCCGTCTCAAAAAAAAAAACCAAAAACCAGTATCGAAATGCCATTTGTAGAACATTCGACCCAACAACAGAATACACGTTGTTTTTGAGTGCCTGTGGAACATTCACCAAGATAGAACATTACCTGGGCCATAAAACAAACCTCAACAAATTTAGAAAAACTGAAATTAGAGAGTGTATGTCCTCTGATTATATGGAATCAAATTAGAAATCATAACAGAAAGACAACAAGAAAATCTCTAAACACTTATTTAAAAATATGCTTCTCAATAACCCATGAGTCACAAAGGGAGTCAAAAGGAAATTTTATAAATACATAGAACTGGAAAAAATGAAAATACACCTGTCAAAATTGTGCAATGCATGAGTTTAGTGTTGAGACAGAAATTTATAGAACTAGGTACTTACATTAGAAAAGTGGAAAGGTCTCAAATCAATAATCTGTGTTCCTACTTCAAGAAACTAGACAAAGAAGAGCAAACCAGGAAGCAGAGGCAGGAAATAATAATGATAATAACAGAAATCAATACAACTGAAAACAGAAAACCAGCAGAGAAAAAAATCAATGAAACAAAAACTTGAATCTTTGAAAAGATCAATACAATTGAAAAACTTGTAGCAAGTCTGGCAGAGATAATAATCACCAATATTAGGAATGAAAGAGGGGATGTCACTACAGATTTTGCAGTCACTGAAAGGATACTAAGAGTTCTATGAAGAACTCTATGCTCATAAATTCAACAACTTAGAAGAAATGAACCAATTACTCCAAAACCACAAATGACCAAACTCAAGCAATATCAAATAGATGATCTGAATATTTCTACAACCATTAAAAATTAAAATTTATTATTTAGCCCTCAAAAAAAGAAATCTTGAGGCCCAGATGTTTTCACTAGAGAATTCCACCTAACACTTAAAGAGAAATTAGTACCAATTTTGTAGCATCTCTTCCAGATAATAGAAGCAAAAGGAACACTTCCCGTCTCCTTGTATGAGACCAGGGTTACCTTGCTACCAAAACCAGGGAAAAAAGCATACATACAAAAGGAAAACTACAAACTGATATCTCTTGTGAATTTAGGCACAAAAATCCTCAACAAAATATTAGGAAATGAAACCCAGCAATGTTTTAAAGGAATTATACACCATGACCAAGTAGGATTTGTTCCAGGTATGAGAGGCTGGTTCAGTTTTTGATACTCATCAATGTCATCCACCACAACAGTTTAAAGAAAAAAATCATATGATCAATTGATGCGAAAACAAAAACATCTCAGTATTTTTTTTTTTTTTTTTTTTTTTTGAGACAGAGTTCCGCTCTGAGGCCCAGGCTGGACTGCAGTGGCGTGATCTGGGCTCACTGCAACTTCTGCTTCCTGGGTTCAGGCGATTCTCCTGCCTCAGCCTCCCAAGTAGCTGGCATTACAGGTGCCTGCCACCACACGTGGCTAATTTTTGTAGAGATGGGGTTTCACCATTTGGTCAGGCTGGTCTCAAACTCTTGACTTCAAGTGATCCACCCACCTTGACCTCCCAAAGTGCTGGGATTATAAGCATGAGCCACTGCGCCCGGCTCATCCCAGTATTTGATAAACACCAATACCCAGATTTCTGGTTCTGTTCCCAGATGGATCTGCTTTTTTTTTTTTTTTTTTTTGAGACGGAGTTTCGCTCTCGTTACCCAGGCTGGAGTGCGATGGCGCGATCTCAGCTCACCGCAACCTCCGCCTCTTGGGTTCAGGCAATTCTCCTGCCTCAGCCTCCTGAGTAGCTGGGATTACAGGCACGCACCACCATGCCCAGCTAATTTTTTGTATTTTTAGTAGAGACGGGGTTTCACCATGTTGACCAGGATGGTCTCAATCTCTTGACCTCGTGATCCACCCGCCTCGGCCTCCCAAAGTGCTGGGATTACAGGCGTGAGCCACCGCGCCCGGCCCCTGGATCTGCTTATTCTTGTGGTCCAATAATAAGAAGCAGACAGACTAGAAAAGAGGAGAGTTTTTTCTGCAATGGACTACAAGGAGAAGGTGGGAGGAACTCGCCAGACCCACTCAAAGTCAGGTGTATACAATTCAAACTCTATGCCTACGTGCAGGAGTGTTTCTTATCTAATTTTTTTTTTTTTTTTTTTGGAAACAGGGTCTTGCTCTGTTGCCTAGGCTAGAGGGAAGTGGTTCGATCTCAGCTCACTGCGGTCTAGACCTCCCCAGCTCAAGCAGTCCTCCCACCTCAGCCTCCTGAGTAGCTGGGACTACAGGCTGGTGCCACCACATCCAGCTGATTTTTAAATTTTTTGTAGAGATGTGGTCTCCCAATGTTGGCCAGGGTGGTCTCGAACTCCTGGGCTCAAGTGATCCACCCACCTCGACCTCCCAAGGTGTTGGGATTACAGCTGTGAGCCACTGCACCTGCCATGTAATCCTCTTAACTAGGGGTCTGCAGGTAGGAAAGTTGTTTTTTTTTTTTTTTTTAGAGACGGAGTCTCCTTCTGTCGCCCAGACTGGAGTGCAGTGGCGCAATCTCAACTCACTGCAACCTCCACCTCCTGGGTTCAAGTGATTATCCTGCCTCAGCCTCTGCAGTAGTTGGGACTATAGGCGTGCAACACCACCCCCACCTAATTTTTGTATTTTTAGTAGAGACGGGTTTCACCATGTTTCAGGCTGGTCTTGAAATCCTGACCTCATGATCTGCCCACCTCAGCCTGCTCTCTGCTTCTAAGATGGTGTCTTGAGGCCAGGTGTGGTGGCTCATGCCTGAAATCCCAGCACTTTGGGAGTCTGAGGCGGGTGGATCACGAGGTCAAAAGATCGAGACCACCCTGGTCAACATGGTGAAACCCCGTCTCTACTAAAAAATTAGCTGGGCATGGTGGTGCGCGCCTGTAGTCCCAGCTGTTTGGGAGGCTGAGGCAGGAGAATTGCTTGAACCCAGGAGGCAGAGGTTGCGGTGAGCCGAGATCGCACCATTGCACTTCAGGCTGGGTAACAGGAGCGAAACTCCATCTAAAAAAAAAAAAAAAAAAGATGATGCTTTGAATGCTGCATCCTCTGGAGTCGGGGAACGACTCCCACCTTGGCCTCTCAAAGTTATAGGATTACAGATGTGAGCTACCATACCCGGCCCCTGGTAGCATTTGTATGTCTTCTTTGAACAAGTACTTTGTCCACTTTTTTTTTTCTTTTTTTTTTTTTGAGATGGAGTTTCGCTCTTGTTACCCAGGCTGGAGTGCAATGGCGCGATCTCGGCTCACCGCAACCTCCGCCTCCTGGGTTCAAGCAATTCTCCTACCTCAGCCTCCTGCGTAGCTGGGATTACAGGCACGTGCCACCATGCCCAGCTAATTTTTTTGCATTTTTAGTAGAGACGGGGTTTCACCGTGTTGACCAGGATGGTCTTGATCTCTTGACCTCGTGATCCACCCGCCTTGGCCTCCCAAAGTGCTGGGAGTACAGGCGTGAGCCACCGCGCCTGGCCTTTGTCCACTTTTTCATCTAATTATTTTTATTTTGGCCAGGTGTGGTGGCTCACACCTGTGACCCCAGCACTTTGGGACGCAGAGGCAGGTAGATCACTTGAGGTGAGGAGTTTGAGACCAGCTTGGCCAACATGACGAAACCCGGTCTCTAGTAAAAATACAAAAAATTAGCTGGGTGTGGTGGCAGGTACCTGTAATCCCAGTCATTTGGGAGTCTAAGGCAGGAGAATTGCTTGAACCCGGGAGACGGAAGTTGCAGTGAGCCGAGATCGTGCCACTGCACTCCAGCCTAGGCAACAGAGCAAGCAAGACTCCATCTCAGAAAAAAATTGTTTTTCTTGTTGTTATTTGCTATTGAGCTGTTGGAGTTTCTTCTATACTTTGGATATTAACCCCTTAACAGAGAAACGGCTTGCAAATCTTTTTTCCATTCTGTATGTTGACTTTTCACTCTATTGATTGTTTTCCTTTGCTGTGCAGAAGATTTTGGTTTGACGTAGTCCCACTTGTCTATATTTGCTTTTGTTGCCCAGGCTTTTTGTATATATATCCAATAAATCACTGCCAGCACCAATGTCAAGAAGGTTTCCTCCTGTGTTTTCTTCTAGGAGTTTTACAGTTTCAGATTTTACATTTAAGTCTTTTTTTTTTTTTTTTTTTTTTTTTTTTTTTTTTTT
>NW_022437043.1:5728068-5847812 GCF_009761245.1 Sapajus apella | reverse complement strand
TTTTTTTTTTTTTTTTGAGACGGAGTTTCACTCATGTTACCCAGGCTGGAGTGCAATGGCGCGATCTCGGCTCACCGCAACCTCCGCCTCCTGGGTTCAGGCAATTCTCCTGCCTCAGCCTCCTGAGCAGCTGGGACTACAGGCACGCGCCACCATGCCCAGCTAATTTTTTGTATTTTTAATAGAGACGGGGTTTCACCATGTTGACCAGGATGGTCTCGATCTCTTGACCTCGTGATCCACCCGCCTCGGCCTCCCAAAGTGCTGGGATTACAGGCTTGAGCCACCGCGCCCGGCCACATTTAAGTCTTTAATCCATTTTGACTTGATTTTTTTGAGACTGAGTCTCACTCTGTCACCCAGGCTGGAGTGCAGTGGCACAATCTCAGCTCACTGCAACCTCTGTCTCCCGGGTTCAAGTGATCCTCCTGCTTCAGCCTCCTGAGTACCTGGGACTACAGGCATGCACCACCACACCCAGCTAATTTAGTAGAGATGGAGTTTCAGCATGTTGGCCATGCTGGTCTCAAACTCCTGACCTCGTGACCCACCCACCTCAGCTTCCCAAAGTTCTGGGATTACAGGCATGAGCTACTGCACCTGGCAGACTGGGTAATTTATAAAGAACAGAAATTCATTGACTCAAGGTTCCGGAGGCTGGAAGTACAAGATCAACGGAACAGCAATTAGGCAAGACTTGCTGCATCATCCCATGGCAGAGGGGCAAAGCGAGGGTGAGAGAGACAGAGAGAGAACGGGGGTGATACAGTTTGGCTGTGTCCCCACTCAAATCTCATCTTGAATACCCACATGTTGTGGGAGGGACCCGGTGGGAGTTAATTGAATCATGAGAACAGGTGTTTCCTGTGCTGTTCTCATGATAGTGAATCAGTCTCACAAGATCTAATGACTTTATAAAGGGGAGTCTCCCTACACAAGCTCTCCTCCCTTGGCTGCTGCCATGTGAGACATGCCTTTCACCTCTGCCATGATTGTGAGGCCTCCCCAGCTACGTGAAACTGTGAGTTCATTAAATCATTAAATCTCTTCCTTTTGTAAATTGCCCAGTCTCTAGTATGTCTTTATCAGCAGCGTGAAAATGGACTAATACAGCAAATTGTTACCAGGAGTGGGTTGCTGCTATAAGGATACCCAAAAATGTGGAAGCAACTTTGGAACTGGGTAACAGGCAGAGGATGGAACAGTTTGGAGGGCTCTGAAGAAGCCAGAAGGATGTGGGAAAGCTTGGAACTTCCTAGACACTTGTGGAATGGCTTTGACCAAAACGCTGATAGTGATATGAGCAATAAATTCCAGGCTGATGTGGTCTCAGATGGAGATGAGGAACTTGTTGGGAACTGGAGCAAAGGTGGCTCTTGCTGTGCTTTAGCAGAGACTGGAGGCTTTTTACCCCTGCCCTAGAGATCTGTGGAACTTTGAACTTGAGAGAGATTATTTAGGAACAAATTAAAACTATGGAACTATTGAGATGGCATGAATGTTTTTTTTTGTTTTGGTTTGGTTTTTTTGAGACAGAGTCTCACTCTGTTACCCAGGCTGGAGTGTAATGGTGCAATCTCGGCTCACTGCAATCTCCGCTTCCCGGGTTCAGGCAATTCTCCTGCCTCAGCCTCCCAAGCAGGGCAAACAACATTGTCTTAAATCTCCGCAATAATCTTTGACTCCATGGGCACACTGGGGTAGGGATTGGACCACCAAGGCTTCAGGTAGCCTCGCCCCACAAGCTCGCTGGGCTCAGCCCACACAGCAATCTCTCAGGGGTTGCAGGTGCCCAAGCTGGAGTTGCTCGCTGGTAGCTCTACAGTTCTGGGAGGCTGAGGGAGGCAGATGACGAGGTCTGGTGATGAAGACCGTCCTGGCTAACACAGTGAAACCCTGTTTCTACTACAAATACAAAAAATTAGCTGGGCGTGTTGGCACATACCTGTAGTCCCAGCTACTGAGGAGGCTGAGGCAGGAGAATCACTTAAACCTGGGAGGTGGAGGTTGCAGTGAGCTGAGATTGTGCCACTACACTCCAGCCTGGGCCACAGAGTGAGACTCCATCTCAAAAAACAAAACAAAACAAAAAGACTCTGGACAGGATGCACGGGTCAAATACAACACAGGCAATCACAGAAACAAGCTGATGATTAGTCTTTATAATAGACCCTGAAGGCTGGGAGCTGTGGCTCACGCCTGTAATCCCAGCACTTTCAGATGCTGAGGCGGAAGGATCAGTTGAGCCCAGGAGTTCGAGACCAGCCTGGGCAACATGGCAAGATCCCCGTCTCTACAAAAATACAAAAAAATTAGCCAGGTGTGATGGCCTGCACCTGTAGTCCCAGCTACTCAGGAAGCTGAGGTGGGAGGATTGCCTGAGCCGGGGAGGTCGAGGCTACAGTCAACTGTGATCGCACCGCTGCACTCCAGCTTGGCCGACTGAGTGAGACCCTAGCTCAAAAAAAACCTCAACCAAACAAACTAGACTCTGAAGACAGGGGCCTAGATGGCCAAACCAGACCAGGGAAACATGTCCCAAAGTCCAGCTGGTCTCTTATAGAGAACCAGTAACTTTTTCTTTTTTGTTTTTGAGACAGTCTTGCTATGTTGACCAGGCTAGTCTTGAACTGCTAGGCTCAAGCAATCCTCCTGCCTCAGCCTCCAAAAGTGCTAGGATTACAGGCATGAGCCATTACACCTGGCCAACATTTTCTTTTAACCTAATCAGAAACTGTTCTACTTGGTTTGCAGAGTTTATACAGGTGCATCAAAAGTATTTGCTTTATGTTGTCTTGACAATGAGGAAAGAAGTGTTTACTGCAGCATACATTCTCCCCTGACCAGCCAAAGGAAATCAAGGGTTATGAGCTTGTTCATGACAATTCTGGCTAATGAGTTTTTTGTTTTTTGTGGGGGTTATCCTGCATCTTTTCTTTTTTTTTTTTGAGATGGAGTTTCGCTCCTGTTGCCCAGGCTGGAGTGCAATGGCGTGATCTCAGCTCACCGCAACCTCTGACTCCCAGATTCAAACAATTCTCCTGCCTCAGCCTCCTGAGTAGCTGGGATTACAGGCATGAGCCACCACGCCCAGCTAATTTTGTATTTTTAGTAGAGACGGGGTTTCACCACATTGGTCAGTCAGGTCTTCAGACCTCAGGTGATCCACCCGCCTCAGCCTCCCAAAGTGTTGGGAGCAGTGGCTCCTGGCCTTATCCAGGATCTCATCACGTCAAGATGGCAAATGAATTTAAATTTAAGCTGGTTTGTTGGGCTTCTAGAGTAAAAGTTGTGTCATCTGCTAAGGTCAGAGACAAGTTTGGGACCCCTTTTTCCAATTGTGTGACTGCCACTGTGGGAACTGCAGCTCATATGAAGAGACTCAGTGGTCCCTACTGAGAGTTCTTCTGCGTAGCCCTAGTTTGCCTTCCTTTAAGAGATTTCTGAATATCCAAGGGAAACAGGGCCCCCAGGAGGTGATAGTTCTCCACCGTCGACCCAGCTGGAGTGAAGCGGTGCAGTCACCACAGCCTCCATCTCGCAGGCTCAATTGATTCTCCCAGATTAGCTGGACCACAGGTGCGTGTCACCACACCCAGCTAATTTTTTTGTTTTTGTATGTTTAGTAGAGACAGGGTTTCACCATGTTACCCACGCTGATCTCAACCTCCTGGGCTCAAGCGATCTGCCCACCTTGACCTCCCAAATTGTTGGGATTACAGGCATGAGCCATCAGTCCCAGCCTACCAATTATTTAATTAAAAAATTTATTTTATTATGGTAGAATGCAATATGAGATCTACCCTCTTAACAAAATGTTAGATGTACAATACAGTATTGTTGACTCTAGATGCAATTTTGGACAACAACACTCCAGAGCTTATTCCTCTTGCTTGACTAACCTTTATGCCTGTCCATTAATAACCCTGTTTTGGCCGGGTGTGGTGGCTCACCCTTATAATCGCAGCTCTTTGGGAGGCCAAGCCGGGCAGATCACCTGAGGTTGTGAGTTCGAGACCAGCCTGGCCAACATGGTGAAATACCGTCTCTACTAAAAATACAAAAATTAGCCTGGTGTGGTGGCGCATGCCTTAATCCCAGCTACTCAGGAGGATGAGGCAGGAGAATTGCTTGAACCCAGAAGGTGAAGTTTGCTGTCAGCCGAGATCATACCACTGCACTCCAGCTGGGGTGACAGAGCCAGACACTGTCTCAAAAAAAGAAAAAAAAACCTCCCCATTTCCCCTTCCTCCTGGCCCCTGGCAATGATCCCATGGTAGTCTATGGGTCTATGAATTTCACTATTTTAGATACCTCAGATACGTGGAATCATGTAGTATTTGTCTTTCTGTGACTGGTTTATTTCACTTAGCATGATGCCCTCAGTACCAGTTTAATTGGTGTCCCTTTTACTGGAGAAATAAATTGGGATTCCCTAAGTCAGAATACATTTCCCCCCCTACCATTACAGCAATGGCTCTCCAGCCAAGAACAGCTCAATTCACTCTGAAAATAACCAAGGACCAGAACTTACTCATAGCCCACTTCAAGGTGCTCAAAAGGACCTCAGGTCTTTGGTTTCTATCCATATCATACCTTTATAGTCATTGCCAGGACCGTGTCACTGTAAGTAGGACATGGAAGAACCATCCTGGCAATACCCTTAAAGTGACTCCATTAATGTGGGTCCAGTATCAAGGTCCATTTTGCTCTCTGATCATGGCTCATTTCTTTATTTCTTTCTTTTATTTATTTTTTTTGAAACAGGGCTTGGCCCTGTTGTCTAGGCTGGAGTGCAGTGGCACAATCTTGGCCCACTGCAACCTCTGCCTCCCGGGTTCAAGCAATTCTCCTGTCTCAGCCTCCCTCGTAGCTGGGACTACAGGTGTGCGCCACCACACCCAGCTAATTTTTGTATTTTTAGTAGAGACGGGGTTTCACCATATGGGTCAGGCTGGTCTCCAACTCCTGTCCTCAGATAATCTGCCTGCCTAGGCCTCCCAAAGTGCTGGGATTACAGGTGTGAGCCACCGCCCCCAGCCTAATTTTTGTATTTTTTTTTAAGTAGATAATGGGGTTTCACCATGTTGGCCAGGATGGTCTCGAACTCCTGATCTCAGGTGATCTGCCTGCCTGGGCTGGTGCTGGGATTACAGGTGTGAGCCACCACACCTGGCCTTGGCTCATTTCATGAAGCATTTTTGCTGAACTTTTTCACTATCTCAAGTAATAATAAGGCAAATAAATTTTTCTTAATTTGTTGTCCATTTTTATAAGGGTTCCTGTAGTGCTCAGATAATCTTTTTGTTCATAAAACATTTCAAAGTCATGGACTGACCCAAAATCATATATCTTTATATCAGTATTAATATATGCAACTTCTATTTTCTGTCAGCTGGCTGATCTAGGCAAGGGCAATTAATTTAGCCATATGAACTAATTTATGTATTTATAACCATATATCTATATATCTATATATATATTTTGAGATGAAGTCTTGCTCTGTTGCCCAGGCTGGAGTGCAGTGGCATGATCTTGGTTCGCTGCAACCTCCACCTCCTGGGATCAAGCGATTCTCTTGCCTCAGCCTCCCAAGTAGCTAGGACTACAGGCATGCGCCACCATGCCCAGCTATTTTTTGTATGTTTAGTGGAGATGGGGTTTCGCCATGTTGGCCAGAGTGGTCTTAAACTCCTGACCTCAAGTGATCTGCTGTCCTCAGCCTACCAAAATGCTGGGATTACAGGCGTGAGCCACCGTGCCCAGCATGTTTGCATTGTGTAAGTACAACCAACATCCATCTCCAGAACTCTTTTGATTTTCCACAACTGAAACTCTACACCTATTAAATGATAAACCCCATTCACTCCTTCTGAAACCCTAGAAACCACCATTCTACTCTCTGTCTCTCTGAATTTGACTGCTCTAAGTACCTCATATAAGTTGTATCATACAGCATTTGTCTTGTGACTGGCTTATTTCACTTAGCATAATGTCCTCAAGGTTTGTTCATATTGACACGTGCCAAAATGTCCTTCCTTTTTTTTTTTTTTAAAGACGGGGTTTCTCCATGTTGATCCGGCTAGTCTTGAACTCCCGACCTCAGGTGATCTGCCCACCTCGGCCTCCCAAAGTGCTGGGATTACAGGCGTGAGCCACCACGCCCAGCCAATGTCCTTCCTTTTTAAGGCTGAATAATTTTTATTGTATGTATATACTGCATTTGCCTATCCACTCATCCATCAATGAACATGAGTTGCTTCTACGTTTTGGCCATTGTGAATAATGCTACTCTCAACATAGGTGTATATATATCTGTTTATGTTTCTGCTTTCAATTCTTTTGGCTGTATACTCAGAAGTGAAATTTTCCCTACTCCTAGGATATAAAAAAGTAAAAAAAAAAAAGGAGGCTGGGTGTGGTGGCTCATGTTTGTAATCCCAGCACTTTGGGAGGCCAAAGCGAGTGGATCGCTTGAGCTCAGGAATTTGAGACTAGCCTGGGCAACATGGTGAAACCCTATCTCCACTAAAAATTCAAAAATTAGCAGGGTGTAGTGGCGCGTGCCTGTGGCCCCAGCTACTCAGGAAGCTGAGGCAGGAGAATCGCTTAAACCCTGGAGGCGGAAGTTGCAGTGAGTGGAGATCATCACGGCACTCCAGCCTGGGTGGTATAGCCAGACCTTATTTCAATAATAATAATAATAATAATAATGGTAATAATAAAAGTTTTTAAAAAGTGGAATTCCTTTAGTTCATATTAGTTTTTACTTTTATTTTTTGTAGAGACGAGGTCTCACCATGTTGCCCAGGCTGATCTTAAACTGCTGGCCTCAAGCGATCCTCTGGCTTCAGCTTTCCAAAACGCTGGGATTACAGATATGAGCCACCGAGTCCTGACTAGTATTTTTTTTTTTTTTTTGAGTATGCATTGCCAACAACACAATTAAATTGAGGCTAGCTGAAAGAGTCTCTAGCAAGTGTGCATAGCGTATGGCTAGTTTCCTAGCAGATGTAAGCAACATGGGGCTCTCATCATCTAGGTCATTCAGGAAGGTAGAGTGTTGCAGCAATGCCTAGTGAAGTGTGAAGGGGAAGCAATCATGTTTCATAGGCCACACCTTGGTGAATCTAATTAGACTGAAGTAAATAATAGGCCTCGGAAGAGTCCCAGGTATTTGAGGCAATAGCCTTGATACTTGTTTAGACATATCATCAACAAAAAGGGAAGCTGGCATCTAGAATCCTGGAAACACTTTTTTTTTTTTTTCGAGACGGAGTCACTCTGTCGCCCAGGCTGGAGTGCAGTGGTGGGATCTCGGCTCACTGCAACCTCTGCCTCCGGAGTAGCTGGGACCACAGGTGCCCATCACCACAGCCTGCTAAATTTTTTGTACTTTTAGTAGACACAGAGTTTCACCATATTGACCAGGCTGGTCTTGAACTCCTGACCTTGTGATCCGCCCGCCTAGGACTCCCAAAGTGCTGGGATTACAGGCATGAGCCACCGCTCCCAGCCAACACATCTTTTTGTAGACAGTTCTTATACCAGGATTTGTGCTTGATTGTGTCCTAATTATGTTTCTTTTAAACACAAAAAGTCTATAAACATTAAAATACATTTATGAGAACATATTTTACTTTTGTAGAATTAGCCTAGAAAGATAGGTTCTCTTTTTGATTTGTCAGTTTAACAAAAAAATCTAAGTTTAATAAGCCAAACAGCCGGGCGCGGTGGCTCAAGCCTGTAATCCCAGCACTTTGGGAGGCCGAGGCGGGTGGATCATGAGGTCGAGAGATCGAGACCATCCTGGTCAACATGGTGAAACCCCGTTGCTACTAAAAATACAAAACATTAGCTGGGCATGGTGGCGCATGCCTGTAATCCCAGCTACTCGGGATGCTGAGGCAGGAGAATTGCCTGAACCCGGGAGGTGGAGGTTGCAGTGAGCCGAGGTCGCGCCACTGCACTCCGGCCTGGTGCCTGGTGACAGAGTGAGACTCTGTCTCAAAAAAAAAATAAAATAAAAAAATAAGCCAAACAGCACTTATAAGAATTTTGAATTAATTAAAATGTGAAGCATTCTAGATAAACCTAATTACTTCTGCTTCCCTTCTTTTTATAAGGTGAAGGAGGAATCTTTCGATTACCTAATAACCATTAAATTAAATTAAATTAAATTAAATTAAATTAAATTTGCTTTTGAGACAGTCTTCCTCTGCCTCCCAGGCTGGGGTGCAGTGGCATAATCCTGGCTCACTGCAGCCTTGACCTCCTGGGCCCAAACAATGCTCCCACCTTAGCCTCCCAGAGTGGTGAGATTACAGGTGTGAGCCACCATGCTCAGCCCTAATAATCACTTTAATAAGCCTCAAAATAATTTATATAGAAAAGACATCTTACCAATCTTATTCTGAATTTGGGAAAAGCACAATTACAAAGAATTGTTAGAAGAGTCAAAATATTTCAAAAAAAAATTTCATAAATAAACACAAGAAACGTTTATAATTACTGCAGAATAATAAAGCAGTAAACAATGTTTATTAGAAACTTTTTTCAAAAATAAGTACTCACTGGGCGCGGTGGCTCATGCCTATAATCTCGGCACTTTGGTAGGCTAAGGCCGGTGGATCACTTGAGCCCAGGAGTTTGAGACTAGCCTGGCCAACATGACGAAACCCCATCTCCACTAAAAATACAAAAATTAGCCAGGTGTGGTGGCTCATGCCTGTAATCCCAGCTACTGGGGAGGCTGAGGCAGGCAACTTGCTTGAACCGAGGAGGCGGAGGTTGCAGTGAGCCAAGATCGCGCCACTGCACTCCAGCCTGGGAGACAAAGTGAAACTGTCACAAAAAAAAAAAAGAGAAAAAAAAAAAGTAAGGAAGGACTCTTTTAAAAAAATCATTTAAGTGGTTGGACTCAGTGGCTCACACCTATGATCCCAGCATTTTGAGAAGCTGAGGTGGGCAGATAGCTTGAGGTCAGGAGTTCGAGACCAGCCTGGCCAATATAGTGAAACCCTGTCTCTACTAAAAATACAAAAATTAGCTGGGTATGGTGGCATGTGCCTGTAATCCCAGATACTCGGGAGGCTGAGGCAGGAGGATCACTTGAATCCGGGAGGCAGAGGTTGCAGTGAGCTGAGATTGTGCCACTGCACTCCAGCCTGGGCAACAGAGAGAAACTCTGTCTCAAAAAAAAAAAAAAGAAAGATGTAAGAATAAGTCGAAAAGATTATTTTTGGTGACAAAAGAAACCTCTACTAAACTAGGAAAACAATATTTAGTTAATCATAGGAAAAGGACACAAATTCTAATTTTATACCTTTTGTACATTATTCATGTAATAATTTCCAGTAAAGAATTTATTAATATAAGTGTATGTAGTTAGCTATACATGGAAATATAAATCTATAGATACAGGTCTGGCACGGTGACTCACACCTGTAATCCCAGAACTTTGGGAGGCTGAGGGAGGCAGATCACTTGAGGTCAGGAGTTTCAGACAAGTCTGGGCAACATGGCAAAACCCCTGTCTCTACAAAAAATACAAAAATTAGTCAGATGTGGTGGCGGGTGCCTATAGTCCCAGCTACTAGGGAGGCTGAGGCATGAGAATAACTTGAACACAAGAAGGGGATGTTGCAGTGAGCCGAGATCACACCACTGCACTCCAGCCTGTGTGACAGAGCAAGACTCCATCTCAAAATCAATGTACACATAGGCAATAAATTTAAAATCCTTCCATAGTTTCAAAGTACAATTAACTTAGTATGGTACATAAAATTTTGTATGTATTATAGTATTACCATCTAATATGCTGTAACAACTTTTTATTTTTATTTTTTAATTTTTGTAGGCTGCCTTGCCCCTACCCCTATAACTTTTTAATAAACAAATCTCATATCCATTTTCATGTAGCATATTTGTATTTATCTGTAAAACTTTTTACCTAGGATAATCAACCATACATCTCAAATGTTTCTAATCTTTAATTTTTATGGGTACATGGTATATATATTTATGGGGTACATAAGATATTTTGATACAGGCATGCAATGTGAAATAAGTACATCAGGGTGATTGGGGTATTCATCACCTCAGCATTTATCATTTATTTGTGTTAGGAACACTCCAATTCCACTCTTTTAGTTACTTTTAAATATACAACAGGCCAGATGCCATGGCTTACGCCTGTAAACCTAACACTTTGAGAGGTGGAGGCAGGAGGATCACTTGAGGTCAGGAGTTCGAGACCAGGGTGGTCAACATGGTGAAACCCTGTCTCTATTAAAAATTCAAAAATTATAAAAATTAGCTGGGCATAGTGGCAGGCCCCTGTAATCCCAGCTACTTGGGAGGCTGAGGCAGGAGAATCACTGGAACCCAGTAGGCAGAGGTTGCAGTGAGCCAAGATTTTGCCACTGTACTCCAGCCTGGCGTCAGAGCAAGAATCTGCTTCAAAAAAATTAAATAAATATACAACAAATTTTTATCTCTTTTTAAAAAAAAATTTAAATAGAGATGGGATCTTTTACACAAAACCACCTCAATAAAAAATAATAATAATAAAATAAAAAAGAAATAGAGATGTGATCTTGCCATGTTGCCCAGACTGGTCTACCACTCCTGAGGCTCAAGTGATCTGCCCTCCCATCAGCCTCCTAAAGTGCTGGGATTACAAGCATGAGCCATCTTGCCCAGCTAATTATTGTATCTTAAACCAAAGTAAGCAATTTTTATTTTCTCCAGGCAGAAAGGAAAGCTGAACTATAGGAAACCAAGAATTGTTTAGCTTTTTTTTTTTTTTTTTTTTTTTTTTTTTTTTTTTTTTCACAAATACTCATTGCATATTTTTTTTACAATTTTAAATAACAAAAATAACATATATAGCATGCAAATGCGTCTGCATATTTTGTTAATTTATAAGCATTCTGAGAAATTAAGATAAAACTATGTTGGCCAGGTGTGGTGGCTCACACCTGTAATCCCAGCACTTTGGGAGGCTGAAGTGGGTGGATCATGTGGTCAGGAGATCAAGACCATCCTGGCCAACAGGTTGAAACCCCTTGTCTACTAAAAATACAAAAATTAGCTGGGTATGGAGGTGCACACCTGTATTCCCAGCTACTCTGCAGACTGAGGCAGGAGAATTGCTTGAACCCGGGAGGCGGAGGTTGCAGTGAGCCAAGATCGTGCCACTGCACTCTAGCTTGGGTAACAGAGCAAGACTTCATCTCAAAAAAAACAAAATAAACAAAACAAAACAAAGAAACAACTATGTTTAGCAGCTAGTGTTTTGTATTTGTTTCTTAGAAATTGTCTAGGCACACAAGGATTTTTTTTTTTTTTTTTTTTGAGACAGAGTCTCACTCTTGTTGCCGAGGCTGAAGTGCAATGCCATGATCTCAGCTCACTGCAACCTCTGCTTCCCAGGTTCAAGCGATTCTCCTGCCTCGACCTCCTGAGTAGCTGGGATTATAGGCGCCTGCCACCACGCCTGGCTAATTTTAATATTATTTTTAGTAGAGACGGGGTTTCACCATGTTGGCCAGGCTGGTCTTGAACCCCTGACTTCAGGTGATCCACTCACCTCGGCCTCCCAAAGTGCTGGAATTACAGGTGTGAGCCACCATGCCTGGCTGGATTGTTTTCTTAATCACTTATCTAAAGTCTTGAATTAGTTAAGGATCTGCATCTGAACAGTTACAATTTTAACTAGCACATTATACTCTTACATTTTAAGAATTTCATAATGATAAACTATTGATTGATTGATTGATTGATTGGTTGGTTGAGATGGAGTCTCACCCTGCCACCCAGGCTGGAGTGCAGTAGCAAGATCTCCGCTGACTGCAACCTCTGCCTCCTGGGTTCAAGCAATTCTTCTGCTTTAGCCTCTGGAGTAGCTGGGATTACAGGCGCATGCAACCACACCCAGCTAATTGTAGTGTTTTTTTGTGGTTTTTTTTTTTTTAATGGACTTTCACTCTTTCGCTCAGGCAGGAGTGCAATGGCGTGATCTCAGCTCACTGCAACCTCAGCCTCCCAGGCTCAAGAGATTCTCCTGCCTCAGCCTCCTGAGTAGCTGGGATTATAGGCGCCTGCCATCATGCCAGGCTAATTTTTGTGTTTTTAGTAGAGACAGGGTCTCACCATGTTGGCCAAGCTGGTCTCAAACTCCTGACCTCAGGTGATCCTCCTACCTCTGCCTCCCAAAGTGCTGGGATTACAGGCATGAGCCACTGCGCCCAGCCTAAGTTTCATATTTTTAGTAGAGATGGGGTTTCGCCATATTGGTCAGGCTGGTCTTGAACTTCTGACCTTCAGTGATCTGCTCGATTTGGCCTCCCAAAGTGCTGGGATTACAGGCATGAGCCACCACGCCTGGCCAACTCATTTAAAATATATATTTTTCTGGCCGGACATGGCCAGAAATCCCAGCACTTTGGGAGGCTGAGGTGAGTGGATCACTTGAGCTCAGCAGTTCAAAAGCAGCCTGGCCAATGTGGCAGAAACTGTCTCTACAAGAAATACGAAAAGCCGGGTGTGGTGTTGTGTACCTGTAATCACAGCTACTTGTGAGGCTGAGGTGGGAGGATTGCTTGAGCCGGGGAGGTGGAGGTTGCAGTGAGCTGAGATCGTGCCACTGCACTCCAGCTTGGGTGGCAGAGTGAGACCCTCTCCTCTCCAATAATTTTAAAAAAAAATTTTTTTTAGAACAAAACACACACACACACACACACAGTTTTTTTAATTAAAAAAATTAATTCACATCAAAGGTCTTCTTTTTGTCTTAGTATTAAGGACTTTCCTCTTTTATCTCATAACGCTCGTAATGAAGGATTTCATATAAATACAATTCCAAGGATTCACAATTTTTTTTTTTTGAGACAGTGTCATTCTATCACCCAGACTGGAGCGCAGTGGCACCATCTTGGCTCACTGCAACCTCCACCTCCCGGGGCTCAAGTGATCCTCCCACCTCAACGTCCTGAGTAGCTGGGACTACAGGTGCACACCAGCACACCTAGCTGATTTTTAAATTTTTTTGTACAGACCGGGTTTTGCCATGTTGCCTAGGCTGGTCTTGAACTCCTGGGCTCAAGCAATCCTCAACCTCCCAAAGTGCTGGGATTACAGGTATGAGCCACTGCACCAGGCCTCTTTCTTTGTCTTAGATGTCGTTGATGTTTTTCTGGACTAGATATGACTGAAATGTTTTTTGTTTGTTTTTGAGACAAGATCTTGCTCTGTCGCCCAGACTGAAGTGCAGTGATGCAGTCATAGCTTACTGCAGCCTTGACCTCCGAGGTTCAAAAGATTCTCCTGCCTCAGCCTCCTAAAGTAGTAGGATTCCAGGTGTGAGCCAGTGCACCCTGCCCAAAGTGTTTTTTTTTTTTTTTAACCAGATAATATTTAAAGTTTCCTAAGAGAGCAAAAAAGAGATGGAGACAATTAGAAATAAAAGAGGGAGAAGGAGCTGGCTTCACATGGACACAAAATTATCATTATTAGGCCGGGCGCGGTGGCTCATGTCTGTAATCCCAGCACTTTGGGAGGCTGAGCTGGGTGGATCACTTGAGGTCAGGAGTTTGAGACCAGCCTGGTCAACATGGTGAAACCCCCTCTCTACTAAAAATATAAAAATTAGCTGGGCGTTGGGACAGGTGCCAGAAATCTGAGCTACTCAGGAGGCTGAGGCTGGAGAATCTCTTGAACCTGGGAGGCAGAGGTTGCAGTGACCCGAAATCCCACCAGCCTGGGCAACAGAGGGAGACTCTGCCTCAAAAAAAAAAAAAAAGAATTATTATTATTAAAGGCTTGTTAGGTTCCCTCTGAAAAGACAGAGGAGAAATTCTGGTTGCAGGAAAACCTACTTTGACATAAACATACACAAAAGAGTGTATTTTATCATCTGGTCTATTTTATTTTATTTATTATGATTTTTTGTTGTCGTTTTTTTCCTTTTTGTGGAGGATGGGGTCTTGCTATATCGCCCAGGCAGGTCTCAAACTCCCGGGCTCAAGCTATCCTCTGCCTCTGCCTCCCTAAGACCTGCGATTATAGGCGTGAGCCACAGTGCCCAGCTTATTATGATATTTTTGAGACAAGATCTCACTCTGCAATCCAGGCTAGACTGCAGTGGTGCTATTACAGCTCAGTGCAGCCTCAACCTCCTGAGCTCAAGTGATCCGCCAACCTCGGCCTCCCAATGTGCTGAGATTACAGCGTGTGCCACCATGCTGGCCAACACAGCTAGTTTAAACAATTCAAGCCTTTGGCAATGTTATCAAGGCATACTATTAAAAAGTCAGCACTGCTGCATCCCCAAATACACAAATGACAAGGAGGATCTCTCCTATGTTAAACAAAATGAGTTCTCTCTTTGAGGCAGATAAGACAAACACTCTCTTCGTGTGGATTTCTTCCCATTTTGCTCTAAGGCACCTTTCAAATGAACAATCTTGTTTGTCAAAAGTTTCCCAAAGTGGTTGCTTCAATTCACAAATTCCCCTGGTGAAATTGTGCCATTTAGAAAGATGAACTTATGCGTTGCCATTAGATGCAGGTGCTGTTCTGGAAGAGGCACTGCCTCAGACTGAGAAGATTACATGTAAATTACAAGGTTCCAGAACTCGGGTGCTTGTGTAACTTCATGTCTTCATATTTTGGCCAAAGGCCAATCACTACTGATTATAGGCTAGGAAAAAAAACGAAAAAACAAAACAACAAAAAATCCTCCTGATTCTGGTCAGAAGAAACAACAACAAAGCAATTCCTAGGGACACAAAGGCAAGACTGAGGAAGTTCACTTAGGTGGTTTTTTCTTTCTTTATTTGAGACGGAGTTTCACTCGTGTTGTCCAGGCTGGAGTGCAGTGGCATGATCTCAGCTCACTGCAACCTCTGCCTCCGGGTTCAAGTGATTCTCCTGCCTCAGCCTCCCAAGTAGCTGGGATTACAGGCATGCGCCACCACCCCTGCTAATTTTTGTGTTTTTAATATAGAGACAGGGTTTCTCCATGTTGGTGAGGCTGGTCTTGAACTCCTGACCTCAGGTGATCCACCCACCTCAGCCTCCCAAAGTGCTGGGATTACAGGTGTGAGCTAACTCGCCTGGACGGTTTTTTATCTTTTGAGACAGGGTCTCCCTCTGTTACTCTGGAGTGCAGTGGCAACATCTCAGCTCACTGTAGCCTTGACCTCCTGGGTCCAAGCGATCCTCCCGCCTCAGCCTCCCAAGTACCTGGGACTACAAGTTGTGCCACCATGTCTGGCATTTATGTATGTATGTATGTACGTATGTATGTATGTATGTAGAGAGGGGTCTTACTATGTTCCCAGGCTGGTCTTGAACTCCTGGGCTCCTCTCGCCTTGGCCTCCCAAAGTTCTGGGATTACACATGTGCGTCCCCATGGCTGGCCATTTTTTTGTTTTTTGTTTGTTTTTCAGAGTCAGGGTCTCACACTGTTACCTAGGCTGGAGTGCAGTGGCGAAATCATAACTCACTTCAGCCTCAAAAGTCTGGGCCTCCAGCGATTCTCCCACCTCAGCCTCCCAAGAAGTTGGGAACACAGGTGTGCTCCACCATGCCTGGGTTCTGTGTGGTTTTTGACAGGAGAAGCTAAGTGAGTGACAGAGCGCTGACTAAGATGGGCAGACTGAGGGAGGGGTTTTTGGTGGAGGGAGGAATCAGGGATGGAGGTGGTTGGAGGTGGTAAATCAATAACTCAGTTTTGGAAAGGTCAACATTGCTTTGCTTACTAAACATCGAAGTGGAATGTTGAAGAGGCAGTTGGATTTTGAATTCATGGAGGCCCAGGCTACAGATAGAAATTTATTTTTATTTTTATTTTTATTTATTTATTTATTTATTTTTAAGATGGGGTTTCACCATGATGGCCAGGCTGGTCTTGAACTCCTGACCTCAGGTGATTCACCCACCTTGGCCTCCCAAAGTGCTAGGATTATAGGCGTAAGCCACCGCACCCGGCCTATTTTTATTTTTTCGAGATGGAGTCTGGCTCTGTTGCTCAGGCTGGAGTGCAATGGCACAATCTTGGCTCACTGCAACCTCTACCTCCTGGGTTCAAGTGATTCTCCTGTCTCAGCCACCTGAATAGTTAGGATTACAGGCGTGCACCACCATGCCTCGCTAATTTTTGTATTTTTAGTAGAGACGGGGATTCACCATGTTCTCCAGGCTGGTCTTGAACTTCTGACCTCAAGTGATCTGCTCTCCTCTGCCTCCCAGAGTGCTAGCATTACAGGCACCATGCCCCGCCTGTTTTATCTTTCATCAATTTGTCCTTGGGGCTCCTGTCTTTTTCTTTTTGATTTCTCAAAGTCTTGTCTATTCTGTTTGTTTAACCTCTTGTTACTTCAGACAGAGCAAATATCATTTACTTTCATATGGGGTCTTCCATTAAACAGAAGCTGTAAATTGTGATGTGCACAGTCTCATCAATACATCATCTTCCTTGCACATAATTAATCCACGTTGTAACATGTATCAGCACTTCATTCCATTGTTTTTTTTTTTTTTTTTTTTTTTTTTTGGAGACAGAGCCCAGGCTGGAGTGCAGTGGCACATCTCTCTCTGCTCACTGAAATCCACACCTCCCAGGTTCAAGCGATTCTCCTGCCTTAGCCTCCCAAGTAGCTGGGATTACAGGTATGCACAACCACACCCGCTAATCTTTATATTGTTAGTAGAGATGAGGTTTCGCCAACTGGTCTTGAACTTCTGGCCTCAAGTAATCCGCCCACCTCAGCTCCCAAAGTTCTGGGATTACAGGAGTGAGCCCAGCACCACTTCATTCCTTTTTATGGCTGAATAATATTCAACCCTATGGAGAAACCTCATTTTACTTATCTGTTCATTTATTGATGAACATTTGGGTTGTTTCCACTTTTTGCTGTCATAAATAATGCTGCTCTGAACATTTGTGTACACATTTTTGCATGAATTCTTATATACGTTTAAAAATATGGCCAGGTGTGGTGGCTCGTGCCTGTAATCCCAGCACTTTGGGAGGCTGAGGTGGGTGTATCACATGAGGTCAGGAGTTTTAGGCCAGCCTGGCCAACATGGAGAAACCCCATCTCTAATAAAAATACAAAAATTAGCTAGGCGTGGTGGTGAACGCCTGTAATCCCAGCTACTTGGGAGGCTGAGGCAAAGGAATTGCTTGAAACTGGGAGGTGGAGTTTGCAATGAGCTGAGATCACGCCACTGCACTCCAGCCTGGGTGACACAGCGAGACTCCATCTGAAAAAAAAAAAAACAAAAAAAAAAAACAAAAAAACCCTACACAAACAAAACAATACATTTTATTACAGAAGGAGCAGGATTAAAGAAAAAACAAAATAAGCAAATAAAAAGTACATTTAATTGATTTTCTTTAAAATATTCCGCTGGAATTTTAATTGAAATTACATAGAAATTGGGCCGGGCGCGGTGGATCAAGCCTGTAATCCCAGCACTTTGGGAGGCCGAGGCGGGTGGATCACGAGGTCAAGAGATCGAGACCATCCTGGTCAACATGGTGAAACCCCGTCTCTACTAAAAATACAAAAAATTAGCTGGGCATGGTGGCGCGTGCCTGTAATCCCAGCTACTCAGGAGGCTGAGGCAGGAGAATTGCCTGAACCCAGGAGGCGGAGGTTTCGGTGAGCTGAGATCGCACCATTGCACTCCAGCCTGGGTAACAAGAGCGAAACTCCGTCTCCAAAAAAAAAAAAAAGAAATTATACATTAGTTTGGAGAGACTTGCCATCTTTATAAAATGAAATCACCTCATCCAAGAACCTGAATTGTGTCTTCATTTATTCAGATGATCTTTTTTTTGAGATGGAGTCTTGCTCTGTCACCCAGGTTGGAGTGTAGTGGCTCAATCTCGGCTCACTGCAACCTCTGCCTCCTGGGTTCAAGCAATTCTCCTGTCTCAGCCTCCTGAATAGCTGGGATTACAGGTGCACACCACCATGGCTGGCTAATTTTTGTATTTTTAGTAGAGATGGGGTTTCACCATGTTGGCCAGGCGGGTCTTGAACTCCTGACCTCAGGTGATCTGCTTGCCTTGGCCTCCCAAAGTGCTGGTATTGCAGGCGTGAGCCACCGCACCCGGTCTCTTTTATACCTTTTAAGGGAGTTTTAACCTTTTTCTCCATAGAGATCTTATTTATCCTATTTAGACTAGTTTTTTATTGCGGTATAAGAATATTACCACTAAGTTCCCAGCTTTTTAATGATATACATGCAAAAATCTCATGGTTTCTGTGAGTCAGATATTAGGGTGTGGCTTAGTTAGCTGGATTTTCTGCTTATAGTCACAGAAGTTGAAAATCAAGGTGTCCACTAGGGCTGCTGTCTCATTTGAGGCTTCCTCGGGGAAGGATCCAATTTTAAACTCACTAGAGTTCTTGGCAGTATTCTGTTTCTTGCAGTTATAAGACTGAGGGCTCCAGTTTCTTGTTGGATGTCAACTGGAAGTCATCCTCATTTCCTAGAGTTTAAGTTTCCCCAATGTGGCCACTTGCTTGAATAAGCCAACAAGGTAGTGAGAATCTTCTCACAACATAGTTGTTTCAACCTTATTTATTTATTTATTTATTTTTTGAGACAAAGTCTCACTCTGTGGTCCAGGCTGGAGTGCAGTGTGCGATCCTGTCTCACTGCAACCTCCGCCTCCCAAGTTCAAGCAATTCTCCTGCCTCAGCCTCCTGAGTAGCTGGGATTACAGGCACGCACCACCACGCCCAGCTAATTTTCGTATTTGTAGTAGAGATGGGGTTTTGCTATGTTGGCCAGGCTGGTCTCAAACTCCTGACCTCGTGATTCGCCGACCTTGGCCTCCCAAAGTGCTGTGATTGCAGGCGTGAGCCACCGCGCCAGGCCCTATTTATGTATTTTTTGAGACAGGGTCTCACTCTCTAGCTCAGGCTGGAGTGCAGTGGCAAAATCTTGGCTCACTACAACATCTGCCTCCTGGGTTCAAGCAATTCTCATGTCTCAGCCTTCTGAGTAGCTGGGATTAGAGGTGTCTGCCACCACAACCGTCTAATTTTTGTATTTTTACTAGAGATGTGGTTTCATGATGTTGGCCGGGCTGGTCTCCAACTTCCGGCCTCATGTGATCCGCCCGCCTTGGTCTCCCAAAGTGCTGGAATTACAGGCATGAGCCACCATGCCTAGCCTCAAGCTTATTTTTAATATAATTACATACATGTAATGGCATACAGTCAGTCACTCTTGGTCATACACAAACTCAAGGACGGGGATATGCAAGGATGTGAACACCAGGTGGCAGGGATCATGGGGGCCATCTTGAGTGTGTTTTGATGACACCATTCCTGTTCGTATGATCTTCAGGTCCACAAAGGGATGTATACAAAGATTTTCATCATAAAGTTATTTGTAAAGCTAATAGTTAGAGTCAATAGGTTAGATAGATACATCCACAGCACCATGAATGGCTCTTTCTTTCCATCCATTTAAATTTATGCATGTTTTCATATTTTGTTTTAATTCCAAAAGGATAATATATCTGTACTCTTTTTACTTGATTATAACAGTGATACATACTTATTGTAACTTTTTTTTCAGATGGAGTGTCGCTCTTTTCACTCAGGCTGGAGTGTAGTGGTGCATCTTGGTTCACTGCAACTTCAGCCTCCCAGGTTCAGGCGATTCTCCTGCCTCAGCCTCCCGAGTAGCTGGGATTACAGGCGTTCACCATCACGCCTGGCTAATTTTTGCATTTTTAGTAGAAACAGCATTTCACCATGTTGGCCAGGCTGGTCTCAAACTCCTGACCTCAGGTATCCACCCGCCTCGGCCTCCCACAGTGCTGGGATAACAGGCATGAGCCACCGAGCCCAGCCTTTTTTAATGGTTTTTTGTAATGTTTTTTTTTTTTTTTTCCAGACAACAGAGAAACGTGTAAAGAAGAAAATAACAAATCATTAGTTACCTGCCCAGAGATAACCATTTGTTAGCATTCCCTCCCAAATACATACATTTTAATCAAAATCTTGTTTCCTTCAATGTGTTATTTTAGTGGCTGGAACTTATTCCTGGAAAAATATATGGGTAAAGTCTATGTATATATGTATCTATGTATGTATCTATCTATGGAAAAGAAGTAGATATAGACGGTAAAATAAAGACAGAGACAGGACAGGAGTTGTAGAGATGAAGGGAGAGAAAATCATAGACAAGGAGAGACACATGGGGAGAGGAAGACACAGAGAGAGCTGTGGACAGCTAAGGACAGAAAGAGAAACACAGAGAGCCATGGAGAGGCGAAAGTATTGGGCTGGGGCCAGGTGCGGTGGTTCACCCCTGGAATCCCAGCACTTTGGAAAGCGGAGGCGGGCAGATCACCTGAGGTCAGGAGTTCAAGATCAGCCTGGCCAACATGGCGTAACTCCTTCTCTTTTAAGAAGTACAAAAATTAGCCGGGCACAGTGCTGGGCGCCTGTAATCCCAGCTACTTGGGAGGCTGAAGCAAGGATAATTGAGGTTGCAGTGAGCCAAAATCGCACCACTACCATCCAGCCTGGGCAACAGAGTGAGACTCCGTCACAAAAAAAAAAAAAAAAAGAAAAAGAAAAAAGAAAAGCACTGTGCAGGGTTCGGTGGCTCACCGCAGGTGATCCCAGTACTTTGGGAGACCGAGGCCGGAGGGCCGATTGCTTGATCTCAGAAGTTGGAGACCAACCTGGCCAACATGGTGAAACTCCATCTCTACAAAAATACAAAAATTAGTCAGGCGCATGGTGGTGGGCACCTGTAGTCTCAGCTACTCAGCAGGCAGAGGTGTGAGAATTGCTTGAACCCGGGAGGTGGAAGTTGCAGTGAGCAGAGAGTTCCGGCCACTGCCCTCCAGCCCAGAGGACACGGCTAGACCCTGTCAGGAAAAAAAAAAAAGCAAAGAGACAAGGAGAGGATGGAAAAGAGCATTTACTGAGCTCCTACTGAATGTCATTCTGAAACCTCCAAGGTCACTTTGAGGGAGGCTGTCAGTAGTAACCCCTTTAATTCACTGAGACCCTGAGCCTTAGAATGATGAACTGAGCTGTCCATGTTCACATCACCTAGATTGAACCCATCTCCCTGGCGAGGGCCCGGCCCGGTTTATTTAATGAACAAACAAAAGTCCATCTCCTCCCCAAGGAAGAGAGATGAGGACCAGACCCCCATTGCGCCGCTGAGTCAATTTTTCCTGTCTGCTAAGGTAACAGTGAGGTCTGTTGCCCTAGCAACTGCCCTCCGACTGCCATGGCAACCGCCAGCTCTCCACCTTGCCCTTTGGGCATCTCCAAGGCGACGGAGGGCCGGAGGGGCTGGCAGCTCCCGGAGGATGCGCGTGCGTCGGGTGGGGGTTGGCGAGGCAGGGGGGCCCGGTTTCGGGCGTGCGCAGCCGCAGAGCGCCGCTGCCTAGCCAGCTTGCCCTGGCACTGCGCACTTGCCAGCCAGTCCGCCCGTCCGGAGCCCGGCTTGCTGGGGCAGCATGGCGGGGTCGCCGCTGCTCCGGGGGCCGCGGGCCGGGGGCGTCGGCCTTTTGGTACTGCTGCTGCTGGGCCTGTTTCGGCCGCCCCCTGCGCTCTGCGCGCGGCCGGTAAAGGTGCGACCCCAGTCCGGTGCGGGGTGGGGGTTGGGGGAGGATGCCACCAGCTAGGGTTGGGTTGGGGCTGCGCTACCTCACCCTCACTGGAGCTGGTTCCCAGAACTTGCGGAGGGATGGGCGAGGATGGCCTGGGCTCCGGCCGCTGGTCGGCGCCCAGGCCACGACAGCATACCTGAGAACCGGCTCGGTTTCTGCCTGTGCGGGTGGTGGTGTCCCTGGCGCCGCCGGTAGCCGGGCCCTGCCCACCTCTCCGCGCCCGGTGCCTGTGGAGCAGTCCGCGGCACTAGGGCGCTTTAAGAAAGGGCGCGCGCGCATCGATGTGTTTGCGTGTGATGTGAGGACAGCGGTGTGGAGGTGTCGTGTCCTTGAAAGTGTGTGTTCTTTGGTTTGAGCGCTTCCAAGTGTCCTACAAAGGTGCCACCGTGTGTCTGGGTATGTAGTGTGTGTGATACCGGGATACTTCTTGGCGCGATTCTTTTGTGGGGCCGATTGTTTTCTCAGTGACACTGTGTGTATATTTGTGAATCTTTATATGTGTGGTGGCATGTCCTATGGGCGTGTCTCTCCCTCTTCCCTCTCTCTCTCTCTGTCTCTCTCTTTCTGTGTGTGTGTGTGTGTGTGTGTGTGTGTGTGTCTGTGTGTGATTTCGATTTTGCTTGAGAGGGAGTGGTCTTCGCATCTCCAGGTCCACATTCCCCTAGGGGTTTTGTTGGACCAAGTGCCTGGGATTTCCTATGGATGTCCCTGAGGCTATTTCTCCTTTTCTTTGTGGAGCTGTGTCATCGTGAGGAGAGGAGCCATGATGTCTCTCTGCTGCATTGTGTCTTTAAGGATGGTGCATGTCCTTGCACCTGGGTGGCTTGGCGAGTGTAACTGCTGGAGCAGCTACGGATGTGAATGTGTGCAGGTCCTTGCATGTGGCTGTGGCAGTGTTGGGTTGCATTTGTGACATCTCCAGGTCTGTCAGTCTTCATGAGTGTGTGTGAGGCTGTGATTGCTGGTGAGTGTGATACTCCAGGGTGACTGAGGAGTGGGGGGCGCCAAGCAAGGGCACTTGCAGAGGCATCCTCCTCTAGTTCTTCAATACTGTCTGTGTCAAACATGGGAATTTACAAAAATAGCTACCTTATATCCGTGTAAGAATGTGTTTAATATAAATGTACAATATAAATGATGACAAAATAACTCCCCCGTGTACAATCACTAAGCTGAATAAATAGAGCCTAAGAGTTAGAAGCCCTTGTGTGCCCCTCCCCATGGCAGCCCCTACGCCCCCATAGTCCTTATTCTGTATCTTCTGTTCATTAATCCCTTACTTTTGTTTGTAGCTTATCACATATGTGTAGCTCTCAAAACAATCCATTGTTTAGTTTTTCCTGCTTTTGAACATCAAAATGGAATCATACTGGGTGACTGGTTCCTTGCAGTCACTAGGGGTCACTAGGAAGTCCTCAGGGTGTCTGGTAGTCTCAGGCAGTCTGTAGTGAAATTCTGGAAAAAAAAATTCTTGGCTTTTTTTTTTTTTTTTTGACTCTACTTTGGTCCGGAGGTTCATCCAAGTCTATGCATGTGGCTATAATTCATTTATTTTTATTGCTGCATGATATCATATCCTATGAGGACGTCATGATTTATGATTTATAAATGCATTCTCAGTTTGTCAGTGGACATTGGGTTGTTTCCAGGCTTTTCTCCTCCCCCCCCTTAAGCTATTATGAACAGTGCTGCCGCCATCTTTCATGAACTTGTGACCAGTAGTATATGTGCCAAAGCTACTCTGGGGTGTAACATCCCAGGAGTGGGTCATAAGATGTATGCATTTTTTTAGAGGTTGTTAAGCCGCTCTTCAAAATTACTTTTCCAGTTTAATTCTCAACAGCATAGTATGAGAGTTCCCATTTTTCTGCATTCATATCAACACTTTATATTATCATACTTTCTGACTTGGGTCAATCTTTTGATTATATTATGCATAGTATCTCACTGGCATTTTAATTTGCTTTCCCCTGATTACTAATGAGGTTTTTAATTTAATTTTCTGTTTCATAGAGACAGGGTCTTCCTCTGTCATGCAGGCTGGAGTACAGTGGTGTGATCTGAGCTCACTGTGACCTTGAGTTCCTGGAGTCAGGGGATCCTCCCACCTCATCTTCCCAAGTAGCTGGGACTATTTTGTTTTATTATTTGTAGAGATAGGTCTTGCTATGTTGACTAGGCTGGTCTCAAACTCTTGGCCTCAAGTGATCTTCCTGCCTTGGCCTCCCAAAGTGCTGGGATGACAGGCATGAACCACTACACCTGGCACAATTTTTCATATGTTTAGTAATCATTTTTGTGAAATAGGTGATCATGTATTTTTTCTATTTCTGTATGAGTTTGTTTTTCTCTTACCACTTTTTAGGAATTCTCTGTATCTTCTCTGAACTACTCTTTTATTGACTATTTGTGTTGCCGGCATCGCTCCTTTTAAACATATTTCTATGTGGCCTGTATGTTTCTTTTCCGAACCTTCATGGTCATTTTTTTTTCTTTTTCTTTGTTCTTTTTTGCATGCACTTAGGGCATACATGGTCATTTTTATCTTTTATTCCTTGCTTAGAATATTGGTACCCTCTTTTAGTTCTTTAAACTTGTGGAAATGGTTTCAAAACTGCTTGAACTGAAAATTTGTCATTGGATAATTTATTCTACAGATGAACTTGTACACATGCTAAATGATATATGAATAAGTTTATTTATATAGTTCCTATTGTCCACAATATTAATATGGAAAAATCTGTAACTGTCATATCTACCATCACCACTTCATGTGAAGAAACCCGGTCTCCAGGAGTGAGGATGGGGAGGGAGGAATTATGAGCGTCACCAAGGGATCACTGGCACGCTGTGGTGTGAGGATGGGGAGGTGTCTGGGGATCTTTGGTGGTCTTAAGTGTGTCTGGAGATATTTGGGGGTTTCTAGTGGCCTTAGGGGTGTCCGCTTTTGGTGGCATCTGGGATGTTTGAGGTCCACGGAGATTCCCGGGCTGGGAGTCCCTGGCTCGACAGACACTGACAACCTCTTTTCCCCCACCTCATTTTCCCCGCAGGAGCCCCGCGGCTTAAGCGCAGCGTCGCCGCCCCTGGCTGAGACTGGCACTCCCCGCCGCTTCCGGCGGTCAGTGCCCCGAGGCGAGGCGGCTGGGGCGGTGCAGGAGCTGGCGAGGGCGCTGGCGCATCTGCTGGAGGCCGAACGGCAAGAGCGGGCGCGGGCGGAGGCGCAGGAGGCTGAGGATCAGCAGGCGCGCGTCCTGGCGCAGATGCTGCGCGTCTGGGGCGCCCCCCGCAACTCTGACCCGACTCTGGGCCTGGACGACGACCCCGACGCGCCGGCAGCGCAGCTCGCCCGCGCCCTGCTCCGCGCCCGCCTTGACCCTGCGGCCCTCGCAGCCCAGCTTGTCCCCGCGCCCGTCCCCGCCGCGGCGCTCCGATCCCGGCCGCCGGTCTACGACGACGGCCCCGCGGGCCAGGATGCCGAGGACGCCGGCGACGAGACACCCGACGTGGACCCTGAGCTGCTGAGGTGCCCGGCAGGGGTTGGGAAGGGATCGGGCGCCTGCGTCCGAGGAGGACGAGGGCGAGGAACTGGGACTCCTGCATCCCTCGTGGAGTGCGAACCCCTAAGTCCTGGGGCCCTAGGAGTGAGGTCCTGGCTCCATGGAGTAGGGGCAAGGATGCCTGGCTCCGGGGGAGGGGACGGGTAACGCCCCACAGCGGACACAGCCTCACTGCATTGCGCTCGGCCCTGCAGGTACTTGCTGGGACGGATTCTTGCAGGTAGCGCGGATTCCGAGGGGGTGGCAACCCCGCGCCGCTTCCGCCGCGCTGCTGACCAGGATGTGGGCTCCGAGGTGCCCCCTGAGGGCGTTCTGGGGGCGCTGCTGCGCGTGAAACGCCTAGAGACCCCGGCGCCCCAGATGCCTGCACGCCGCCTCTTGCCACCGTGAGCATAGCCCGGATCCCGTCCACCGTGGGACCTAGGAGTGCCCCCGCCATCCCACCACCTGCACTGCTCCCCGCCAGCACGTTCAGAGCAACTTTCCCCGGCCAGCCAGCCCTCCCATCCGAGGATCCCTACCCACTGGCCCCACAATAAACATGATCTGAAGCAGCTCTGTGCTTGTCTGTGTTAGTGGCAGTTTCTAGGGGCCAGTGGTTTCCGAAGTGGTGGTGGCCCTTTGACTAGGGGAGAGGAGCCCCTACCCTGGGTCCTGCACTTAAGAACCATCACCTGCTCAGTCTATGCCTCTCCTAGGGGTGGAGGGGAAGGCATCCACATGGATAACGGCAGTGCCCACGCAGATCTTGTGTCCCCCTTTTAGACCTCACTTGGGTATGGGGATCCCAGGCTTTGAAACCGCTTTCAGGGCCTGCACCATCATCTTCCAAGGGTCCATCCTCCTGAGGGCCAAGGGGTGGCTTGTGTCACATGAGTAGAGCTTGAGGTGCTGGCTGAGATGTCGCAGGCACACATGAGCACCTTCTGATGAGGGGGAGAGAAAGGGAGGGGGCTGAGCACTGGGGGATCGGGAGGTCCCCATATAGGCACACTCTGGCAGACAGGCACATTCTGGTGGGGAACTCTGAGAAGGCTGAGAAATTGGAGCCTGAGCATCCAGGTCACTAACAGTGTATTTGCCAAAGTGGGAGGGTAGGGTGTATTTCATTTACTTTGTAAAACTTGACTAGTAATGTCTAAATGTTCACATATTTAGTCATATAGTATAGAGGCCTACCTGTACTCTTGCCGAGGCCCTGGAGATACTGAGGGTTGCTATGGTGGCAGCTGATTTATGGCCATGGGCTTTGCACTGGCCAGTCCCTCTGCCCATGGTTATCTCCAAGTTTTTGTCCAGATGTCATCTACTCTCAAGAAGGCTTTACTTGACCTGTCACCCTATTCCTTCACCTGCCTTTAATACATAGCCTCTATCACTGTCTAGCACGATATCATATCTATAAGGTCAGGTTTTTAAGTGTCTTGTTTGCCTCTACCTCCTTTGTATCCAAAGTATCACACAGTGGGCTCCCCCTGAATTTCTTGAATGAAAGAATTCTCACAACTCAAGCAACATTCTACCCAGTCTCACTCCCACCCACGTAACACTTGGAACGGAGGCAGCTTTGAAACCCAAAACACCATTTATTTAATTTTGCACAAAATCTCTCAACTTGACATAACAAAAGCAACACTAGGTACTCCTGTGTTACCAAAAAGCCCCTCACCAAGTGAAAACAAGAGAGGTGTCCATCTTTCCCTAGTATATGGAATGTGTCCCTCAAAGCTAGTAGCTTCAGGAGTCTCAAGTCAAGCGAACAATCACCCTGGCCTGGGGAGGGTCTACATTTCTTGGCCAAGACCTTCAGGCCACAGTGCAGCCACAGTGGCAGGTGGCCTTCTGGTGCCGGGTCTTCTCCACACAGGACCTTGCCCTGGCCTCTTTCGCCATGGCCTCCTTGACTCTCTGGATCTCATGGACCAGCAGTGAAAAGGCCTCCTCCACACCTTGCCGTGTTTTGGCTGAGGTCTCCACAAAGTGGGCACCCCAGCTGTGTGCGAGGGCTGCGGCAGCAGCATGAGCATCTCCAGCGGTGGTCACAAGGTCACACTTGTTGCCTACGAGGACAAGGGGCTGGGCAGGGTGAGGGCCCCAGGCAGCCCATATCTGCTGTAGCTGGATCAGAGACGAGGGGTCATCAAGAGCAAAGACGCCCAGCACACCATCACCGACAGCCAGGCACTGGTCACGCAGGGCTCTATGGACGGTCTGCCCTGCTGTGTCCAGCACGTTCAGAATGCAGTCCCCGCTGTCCAGGGCCAACTCCTTCCAGTAGGAATCCTGGATGGTGGGATCGTGGTCCTCCACGAAGCACTGGTGGTTCAGCTGGATGGTCAGCGCACTCTTGCCCACGCCACTTGCGCCCACCACCACTGCCTTGTACTCAGGCAGCTGCCTGCCAACGTCCCTGCAGCGTGCCTGACCCCAGTGGTTTTCCCCCTGGAGGGTAGGGCTCCATGTGGCCAGGCCCAGGTCGAAAGTGCCAGACTTTGTTGGCAGCTCCATGCTCCCAGCAGGCAGCTCAGGGTAGAGGTGTGGGCAGCAGTTTCTGCAAGTGGGAAGAGAAGAAGCAAGACAATCGAGGAAATCTTAGGGGAGACCATCTGAGGGCAAGGAGACAGTGAGGTGTCATTATTTCAACATTTATTGAGTGCCTATTGTGTGCTGATCACCTTCCAATTTGCATGCTATATATGCATGATTTATGCTGTTTTCTCTTCCCCTCCACCCCACCTCCCCGTCTCTCCTTCCCTCCTCACTCAAACAGACAATTGTGAAGGCTGGATTACTCAAACAGCTTTATTGAGATGTAATTTACATCCCATCAAGTTCAGCCAGCTAAAATGTCCAATTTAACGGGTTTTAGCACATTCACTAAGTTGTACAACTATCAACATAACTAAATTTTAGAACGGTTTCCTCACCCCAAAGAGAATCCCCATGGCCATTAACAGTTCCTCCCCATGGCAGAGGGAGGGCAGGATTTTGCCAGTTTTGGTCACCTTTGAATCCCAGCCCAACATGGTGCCTGCCAGAGAGTAGGGACTCAACATTGCCACCCCTAGAAGGTTTATGTTCTAAAAGGCAGAGGCAGATAATACAATAAACCAAATAAGTATGTAAATCATGTGGTCCATTAGCCATTATCATTAGAATGTAGTCTTTATTTATTAATTATTCAACATATATTTATTGCGAACCTACTATGTGGCCAGGACACGGAGGTGGGCAATAAACAACAAACTGTAGCCCCCATGAAGGTTATATTCTGGTCGGGGTGTGAGATAACAAACTAGATAAAAAAGTGGGCCGGGCACGGTGGCTCACCCCTGTAATCCCAGAACTTTGGGAGGCCGAGGTGGGCAGATCACCTGAGGTCAGGAGTTCGAGACCAGCCTGCCCAACATGGCGAAACCGCCATCTCTACTAAAAATACAAAAATTGGCCGGATGTGGTGGTGGGCACCTGTAATCCCAGCTACTCAGGAGGCTGAGGCAGGAGAGACACTTGAACCCAGGAGGCAAAGGTTGCAGTGAGCTGAGATCACACCACTTCACTCCAGCCTGGGTGACAAGAGTGAAACTCCGTCTCAAAAAAAGGAAAGAAAGAAAAAAAAAAGTGAACTGTATGTTAGTAGTGGGTGATAAGCATGCAGAAGGTGCTCAGTTCATGCCAGGCTTTTAAATTATACTTTTTTTTTTTTTTGAGACGGAGTTTCACTTTTGTTACCCAGGCTGGAGTGCGATGGCGCGATCTCGGCTCACCGCAACCTCCACCTCCTGGGTTCAAGCAATTCTCCTGCCTCAGCATCCCGAGTAGCTGGGACTACAGGGCGTGCCACCATGCCCAGCTAATTTTTGTATTTTTAGTAGAGACGGGGTTTCACCATGTTGACCAGGATGGTCTCGATCTCTTGACCTCTTGATCCACCCGCCTCGGCCTCCCAAAGTGTTGGGATTATAGGCGTGAGCCACTGCACCCGGCCCTTAAATTATAATTTAATCTTCATTCATTAATTCAAGAATTTTCTTTTGTGCCAGGCATTGTGCTATGGCAGTAAACAAAACAGACTCAAGACCCTGCCCTTGTGAGGATTACATTCTGGCAGAGAGAAAGAGACAATAACAAGGTAAGGAACAAGGAAGTTGCATGTTTGAAGAGGATGGGCACACAGTAGGTGGTCAATTAGTGTTAGTTATCAGTAGCACAACCCCATTGACTCAGTGAATGCACCTCGGTGTCCTAGGGCTCAGGAAGTGCTCCGCTTAGTGCATCCTAATGGCTGTTGCCACGTCTCCCCTCCGAAAGCCTAGAGCAGCGGCAGTTTGGGGGCAGATGGTGGTTTCGAGGTTTGGTGGAGTTGGAGATCCGGAGGTCGGGTGGGGGTAAGGACCCAAATAGGGATGCGGCTGAGGCGTCCTCAAGCTCTAAGGTATTCCTGGGAATGGTCACTGGCGGCGCTGGCCCAGAAGGAGGGGTGGGGATGGGATGAGGAGAGCAGGAAGCGGAGGACGGAGCTTTGGGGGTCCCCAACGGTTGGGGACAGGAAGAAGACCTGGAGGACTGGGGGAGGGGCGAGGCGGCGGCGGCGCACGTGGAGGGAGAGTTGTGCTCCTGGGGGTCCTGTAGGAGTGTCGGCCATCTTTTTTTTTTTTTTTTTTTTTTTTTTTTTGAGACGGAGCCTCGCTCGCTCTGTCGCCCAGGCTGGAGTGCGGTGGCGCGATCTCGGCTTACAGCAACCTCTGCCTCCCGGGTTCAAGCGATTCTCCTGCCTCAGCCTCCCGAGTAGCTGGGACTACAGGCGCGCACCACCATGCCTGGATAATTTTTGTATTTTTAATAGAGATGGGCTTTACCATGTTGGTCAGGCTGGTGATATGCCCACCTCAGCCCTCAAAGTGCTGGGATTACAGGCGTGAGCCAACGCGCCTGGCCAGTGCCTGGCCATCTTTAGGGATGGGTCAGGAGGCAGAGGCGGGTTTGAGGCTGCCTCCTAAGTCGGGGTCCGAGCGGCTGGAGTCTGGGGTTACCAACGGTGAGGAGGGGGAGCCCGGGACTGGACCAAGCGGCCAAGCGCAGCTTCCACCCCAGGTTCCCGGCGGGTCGGGGTCACAATGGCCCAGTCCCCGCGACGCTTGGGGAGACCACGGCCCTGGTCCCCACAGCCGCGAGGCGCAGAGGCGCGTGCCGAGGGGACCGGCCGGGGGTCTCGGCTCCTCTCGGTCCTTTCAAGTGGCATGGAGCCTCTGGAAGGTCCCAGTGGCCGCGTGCTCGGAGCCCCCGGGACCAGGTTATGGGGGTTTGCCCAGCTCACCCAGGCCGGCGCGCTGAGGGGTCGGGACCCGGGGTCAGGTTGGCCTCACCAGTCGCGCTTTCCCGGACGAGGCCGGGTGAGGTGCAAAACTCAGAGTGCAGAGGAGTCCCTGAAACCAGGACTCCACTTCGGGCTCGGTGTGAGTAGCGTAGCCTAGGCGCCCTGTCGAGACCCATCCCGACTCGGGTGAGACGGCCCCGCTTCCAGCCCAGGGCCGACATGCGTGAGGAGCCGCTCGCCTGAAGGCTTGGCGCTTGGGGGAGTGTCCCCCAAAGCCGGCATGGGGAGACTCCCAGACCTGGCAGGGCCAGGGCACGGGCGCCCCGCTCACCTGTGTCCGTGAGGAGGATGGTGCGCTGGGACGCTCTGACAGGCCTGGCGGGGGGCGATGCTGCTCTCCGGGGGCCCCCAGGCGGCGGGTAGGGGAGTGGCCTTGTGCAGCCGCCCTCCCTCGGCTCCTCAGGCCGGCCCCCCGCAACGCCGCGACTCTGCCCCCTGGGGGAGCACGGGGTCGTGCCCCAAAGGTGGCTTGCGTGCAGACATGTGGGTGCCACAGCGGCCTCTAGGGGTGCGCAAATGGCGGCCAGACCTCCCTGAGTCCCCTGCAGCGCCTCCTGTCGTGTGTGTGTGTGTGTGTGTGTGTGTGTGTGTGTGTGTTGGGAGGTGGGGGTGGGGGTGAGATTTTGACCAGGATGGCGAAGCTCTTGAGGCTGTGCCGCCTCAGCTGTTTTTTGGTGGCTTGGGAGAAAAGAGGACACTGACAGAGAGGAAGGGTCATTCCGTCAGGGAAGAGAGCCCCTGATCGGAGGCTGCTGTCAAGCTACACATTTCCGAGGCTCCCTTGCAGCTATGGCAACCACCTGCACAGTCCTGACCAATGAGAGGGCAGCAGAGGTTGTGGGTGGGGCATCTAGAGGGCTCTTAATACAGGGCAGCCCCAGCCCTTTCCCATCCCTCCTCTTCTTGACTGGGTGGGGCTGTGGTGGTCAGCTTGGGATCATAAAGTGGCCATGAAGAAAAGTCCTGGAAACCTCAGCCCCCACTCTCTTGAGCTGCCAAAGCAATTCTCACCACATGGGAGAAATCCAACTCCTAGACTGTCCTCCAATTTCCCACCTCTGGTCAATGGCAGGCACCTCTTCTGCCAAGAAGCTACCATGACCACCACATTCAAGTTAAACCTGGACCTCCCCCCATCCCCAGTCAGGCAAATGATACAAATGGGAAAACAGGCCTGGTGAGGATCCTTCCTATTAGTTTTCTTGCCTTCTCAGCCTAGGGTGTGGGTGTGGCTGGGACTGGCTGTAAGGCCCCTATTTCTAAGGCAAGCACCCATTTTCTCATGGATTCTACCATTTCATCACTGGTGGAGCCAGTCAAGATGGCTGCTCGATTTTCAGTTAGTTTTTGGGGGCAATGGCTGGGTAGGGGATTGACCTAATGGAGACCCACTCCCTCATATCTTCATTACTCATCGGCTCTGCTGGCCAGGGATGTAGGGTTCTCCACCTGCTCAAAGTCAAAAGGCTTTCTCCAGGTTTTGTAACAGCTTGTACTTTATTATATATGCAACCTTGCCATGCCTGCCAGTTAACTCCCCTCCCGCCAATGTTATCCTTGTGATATCAGCTCCCTCTTGGGGCCACTGAGCTGTCCCCCTTTCCTTCTGAGCTGGAGTAGTGGTGCCCCTCAAGCAGGCAATGGGCAGGGGGAGATCCACAATTTATCATCGCAGTTCTCTTAAACGTATTAACACTTAAATAAGCACTCTTGGGGAGATGCAAAGGATATTCAAGAAGGGATGCAGTGGGAGGCTACCCCTCATCCAAGGTACAGGCTGGAATGAGCTACAGCTGGTCTATCGTGGGCCTCAGAAGGTGAAGAGGGAGCGTATTCTGGGGCTTAGTATGGGTGGGGCATATCCTCCCCAAACTTGTTCTGGTGGGCGATGTTCTTCACATCTAGGAGAGCCTGAGGAGGAGACAAAAATAGGGCAGGTGAGAGAGAGTAAGGACCCCTCTACCTCAGCTGCAAGGCTGCCCCGACTCCAGCCCTCAACCACTCGGTCTTCTGGACTATCCCACAGCCCCTGCCTCACGCAAAATAATCACGAGGCAGCCATGCAGAGGGGCCTGTGGTCTCCCTTTACGAAATCACAGAAGGAGTGTGTGTGAGTGGGGTGAGTGTGCACGTGTTGAAGGGTCTACCCAGGGCTCACCTGGTGGTGGACATAGGCCTGACAGTAGTAACACCAGGTCGACAGGTCGACATAGCTGAGGACCAGCGGGTGTCCAGAGTTTCCATGGTGTCGGAGCATGTGGGCATTGATGTAACGACCACAGTAGACCTGAGTTTGGGGGTGTATCACATGGGGGTCAGCAACCCCCTGCAGTTTGCTCCCAGGCCAACCTCCACCCCATCCCCTTCCTCTGCTCCGTACCTGATAACAAGAGAGACACACCCAATTCTCTTGGATTGTTCCACAGTCCCCACAAGGTTGGGTCACATCCAGGCCTGCTGCAGGTATGGGACATACTGCCACCAAATGGGGACACCAGGGCAGTGGTGTCACAGCATAAAATATGGCCTGGAGTTGGTGGGCAAAACTGAGTGAGCTGAGGACCCCATCTCCCCATTATATGTTTATACATCACATGCTCCTTCCTGGAGACACAAATGGACAAAAGAAGGAAGCCAAAGTTCCAGCCTCTTCCTGAGCTCACCTGATCAGTGAGGCCCTTAGATCCCTGCATCAGCATCGAATCAGCCATGTCCTGACCTCCAGCTGCCTCTCCTAGTAGGTTCTCCTCTCCTGGTGCTTGAGATTCTGGGGCCCCCTGGACATGCAGAAGAGATGTATCAGAGAAGTCAGATTCTTGCCCCTTCTTGCCCCTGCCTGGGTGTGGTGGGCCTTACCTGAGATTCGCTGCCTAGCTCCAAGGTCCTGAGACTCCCAATCAGTGTACTGGGAGATATCTGGGATGTAGTTCCCCGCACAGGTGAGGTTGGGGGCGTCTGGTGGTCTGTGCTCAAGGTTAGAGGAGTTTGGATCAGCTTGGTGCCCCCTAGAGCTTCCTCTGACGTAGTCTTGTCCAGTGTGGCTCCCTCCATGGCTGTCTCTGAGGTGGTCTGGGCCAGTGTAGCTCCTCCTACAGCCTCTGAGGTAGTCTGGCCCAGAGTGGTTCCCCTAACAGCATCCTCTGAGGTGGTCTGGTCCAGAGTGGCTCCTCCCACAGTTTCCTCTGAGGTGGTCTGGTCCGGAGTGGCTCCCCCGACAGCCTCCTCTGAGGTGGTCTGGCCCAGCATGGCTCCCCCAATGGCTGCCTTGGAGATGGTCTGGGCCAGTGTGGCTCCCCCCGTGGCTGCTTCTGAGGACTGGTCCTGAGTGACTGCCACCACAGCTGTCTCTGACTTAATCTGGTCTGGAGTGGACTCTTTCCCAGACACCGAGATGACCTTCCCCATGCTTGCTTCCAGAACCTTCTTTTCTCGTGTGAGCATCCGCTCAGCTAACGTAGGTTTGGCTGGTTGGGGTGCCTTCTTGGTGATCAGCTTAGAACTGGAGGGTCCCTCTTTGTCTTCTACCTCTGGAACCAGGGAGGAGATCCTTGAGTGTGGGTGCTGTCCCCCTTCCTGCCTCTAATCCCTGCTCCCCAGCCCCCTCCTTCCCTGAGTTCCCCCCATGGTCCCCAATTCCACTCACTCATGACCCGTAAGCTGCGCCAGTATCTGCGATGGACTTGGATGGTCTCAGTAATTGAAGCCAGGGCCCCTGATAGTGGGGGCCGTGGCAGGGTCAGCAGGGGTGGCGGGTCTCCAAGGAGGGAGCGAATGCAGGCAGCCATGGACTCTGAGATGGATGTCAGGTTATAGCCACCCTTTGTTAAGGACAAGAGAAGGGAAAGGCATGGTGGGGGTTCATTGAGGAATCTGGAAAGCAACATGTCCTGCCTCCCCAATCCTCCCAACTGAGCCCTACAAGTCTGGAGAGGGAGGGGGGAGTACTGGGAACAAGTGAGCAGAACCCACACCTGTAACATGGGCGGCACCCGTTGTGTAAGGTGGTTGTTGTGGGGAGTAAATTGTGATGTAAAGTGCAAGATAACAATACTGATAAAACCATTAGTAATAGCTGACATTATTTATTAAGTGTTTGCTCTGTGCCAGACCCGATTTTAAGTACTTCATGCATATTAACTCAATCCTCACAACCACAGGCGCTCAATCTACACCAGAACTTGCCTTCATGCCATACAGAAATCCGTCTTCACACTGTCCAGGAACCCCTGGCCTCACATCATACAGTAATCACTGATCTGACCTGCATGAGATGCCTGCTGTGAACCCATACAAAAGCCCCTGCCCTGATCTAGTATAGGAACAACTGACTCTCTCTCCATATGGACTCCTGTTCTGACTTTCTTCACACTCTACAGGAATCCCAGTTGCTATTCTTTTTACAGACAAACTGAGGCAAAAGGTTGGGCGCAGTGGCTTATGCCTGTAATCTCAGCACTTTGGGAGGCTGAGGAGGGCAGATTGCCTGAGGTCAGGAGTTCGAGACCAGCCTGGCCAACATGGTGAAACCCCGTCTCTACTGAAAATACAAAAAACTTAGCCAGGTGTGGTGGTGTGCACCTGTAATCCCAGCTACTCCGGAGGCTGAGGTAGGGGAATTGCTTGAACCAGGGAGGTGGAGGTTACAGTGAGCTGAGATCGCACTATTACACTGCAGCTTGGGTGACAGAGCGAGACTCCATCTCAAAAAAACAAAAACAAAAACAAAAAACTGAGGCTCGGAGTGGTTAGATGACTTGTCCGAGGTCCTAACAGCTGAAAAGGCAGCACTGGGGTTAGAACTTTGGCTCTCTGATGGAGTCATCTGTGTTTTTAACTCCCACCATGCCCTGTCACAAACAGTACTGGGCACACGGTAAGTGGGGCTTTTTGCAAGCCACTTAATTTCTCTGTGACTTATTTTCCTCATCTGTAAAGTAGTGAAAATAACGGCACAGAAGGTTGCTGAGCGGGTTAGTATCTGAACAATGCATAATAGTAACCAGGGGCCGGGTGTGGTGGCTCACACTTGTAATTCCAGCACTCTGTGAGGCTGAGGTGGGTGGATTTCTTGAGGCCAGGAGCTCAAGACCAGCCTGGCCAACATTGTGAAACCCCATCTCTACTAAAAATACAAAAATTAGCCAGGCGTGGTGGTGGGTACCTGTAATCCCAGCTACTCAGGAGGCTGAGGTGGGAGGATCATTTGAACCTGGGAGGTGGAGGCTGCAGTGAGTTGAGATTGTGCCATTGCACTCCAGCCTGGGTGACAGAGCAAGACTCTGTCTCAATTAAAAAAAAAAAAGAAAAAAAACAGATCTACCAGATCCAGCATTTACCATTTGCCAGGCATTCCTCCATGATTAGCCAGCCTCATAAAGATGAGGAAACTGAGGCACGGGGCATGGGGATACTGAGTCACTTAACAAAGGCCAGTGAATTTTCTTTGTCCCAGGAACTTGTTAGAGGCAGTTCAGGTAATAGTAAAAAACACAAACACTGGAGCCACATTGCATGCGTTCAAGTCCTGGTTCTGCCATCAGTAAATGTGCCATCTCAGGCACATTTCTTTCAGTCATCTAGTCATCACATCTCTTTGTGCCTCAGTTTCCCTGATCTTGAGAGGGGAAAATAATGAGGTAAGCTAACCCTACCTCATAAGGCTGCTTTGCCAAGTAACTAAATGAATAAGACACATGAAGTGCTCAGAAGAGTGCTTTGCACATAGTGAGCACTCAAAGCTGTTAATGTTGCTGTTATTATTACTACCCAGTATGTGCCAACGATCCCAGGCGGGGACACTTAAAGGAGATTTCAGGAAACTATCCTGAATGATAGTGCCAAGATTCCCAAACTACCCTCCCACTGTGGGAAAAGGTACCAAGAGAGAGTTACCTCTAGGATAAGGATAATGCGGCCACTGGCAAGGCCCATCAGCAGGTGGGTGAGGTGGGCATAACCCTCAGGTGATACCTGGCAGCCCCCCAGCGGGTCCCCCCGTGCAGCGTCAAAGCCAGCTGAGACCAGCACCAGTTCTGGGTTGAACTGAGGCAGGGAGAGAAGAGAGACGTATAAGCATGAGGGTAAGGGCTTTTGGTAGGCAGTAAGTGATGGTGACTCAGACACATGGAGAAAAGGACAAATGAAGAAGACATGGAGATGCAAGTCAGAGAAATGGAGACACAGAGCCTGGAGACTGGGAGATGCAAAAGCAGAGACTGAAAATGAAGAGAGGAAGAAAAGAAATACAGACTCAGAGATAGAAGAAACAGATGCAGATTTAGAGACATGGAGATGGCAAAAATGGACAGATGGGGACATGAGACAGAGTCATGATGAGACCAGACTCATATGTCAATAGACTGACATGAGAAACGGAGAGACAGAGACATGTCCTCATATACACACACCAGGGTCAAACATGGGACACACATACACAAGATACAGGGTTTTATATACATAGTGCCAAAGAGAGGTGCTCGCACACTTCCATAACAGAAGATGGCAATGCAAGCACCACACACACACAAGATGGTCACACAAAGCCACATGTACTGCCACACACAGTCCCATACAGACCAGTACTACATATCTGCACTAGTCATGCACACACATACATACATAGTTTCTTAAAGAGGACAATAACCCACAGCCACCCTGCACAGTCACAATCATACACATGCCATCACTACACAGCCACAACAGCCACATGCACTCTGGTGTGTCCACAAGAGCTGGTCGCTTACACATACAGTTGTACACACAGAAGGCTGTCCTGGCCACCCATGCATAGTCAGATGCACGTGCAGATCCAAAGATGCACACTGGCACCCAGGGTGACAGAGCGGTGCTCACACCTCTTCCCCCTCCCTCCCAGAGTCAGCCATACACAAGCCACTGACTCCCCCAGCTCAGACAGAGGGAAGGCAGCTACCTCCCAGTCAGAGACACATACAAACAGCCAGGGCAGGCAGACAGACAGTGACTGCTATCACACACAGCCCTCCACATCCAGAGGGTCCCATACAGGCTGTCACAGAGATGGCTGCATTTAGTGACATACAATATCACACCCATTGCACAGAGAAAAGGTGGTGAGAAATACCCACCTGCACAGAATTGCACACACATACTAAAGCACTTGTGATAGCACACATATACAACACAGATCCAGCCAGGACACGGGCCACTGCTGCGTAGCCAGAAGGCCTTCACACACAGGCAAGACAGTCACTCACACAGTGTCACACAGAGAAGGCAGTCATGTACAGCCACCTGTGCAGTCAGACAAACACACAAGGTGATCACAGTCACCAACTGCCCCAGTAGCCTCATTAGTCACCCTCGGGCTGTCTCATATGATCAGCCACCTGGCAGTCAGATGCACACATGCCAAGGAGGCAGGCCCAGGCTGCCACCTGCACAGGCGTGTCACATACATCCTGAGATCTATCCTAAGCTTTACCTCGTAGGCAATAGGAAGCACCAGGCGATGCCAGGCAGCTAGGTAGTCAGCATCACCTATGCGGGGCCCATTCCATGCCACGTTGACGGTGAAGCCTGTGCCCGCAGCCCGGCCAGTCTGGCTGCTGGCACCCTCATCTCCCATGGGGAAGAAGGTGCCATGATCGTAGCGGTGCAGGGACACATATAGTACACTGCAGGGGAGGGGGTGGGAAGGGGGCCATAGCTGGTTAGGGGCTCCAGTACTCCTGAGGTGCTCACCCATCTCCCTGACCACATCACAGCCCCTGACTGCAGCATCTTACCTGGGGTCATCCTCAAACATGTGCTGAGTTCCATTACCATGGTGGACATCCCAATCCACGATCAGGATCCTGGGTAGGAGGCAGAAGCTCAGTAACCTAGGATACTCACCCCCTGGAAGAGGGCTGGGCTAGACCCCTGGGGTCTGCAGAGATATTTAGTGCTGAGTGACAGGACCCTGGGTCCTGTCAGTTAAGGGGAAAAGTATGATCCTGGGGTCCCAAGGGCTGCCTCGTAGACATGAGCAAGTGCTTGGGGCTGGACCTTGGGCTTTTTTGGGTCATTGCTAGGGAATTGGACCTGGGCCTCAGGCAGCTAATGCTGGGGGCTGAGTCCTGGGTCTTCTGGAGTATGCATCGGGAGCTTGGACCTGGGTTCTGTCGAGACACCTTCTATAGGCCAGAAATGCTGGGGTGGGACCCTGGATCCTCGTGTTTGTTTGAGACGTAGTTTCGCTCTTATTGCCCAGGCTGGAGTGCAATGGCATGATCTCAGCTCAATCGCAACCTCTGCCTCCTGGGTTCAAGCGATTCTCCTACTTCAGCCTCCTGAGTAGCTGGGATTATAGGCATGTACCACCACGCCTAGCTAATTTTTGTATTTTTAGTAGAGATGGGGTTTCTCCATGTTGGTCAGGCTGGTCTTGAATTCCAGACCTCAGGTGATCCACCCGCCTCGGCCTCCCAAAGTGCTGGGATTACAGGCGTGAGCCACTGTGCCCAGACTTGGATCCTGTTTTATAAGCGCCCAGGTGACACGATCTGGGGGCCCTATCTAAATAAACACTGAGAGGCTCCATCCTCGGTCCTTCTCTGAGTAAGGGTGGCACCCTTACTTTTTCTGGGGAAGTCCTAGGAGCTGGACCATGGGGTATGATGAGTAAGCAATGGGCTGGGGGGAGCTTCCAGGTCTTCACAAGGATCAGGATTTGGGGGTCCCCAGGGAGTCCTTACCGCAGGGCATGCCCACTGATAGCCTGGGCATGGCGAGCAGCCACAGCCACTGAGTTGAAAAAGCAAAAACCGCAAGCTGCGTCCTGCTCCGCATGGTGTCCTGGGGGACGCACCACAGCAGCACCATTCAGAACCTAGGGAGCAGCAGGGTGCTAAGACTGGACCGCCTGCCCTCAAGCTTGTCCTCCTTCCTTTCTTCCCCTCCCTTTTTTTTTTGACACAGGGTCTCAGTCTGTCGCCTAGGCTTGAGTGCAGTGGCACAGTCATGGCTCACTGCAGCCTTGACCTCTTGAGCTCACTTTGGCTTCTCAAATTGCTAGGATTATAGGCGTGAGCCACCGTACTTGGCCACCCTTCCCTTCCCTTTCTCCAGTTCCCTCCATTATGCCCCCAGCCTCTAGGCCTGCCCCTTCTCGTGCCCTTCCCCACGGCCCCTTTCCTCAGGCCCTGCTTGACTCTCTCAGAGCCTTCAGAAACAGCAGGTGACCCTTTTTCTTCTATTATCCCTCAGGTCCTCCTCTCCCCAGCCCACAGAGAACGCACCTCTCCTGAGAGCACAGCCTCCACCAGGCGGCAGGCAGCGCCAGTGGCAAGCTGTGCACAGGCAAATGTGCTGGGGCAGATGTAGATGGAGTCAAAGTTGGAACTCTCCCGGTGAAGCTCCCGGGTTTTCATCTTCTCTGTGGCCCGGAGACGAGCTACATACTCAGCACTGGAGGCACAGAGAGGAGCACCAGCAGGATGGTGAAGAGGATCCGTCCCCTTCCTGAACCCCACCCCCAAGACAGGAACTTCAGCTCCTCTCAAGTCCCGCAGCAGCTCCCTGGTGGGGGGGAACCCCAAGCTCCAATCCCTGAGACTTCCTCCACAGTCCTGGGATCCCACCCACCCTAGGCACTGGGGTCTGACCTGTGGCAGGTGAACAGCTCAGCCTCTGTGGCAGGGCGCGGTGGCAGGGTGAGGCAGCGCCCGGCAAGTCCCAGCTCCTCCAGACGGCACATGATCCGCAAAATGCGCTGGGGTACCTCAGGGTGGTGGCTAGCGGTGGGGGAACCAGAGGTGGGGCTTAGTGCCTGAGAGGGAGGAACCCCCAACACCTACTCATCCAGACCTCCAACTGCCTACCTGTCCCACAAGTTGCAGTGATTCATCATACTTTGGTCATAGACCAGCCCTGTGCGAAACTGTAGCACCGGCCATGTCAGGATTGGAAGCACTGGGGGTTCCCAGGGTCCTTCATCTTCGCTCTCCTCTACATTGTCCTCCTCCACATTGTCCCCTTCCACAGTATCAGCTACAAGGAGGAGGCCACATTCATCCTACCCTCTCAATCTGAATCCCCGTCATACTCTGGAACTCAGGTGACCCAAACAGAAAAAGGGTGGGAGGTCTGAAACCAGGGCCCAGGGAGACAGACGGCCTGACTCTCTCCCACCAAGGTGGCCTAGGAAAGTCAGAGGAAGTCTGAAGACAGTCTCCCCCAGGGCTCATCCCATGCCCACCCCCACCAAGCCCACTCCCCACTTCCTACTTGATCTCACAAGAACCTCCCAGAAGGGCTCAAGGGCTTCCAGAGCACAGGAAACTGAAGCCTGGGCACTGCAAGGCAGGACAGAAAGAAAATATGATACAAAGGAACGTGGGCGGGCAGTGAGGCTCCCGCTTTCCCCTCCTCCACCTGGGCTCACCTCCGGCAGGGGGCACCAGGAGACTCCAGCATGGGGCAAGGATCTCCCAGAAGGGTGTGAAGTGAAGCACTGACGCCTTCAGCCAGGGCACGGAGGTTGTAGCCACCCTGGGGGAAGGAGTTGTGAAGGGGGGGGTCAGTAAAGGACCAGAAATGACCAGGGAATAATAATAATAATGATAATAATAGAGTGCATACCAAATGTCAAGCAACAAGGAACTTAGAAGGGGGCCTCATTGAATTCACTGGACAATGATATGAGATGATTACCATTATTATGCTCGTTTTACAGAAGGAAAGCTGAGACACAAAGAAGTGAAGTGACTTATGCAAGGTTGTCCAGCTAGTAAGTGAAATGCTGGGCCAGGAACTCCTGTTGGACTTGAAAGCTTCGTTCTTAAGCCCTCCAGGATCCACAGGCTGAGGGACAAAGGTGAGTCACTCACCTCCAGAGACAGGATCAGCTTGCCTCCTGCCTGACCCATGAGCAGGTGGGTTAGCTGGGCGAACCCTGCTGGAGTGGCGGCCATCTCACCCTGGGGGGACATGGAGGGTCAGCCTGGCTCCATGCAGCCCACCTGCTGCCCCAGGGAGCCTGCCTTACCTTGGGGTCCCCTTGCAGGGCATCAAATCCAGCAGCCACCAGGACCAGCTGAGGCTGGAACTGAGGAGGGAATGTACTCCATGAGGCTACCTGCCCTCATGGCCCAACTTTCAAGGCTTCTCCTCCCCTCAACACACCCCAGACCCCCAGGACCTCAAGGGCGACTGGCAGCAGGACGTGCAGGAAAGCAGCAATGTAGTCAGCATCCCGCATCCCCACCTGCAGACACAGGAGTGTGACGGGGGATGTTCAGCCACCTACCCTGAGCCGAAGGCAGAAGGGTAGGGCTGGGCCTTACTTTGGGGGCAGAGGGTAAGTGGATACTGACCTGGTTCCAAGGCACATTGATGGTATATCCTTGGCCTTGGCCAAAACCTGTGGTGGACCAGTTAGAGGCCTTCAGGTGGGGCCAGAACCTACCCTGCTCGTAGCGGTGGATGGAGAAATAGAGGACACTGGGGGCAGAAGAAAAAGAGGTAAGAGAGTTGGAGAAAAGTCAATCCCCATAGACACTCTCAACCCAACAGTTGCTAGTTTCCTCTACCACTCATTTCCCCAATCAACCACTCATTCATTCTCTCATTCATTAATTTCCCCATTCATATGTAATACATGAATCCATTCTTCCATCAATTTACCCTTATATTCAGTCACCAATTTACCCATCTTACCATTTACTCATTCTTCCCCTTATTTATCTATTACCTCATTCACTTATTTACTTAGTCTCTCACCAGAACCTTTCCCTCAGCAAATATCACTGCCCCCTCAGTGCCCACCCAATTTCAGGCTCAGCTCTAGGGTCTATCCCAGATCCTGGGGGCTCCTGACTCTGTGGGGTACTCTAGATCATGTTCGCCCACCACCTGCCCCTATGACCAAGGCAGTAACAGCAGGTCAAACCCTGTGACACTGGAGGCTCAAATGGAGCATGGGGCTCTTAGCAGGGGGGAGCCAGCTAAGGCTGAAAAGAACCTCAAGCCAGGCTGCGGGAGCTGGGTGATTCTCTAGAAGGAAGTGGAAAGACCTGGGGGGTAGGAGTGAGACTTGCTTCTGTGGGTGGAACTGGAGAGGGGGTACTGGCTGGGGCTGCCATGAGGCCAGTGAGAGGGCAGTTCCGTCTCCCCAGTGCCTTACAGGCCACCTCTACTACTTATTTTACAGGTGAGACAGCAAGCACTTAAGAGGGGTGAGATCAACAAGCAAAACAGATACTGAAAAGATGCAGTGCACATGCTTTGACAGAAAGCCCAGCAAGGGGCCATGGGAGGGCTTAATTCTGACAGTGGAAAGCAAAACAAATAATCTATCATCCATCTATCCTTCTATCTGGTCATTTACCCCCTGCCTTGTTCTGGACAGGATCTGAGGCAGCTTTTTTAAGGAAATCCAAGAAATAGTGGTATGCAATGAATCTAGACAAACTTAAGAATCACGTTTTAATGTGTTGATAATGTAGTTATAAAATTTAATGCAAGTGATATAAAAAGATTCTTAAAATTGAGGGAAAAAATCTTAGAATTGGGGAATAAAAAAATGCAAAAGCTCTGGTCTTGAGTGGGTGGAGGATGATTGTTGTATTTCTTTTTTTTTTTTTTTTGAGACGGAGTTTCACTCATGTTACCCAGGCTGGAGTGCAATGGCGCGATCTCAGCTCACCGCAACCTCCGCCTCCTGGGTTCAGGCAATTCTCCTGCCTCAACCTCCTGAGTAGCTGGGATTACAGGCACGCGCCACCATGCCCAGCTAATGTTTTTTGTATTTTTTAGTAGAGACGGGGTTTCACCATGTTGACCAGGATGGTCTTGATCTCTTGACCTCGTGATCCACCCGCCTCGGCCTCCCAAAGTGCTGGGATTACAGGCTTGAGCCACCGCGCCCGGCCAATTGTTGTATTTCTGACAGTGATAGATAAATCTTGATTTTAAACTTTTAGTAAGTTAATCATGAGAAAGAGAAGCACAGTAGGACATAAAAATTATGAACAGGGGGCCAGGTGCAGTGGCTCACGCCTGTAATCCCAGCACTTTGGGAGGCCAAGGTGGGTAGATCACTTGAGGTCAGGAGTTCGAGATCAGTCTGGCCAACATGGTGAAACCCTATCTCTAATAAAAATAGCAAAAAATTTTCCGGGCATAGTGGTGTGCACCAGTCATCCCAGCTCCTCGGGAGGCAGGGGCAGGAAAATCGCTTGAACTTGGGAGGCAGAGGTTGCAGTGAGCCAAGATGGGGCCATTGCACTCCAGCCTGGGTGACAGAGTGTGACTCTGTCTCAAAAAAAAAAAGAAAAAAAAAAAAAAATTATCATCAGGGGAAGACAGGAATAAAGAAAAGATCTGAAGAAAGCTGACTCTAAAAGAGAGCCATCAAAGTCAACAAAGAGCAGAACTAGCACTCAAGGAAGCTAAGTTTATAAAGAAACAGAAGGGAATTTTAAAATAAGTTCACACACTTTCAAATTAAATGGTGGATTGATAGTACGGGTTTACCTCCTCACCCTCCTACCACCCCCATCAAAGTACAGTAAAGATATTGTAAACAGCAACCCAAAAAGAGTGGAAAAAAGGATGTCAGAATAAGAGACTTCAGTGAATTTCTAGAAAGTAGAATTTGAGATTCCAGGGGCCCCAGGGTGCTCTGTCTCATGCTGAGAAGAGGGCACCAAAGATAACCTGAGATTTCCCTCCTAGAGAAATCCAGTACAGATCCAGATCAATGCACACGAAACCCCTTCTGAAGAACCAATTCACTGAATCATCAATGTACCAGTCACTTGTTTCTTTAAACTATTTAGTTTTAGATCATCTGTTTTCCTTGTCTTCACAACAGCATTTTAAGGACTGCCTAGTTTGTCTCCCTGTTGCTGGAGTTCAGAGACAGAGATGTGGAGCTGGGAGACCCAAGGACATGGACGTGTTTTTTTTTGTTCACACATTTTTGTTCATAAGGAACAATGTACTGAATATATTCACAGTGTTTTACATCTGTGTGTGTAGTCAATAATGTACCCACAGGCTAGGTGCAGTGGCTCACGCCTGTAATCCCAGGACCTTGGGAAGCCGAGGCGGGTGGATCGCCTGAGGTTGGGAGTTCAAGACCAGCCTGACCAACATGGAAAAACCCCGTCTCTATTAAAAATACAAAATTAGTCAGGCATGGCGCACATGCCTGCAATCCCAGCTACTCGGGAGGCTGAGGCAGGAGAATCGCTTGAACCCAGGAGGTGGAGGTTGTGGTGAGCCAAGATCGTGCCACTACACTCTAGCCTGGGCAACAAGAGTGAAACTCTGTCTCAAAAAAACATAGTGTACCCACAAAAGAACACATAGCTATAGCCTCCTATGCATTTATTCAAACAAAACAAATGATTAATGATATATATTTTTTTTTTGACACGGAGTTTCGCTCGTTACCCAGGCTGGAGTGCAATGGCGCGATCTCGCCTCACCGCAACCTCCGCCTCCTGGGTTCAGGCAATTCTCCTGCCTCAGCCTCCTGAGTAGCTGGGACTACAGGCATGCGCCACCATGCCCAGCTAATTTTTTGTATTTTTAGTAGAGACGGGGTTTCACCATGTTGACCAGGATGGTCTTGATCTCCTGACCTCGTGATCCACCCGCCTCGGACTCCCAAAGTGCTGGGATTACAGGCTTGAGCCACCGCGCCCAGCCTATGATTAATGATATTAAAGGATGATATCCAAATATCATAAATGATATTTGGATGACAGAGCCTAGGCAGATTACAAAAATATTCTTGTTAATCTTCACTTAGGTAATGCTTTTCTTAAAAAGTGTACTTATGTTTTAGAGATGCATTCTGGAATATTTACAGAAAAAATTATGTGGTATCTGGGATTAGCCTTGAAGGAAAACAGAAAGAGGGCAGTGTGTACAGCTATAGATGAAATGAGATTGGCCAATGAGTTGATAAATGTTGAAGCATTCAATTCCAGAAGCCGGATGTGAACAAAAAAAAAGAACACAGGAGAAAAAAATTAATAAAGATAAAAACTGAAAAATTAATGAAGTCTAAAACATTAAAATAAAATTAAAAGTATAAAACCACAGTAAAACAGTAGAGATGACCAACAAAGCCCAAAGCTAGACTGGAAAACAGACACACCTTTGACAAGGGTGAGGGAAAAAAGAGATGTTACCCCAAAGAAGAGGCCTCCTTTGATCTAACATCTGGCAGGATCCTACCTAATGCCTGGGTCCTTACCCACACTTGCTAAAGTTGCAACCTGTCAGTGGACATTCTCTGTCCCCATTGTGAGGAAATGCCTTTCAGAAAAACAGACCCACAAACACCACAGCAGAGTAGTCCTCTGACAGCCCCCTACAATGGGCCTTCATTCTTGGGTTTAAAAAGCCAACTAAAGATGGCCAGACATTTGAGGAAAACCACCAGCACGAAAGAGAAGGACCAAGAAAAAATAATTCAACCAGCCTCAGAATGAAGAGACATAATTCAGACAACAGAAGAAACTTAAAGCACTTCCTTTTTTTTTTTTTTTTTTTTTTTTTTGGAGACAGGGTCTCACTTTATTGCCCAGGCTGGAATGCAGTGGCAAGATCTTGGCTCACTGCAACCTGTCTCCCAGGTTCAAGTGATTCTCCTGCCTCCACCTCCTAAGTAGCTAGGATTATAGGAGCGCACAACCACGCCCAGCTAATTTTTGTAATTTTAGTAGAGACGGGGTTTCACCATGTTGGCCAGGCTGGTCTCGAACTTCTGACCTCAAGTGATCTGCCCACCTCGGCCTCGCAAAGTGCTGGGATTACAGGCATGAGCCACGGTGCCTGGCCAGCACTTCTAACTCGTACTCTATAAAAACAAGATCAGGAATGAGAAGGCATAGAAACAGAGAGGAAAAAAGTGCTTTTGGAGTTTAAAAGAGTATCTAAATACATAATTCAACAGAAGGGCTTAAAGATAAAGTTGACAAAATCTCCCAGGACACAGCAAAAGAAAAGACAGAAAACATGAGATAAAAAATAAGAAGCCTAGGCAACATGGTGAAAACCCATCTTTACAAAAGATAAAAAAATTAGCTGGGTATGGTGGTGTGCAACTGTGGTCCCAGCTACTCAGGAGGCTGAGGTAAGAGGATCGCTTGAGCCCGGGAGGTCGAGGCTGCAGTGAGTCATATTTGTGTCATTGTACTCCAGCCTCGGCAACAGGGCAAGACCTTGTCTTAAAAAAGAGAGAGAGATGTAGAGGATCAACCCAGGAAGTCTAACATCTGACTAACAGAAGTCCTAGAAAGAGGACAGAAAAAACAAAGAAATTATCAAGGATCTAATAGAAGACAATTTCTAAAATTTTAAGAAAAGCATGAATTGGCTGGGCACGGTAGCTCATGCCTGTAATCTCAGCATTTTGGGAGGCCGAGGTGGGCAGATGACAAGGTCAGGAGTTCAAGAGCAGCCTGGCCAATATGGTGAAACCCCGTTTCTACTAAAAATATAAAAATTAGCCAGGCGTAGTGGCACATGCCTGTAGTCCCAGCTACTCAGGAGGCTGAGGCAGGAGAATTGCTTGAACCCAGGAGTCGGAGATTGCAGTGAGCTGAGATTGCACCACCGCACTCCAGCCTGGGAGACAGAGTAAGACTCTGTCACAAAAAAAAAAAAAAAAAAAAAAAAGCTTGAATCTTCAGGTGTAAAATGTCTACCTACTACTAAGCAGAGTTAAAATGTCTACCTTCTACTAATCAGAGTGAAAGGGCCAGGGTAAAAGTTTAGAACATCAAAGCTAGGTACAGGCTCATGCCTGTAATCCCTGTGCTTTGGGAGGCTGAAGTGGGAGGACACTTGAGGTCCAGAGTTCGAGACCCGTCTGGGCAACATAGTGAGATCCTATCTCTACAAATAATTTAAAAAATTAGCTAGGTGTGGTGGCACATGCCTGCAGTCCTAGCTACATGGGAGGCTGAGGCAGGAGGATTGCTTGAGCCCAGGAGTTTGAGATTACAGTGGGCTATGATCATGCTACTATACTCCAGCCTGTGTGACACAGTGATATTCTGTCTAAAGAAAGAAAAAAACAAAAACACCCAAGATAACCATGCAGAGAGGAAGGTAGAATCTTGGAAAGGAATGAAAAGCAGACACCTGTCAGCAACACTGAATGCTGGAAAATAATAAAGCAATGTCTAGAGAACAGCCAACCTAAATTGGATAAGGTGTCACAGGAACTCAGGATCTGTGGGGAAAAAGTGAATTCCCTGTAGTCGGCTGGGTAGAAGCCTAGATAAAACAACTACTACAGGTTGAACATCCTTAATCTAGAAGTCTGAAATGCTCTAAAGTCCTAAACTTTTTTTATTTTTATTTTTTATTTTAGAGACATCCTGCTCAGGAACTAAACTTTTTTTTAGATGAAGTCTCGGTCTATCACCCAGACTGGAATGCAGTGGCATGATCTTGGCTCACTGTAACCTCTGCCTCCTCAGTTCAAGCGTTTCTCCTGCCTTGTGATTCTCCTGCCTCAGCCTCCTCAGTAGCTGGAAATACAAGTGTATGCCACCACGCTGGGTGTAATTTTTTTTGTATTTTTGTAGAGACAGGGTTTCACCATGTTGGCCAAGTTGATCTCAAACTCCTGACCTCAGGTGATCTGCCCACCTCAGCCTCCCAAAGTGCTGGGATTACAGGCGTGAGCTACCGTGCCCAGCCCTAAAATCCTAAATTTTTTGAAGGCCTACATGACACTCAAAGGAAATGCTCATTAGGGTATTCTGGATTTTAGGTTTTCAGATTAGGGATGCTGAATCACTAAGTATAATATAAATATTTCCAAATCTGAAAAACTCTGAAATCTGAAATACTTCTGGCTCCAAGCACTTCACATGAGGGATATTCAACCTGTATTTAGTAATGTCCCCTACTGACAAGGACTTGTTCAATAACTTTCTGCAGAAAGGGTAAGCTGGTCCCCTCCTGGAGGGAAGTCGGGCATTGTATGCCAGACTTCAAAGCATGCTGACCCTCTGACCCAAGCAATCCACTGTTAAAAATTCATCCTACAGATAGACTCAGAGAAGTGCAGAATTATATATTTACTATTCACGGTAGAAGTGCCTGTAATAGCAAAAACTGGGAAGCATCTTAAATGTCCTGGGGTTAAATAACTAGAGGTATAGTCATAAAATTGAATACTACAAAGAACAATATGCTTTTAGAGGTACTAACATGGAGGTGTCCCAGATATGCTGTTAAATTAATAAAGCAAGTTGTTGAAGAACATGTGGAGAATTACTCCATGAGGCAGTGTGTTGTTAGTGATAATAAATATTCATACATCTACAGAAAAAATCTGTAAGGATATAACCTAAGCTGACAATAATTATTTTTGAGGTAATGGAAATTAGAGGAGACTCACTACTTCAGATACTTCTGTATTATTTGATTTTTTTAAACAAATACATTGCTATTTATAGATAATATTTTTAATTATCTACTGACAGGATACACAAACATTTTAAAGTATTACCCTAATCAGAAAAAATAAAGCAGTAATTTGAGGTTCATTCCAATTCAAGGATAAATCAGTGAATAAGATCTTCAAATATTTGTGGGTCAAATATTTGTGGGTCAAATATTTGTGGATCAAATCCCATTACTCCCAGTTCTCTGTGTGACCTCTTAACCTATAAGCCTCAGTCCCCCCATCTGTAAAATGGGGAACCCAACAGTCCCTGCCTCAGAGTGAAATCAGGAGAGACAGCAGACACAGAGAGTAGCACAGATCCTGATCCCAGGATAGACCCCATGAATGTGAGTGCCCTTCCCTCCCTCTGGACCCTTTCTGGCTGGGTCTGTAAGGGTGAGAGGTGGCTTAAAATCTAGCACCTAGGTGGGACTTGGGGTATACCTGGGGTCCTGGTCGAAGGTGAACTGTGTTCCTTGACCGTGGTGCACATCCCAATCCACGATAAGGACCCTAAGAGCAGGAGAGAGGAGGGACTCTGTAGAAGGGGATCAAGGTGAACCTAGGGGAAGAGCCCAGACCAGGACACCCAACCCCATGCCACCCCCATCACATCTGCCCTCTGTTGCTGACCTCCGGATGCGGTGTTTCTGTTGAGCATAGCGGGCTGCCACAGCCACGTGGTTGAACATGCAATAGCCATCCATAAGACTGTGTTGGGCGTGATGTCCAGGAGGCCTGGGCAGGACAAGAAAGTCACGGACTGGGATGTGTGGTGGGGTCCTCCTCCGCAGAGACAGACTATCCCCTGCTCTCTAATCCTGGACCACCAATTCCTTTAATGCTGATGCCTAAAAATCTGCCAGGAATCGAGCAACAGAGGCCTTCAAACTCTCACCCCCTGCCAATCTACTGCTCTGTCTCCCAAGGAGATTTGAAAATGTTCATTAAAATGATCAATGCATACATTCTCATAGCCAGTCATTCTGTTGCAGGAACTTAGCCCACAACCTGTACTTTAAAACAGGTGAAATAACATTTTAATTTTATGTTAGTATAAAATAACATTTTATTTTTTATAAAGGTACTAGCATGTTTGCTGCAGCATTTTTTTTGAAATGGCAAACGACTGGGGAGAACCAAAATGCCCATCAGTCGGGGGCTGATTAACATAGAGTGCATTTACACAACAGCATTCTACCAGGCTCCAAGCTACATACTGCTAGAGAAAGTTTTCCAAGATGTGTAAGTGAAAAGATGGCATTGAGTATGTCATGTTACTACCATTTGTGGTTAAAAACAGGGGAGGGAGGAGAAAGGCTTTTGCATTTCATCAATTCTGGGATGCCAATGATGATAAGATGTACCATGATTTTACATGCCAAAAACAAAGCAGAAAATACTGCCAATGGAATTCTGAGATGTCATTGTTTTTAAGATGCATCTGGATTTCAAGATGTTACAGATATGAAAAAATGTACACCTTATAATCAATGAAATATGGTATTTATTTCTTGAATAAGACTTTGTGGGAGGACACATGAGTCACTGGTTCCAATGACTACCTCCCACAAGAGGAGGCAGGTGTCTGGGTGACAAGGATGGGAGACAGACTTTTTATTATATTATCTTTTGTACCTCTGGATTTTTGAATCACATGAATATATTACCCATATTAATACATTTTACACTTGAAGGAAGGACTTTAAAAGACTGTAGAAAGTCAAATGCTGGAGTCATACCTAATGATGGCCATGCCATTCCGGATTTCAGCCCCTAGGACCGCATCCACCAGCCTGAGGACAGAGCCAGTGGCCAGGCAGGCACAGGAGTATGAGTTCTGGTGAGACAGTGGGGAGCCAGAGAGGGAGTGAGGGAGAGAACAGCCCTATCCACTCAGCTGCTTCCCCCAGGGTGGGGTGGGCATGGGGATGGGGGACCCCAGGATTGCCACCATTCCCTGTCCCCACAGTTCTCATCCATACCGGATGAAGATAAACTGAGTCATAGGTGTCTGCTAGGACGCGGAGTTCTCCCTCCTTCATGTACTGGGTTGTTTCCATCAGATCAATATATTCTAGGCTAGACACAGATTAGGGATGAGATTCAGGGCCCTGTCTCTTCCCTAGCTGAGCCGTCCATACACCAAACCTCTGGTCAAATTAGGGATCGGCTCCCCCAACTGTCAACCTGAAGGAATAGTGGGATATAAGACACATTGTTTCTTGCCTAGCCTGCCTCATTTCCAGTAATATTCTCTTGTTCCCCTGCTCTAGTCATGCCAAATCCTACTTTAAGGCCTTTGGCCACACTAGTCCAGCTGTTGTTCTTCCCTTCCTTCAGCCACCCTCTTCATCTGGCTTTTTTTATCCTCTGAAAGCTCAGCTCAGATACCCCCTCTGCCAAGCTAGCTTTCCTCAAGCCACACAGCACCAGGCGTCTAAATCTGGGTTCCTGCAGCCCCTGGGGGAACCCCCGATCACTCTGTCCACACATCCACCATCTGTTCACATAATCAGATCATGATAACAGTAATAGTTTACCATGAGCTGATGATACATCAAGCCCTGTTCTAAGCACCTGACACACACCGAACTCTCCTGAGGAACTTATGTTTACTGGTCCCCTTGTCACAGGTGATGACATAGATTCAGTGAGGTTCAGTGACTTGCCCAATGCTGGTCGCAGAGATCATGACATTCCTTCCCAAAGTATTCAGCTTGCCCTGGTTTGTCCAGGGCAGGCTCCTCCCCATCCCTACAAAGTTCCCAAGCCTTCACCTGTGAACCAACATCAGCTCTTCCTTTTCAGCAAACCGGGCCTGGGGAGACATGAGGAATAAAGCGGGGATAAAGGGTTAAGCCATGGGCTATGCCCAGGTCAGGTCAGTTCCCTGCCCTCCACCCAGTGTATTGGCTTGGGGGCCTTACCTGAAAGGATACACATCGATCTAGGAGGCCCTCCTGGATCAGTTGCTCCTTGATGGCATGGAGCCGCTCAGGGCCTTCCGGGAAGCTGGGGAGATGAAGACATAGTCACATATGCATGGGGATCCTGAAGAGCACCACATCTGTTCTCCCCCCATCTACCAATCCACAGCTGCTCAACCTAAAACTGTGGTGTCAGTCCTGCCTACCACTGGCTCAGGAGTGTGACCATCTCTTCACTACCACTACTACCATACCCTCCTGCCTGGGCTGTGGCGGCATCTCCTGGGTCTCCCTGCTTTGCCCCTCACTCCCTCAACAGTCCTTTCTGTGCATGGCAGCCAGACACCGGTTGAAACCCTTAAAAGTTCATGTCTCTCTGAGGCTCCCATCCCATTCTGAATAAAAGCCAAAGTCTTCCCCATGCTCAGAAGGCCCTAAACAATCTGTCCTTTGTCACTTCTCTGACCCCGTCTCCTACCCCTCTCTCTCTCCTTTGCTTTCCTTCACCTACACTGGTCTCTTCCCTGGTCCTCAGTTGAATCAAATACTCTTCAGCCAGCCCTAGAACTTTACTCTAGCTGCCCCCACCACCTAGAACACCCTTCTCCCAACTGTCTTCGTGGCTTTTTCCCTCAGCTCTTCAGATCCCTGGTCAAATGTCAGTGAGGCCTTCCCTGACCATCCTATTTAAAATTGAAGTCCCTTCCACTATACTTTCTCTTACTATCCTCCCTTTACTGCTTCTCCATAACACTGCTCTTTCGAACACAGTGTATCATTTACTTTTTTTTTTTTGAGACAGAGTTTTGTGCTCGTTGCACAGGCTGGAGTGCAATGGCGCAATCTTGGCTCACTATAACCTCCACCTCCTGGGTTCAAGCGATTCTCCTGCCTCATCCTCCCAAGTAGCTGGGATCACAGGCATGTGCCACCATGCCCGACTAATTTTGTATTTTTAGTAGAGACGGGGTTTCTCCATGTTGGTCAGGCTGGTCTTGAACTCCTGACCTCAGGTGATCCACCCACCTCGGCCTCCCAAAGTGCTGGGATTACAGGCTTGAGGGGCCACTTTTGTTTATTTATTGTCTGTCTTCCCCCTTTTCCCTGAAGACACGGACTTTTGTTTGTTTTGTCTACTGCTGTATCCCGAGCTCCTCAATAAATAGTAAATAGGTATTCCATAAAAGAAGTCTTTTGTCATAGTAAGTTAGTCTTAGGTTGGAATAAGGGATATAGATATTAATTGGTAAACACACAAATATGACAATTAGCACACAATGTCATGGGCTAGGAAAATAAGATCAGGTATTGGGGTAGGGTTTGGCCAGGCAAAATCCTCTTTGAGAAAGTCTCATTGGGATGTGAAAGGTAACTGGAAGAGAAGAAGATAGAAAGGAATCTCTGGGAAAGGGGTTGGCCAGGGTACAGACTAGAGGCAAGAGGGTGTCTGGCATGTTGGAAGAACAAGGGGACAAGTGTCGGTGAGGAGGATCGGCTGATGAAGTCACAAAGTGATGTGGAGCTAGATCATGTGGAAACTTTGAGGCCAGGATGAAGAATATGGACTTTACCTTGAGGGTAACAGTTTGTCCTTAAAGTTTTGTTTTGTTTTGTTTTGAGACAGAGTTTTGCTCTTATTGCCCCTGGCTGGAGTGCAATGGCATGATTTCTGCTCATGCGACCTCCAACTCCTGGGTTCAAGCGATTCTCCTGCCTCACTCTCCCTAGTAGCTGGGATTACAGGTGTGTGCCACTACACCCAGCTAATTTTTGTATTTTTAGTAGACAGGGCATTTCACCATGTTGGTCAGACTGGTCTTAAACTCCTGACAAGGCAGGCGATCCACCTGCCTTGGCCTTGCAAAGTGCTGGGATTACAGGTGTGAGCCACCACACCCGGCCTCCTTAAAGTATTTAAACAAAGACAACATCATCTCATACATATTTTTTTATGTTGCTTCGTGAACAGACAATAAGGCAAGGCTGGAAGCAGGGGACCTGGGAGGAGGCTTCTGCAAGTCTAGGTGAGTGATGATGATGGTGGCAGTGGAGATGGTGAGTTGAGGTCAAATGGTGAATATAATTTAACATACAGCCAAAATGATTTGATGATTCTTTTTGAAAAGTAAAGCAAATGAGAGGTGTTCTCCTCTAGGAAGGCTCCTGGGAAGCCTGGATATTAGTCTAGGATCCTCTATTACACACCCTTGAACCCCTCTGGTCTTAAATCTGTCTTCATTAAACACCTCATACCGCTGTTGGCTGTTTAAGGATCTGCCCTCCTACTCACCAATCAGTTCCCAGAGAAGGGACCCTGTCTGTTGTTCAGTACATTTGTATCACTAACTCTTGGCACACAGTAGGCACTCAATAAATGTTTGTTGGCTACATAGAAAAACCCTTTCAAGTGTGAGCCCTACCTCCCCAAATCATCTGCTTCCAGAATCCAGGATGGGGTAAGAAAGGATTTGTTCTTGCTAATGGGCTGTGTGTGTATTTTTGTGGTTTGGAGACAGCCTGGAAGATCCAGCCTCACCTGTCATCCCAGAGGCAATGGAATTCATTTAGCTGCTCATCCAACACCAAGCCAGTGCCAGCCAGTGCTTCAGCCTCAAGGTTCAGATCCTGCAGAGGAAAAAAAAGGAGACACAGATCCATTGTAGGCCTTGAGTCAGAAGGAACATCCTCAACTGTCCAGGGTGGGGAACCTTTGGGTTTTGATTGCCATACGAGGCTAAACTGCAGCCAGGCCCTGCTCACCATCCCCTGCAGTCCCACGATTAGGTCTTCTTCGATTGCTTGGCCGAGCTTCTTCATTTTGCCTTTCTTCTTTACCTCCGCTAGATTGGGGATGGAGCGGGGAACGGCTCCCTTTTTAATGTTTCGCTTCTGCGAATCAGAGAGAAGGGTCAGAGTCCAGGGCATGGCCAGCTTGCTCCCTCTCCCCCTCACCAGGGCGGGTCTAGGGCCTCACCGAAGTGACACTGGAGTCCTGAGGGGACGACTGGGGGTTCTGCCTACTTCTTCGCTGCCTGGTTGTGGTGGAATCCTGGCCGGTTGAGGTCATAGCTGAGGAGGCTTCGCCCCTGTCTCGGTTCTGGGGGGGGAGGTGTGGGTGTGTGAAGGGGCAAGTGTGCCCAGAGGACTCCGCCCCCTCTATTAAATTCCATTCCTTACGCGATCTTTTTCTCCACAGCCTTCCAAACTCCGCCTCTCTCAGGCCTTCTCCCTCCACTCAGGTGGCCATTCTACCTGGCCCCGCCCGGTCCGCTAGACTCCACCCCTTTTACATGATTCTTTCTCCGGTGTTGCCCTTTCACTGAGCAATAAGCCCACTGGCTCACTCAATCCGTTTTAGGGCCCGCCCTTTCCAACCAATCACCACCCCTTCCACTCTCCCAAGCCCCATTCCCAGACCCTCTAAGCCCGGCCCAGACCCCATTCCTTCACGAACCTGCCCTTTCGGCCTATCTCCCGGGATAATCACCCACCCTTTCACTCAGCCCGCCCCGGCCCCGGCCCGGCCCCGGCCTCAACTCCTCCCTTAACGATTCACTTAACTCCACCCCTTATCGGGCCGGACCGGTACCTTCCACTCTGCCAGATCCCGCCCCTAGCGTTTCAACCAGCCCCGCTCCTCAGGGGACTGCCCCGTTCCTTCCACCAGCTCCACCCCCTGCCCGGACCGGACCGCTAACGTTTCGCTAAGCCCCCTCAGCCAGTCCTGAGGCGACTTCAGTCGGCCTCCACCCCTTCCCGCCTCCGCTGTCGACGCGGCCAGTCCTCGCCGCCCCACTCACTGGGCGCAACCCCTTTCTCAAACTCCGCCCTTGGCTCGCTCCGCCAAGTTCTTGGCGACCCGTGGGGACGCGAGCGCCCGGGCCTTTCTTTTCCATTGGGCCTGGTCTCTCGACTGCCCGCCCAGATCCCGCCTTCTGAAGGGATCGTGCCTCAAGGCCGCGCCCCTCGCGCGAGCCACACCTCTCGCGATCTCACAGAAGGCGGTGCGGTGCGTCGGCGTACTACGTCACTGTACTGTGCCTACGTAAAAGGCGCGCGCCGCTGATTCGCGACCGGGCGGCGGCGCAAGCTCTTCCCTCTCTCGATTACCACCGCTGTCGTCCTGTATGCCATAGCCGCCGCCCCTCCGTCCCCGTCCAGTCACTTAGGAGCCCTCCGGGCCAGCGGTGTCGCGAGAGCAAGCAAGGAAGCGTGGGAATTAGGAAGGGCTTCTTCCCTCTTCTCCGCGACGTCCCGCGCGACGCGCCGTGATGACGTAGCGCGGGCGGGCTGGTTCTGGCTGGGCTGAGAGCGAGGTTGCCACTGGACGTTGGCTGGTGGCGGCCAAAATAGGCGTGGTGACGATGCTAAATGTTGTGAGGATTTTCCGAGTTAGTATTCAGTACGGTGGTACACAGGAAGCACTCGCCGAATGTTAGCTATTAATATTTTGCCGCAATATTCTGGGTGAAAGGAGTCTTAGTGGGGGCAGGGAATGGTAATGATAGCAAGTATGTGACAGGCATCGTTGTAAACCACAATTCTATGAGGTAGTTCCCATTATTAAGGCTGCTTTGCAGATAAGGAAACTGAGGTTACGGGACTTAACCATGTGACCTTGGGCAAGTTACTGAACAGCTCTGTGCTCCGTTTCCTCATCTGGAAAGTTGTGATAATAATAGTGCCCAGGGCCAGAATGGACTCCAGGAGGGGAGTTTCTCATGGGCAGCAGCTCTCCCTATCTGCCCCCTCCGACGGGTAACCACTGCTTCCAAGCAGTAATAGAAAGTGTCTGTGTGCCTGGGGAGTCGGGGGAGCTGTCCTTGGGAACCCCCTCCCCCGCAACTCCCACTCCGGGTCTAAAGGTCAGCTCTGCAGGAGGCCGGTTTGTCCTCCTAATCTCCCTCTCTCATTCTCCACCATTTCCTACCGGGCTATAAGCTGGAACCGGAGAGATAAGCAGTTCACAGTCCGGGGGTTCAGCATCGCAGACTGACAGATTGACGGTCTCACCGCCCAGTAGCTGTGCCCTCTGATCCTTTTAAAGATGCCAGTTCCTGCCGCCTCTTCCCTTTCACTCCTCCTACCTGAACATATCTTTTGTCTCAGCGCAAAAGAGTTGCAGACCTAAGACCTTTAAACTCCTACACTCACCAAAGAAAACACATACAACGATACACACACACAAATTCTAGAGTTGTGATACCTGGAACATAATAGAGTAGGGAGTCTTGCAAAGGGTCAAGGCCCATTTTTCTGTTGGATCAGAAGAGAGGTTCCTGTGGAGCAGGGGTCAGCAAACTTTCTATAAAGAGACAGAGAGTAAACATGTTACGCTTTGCAGGCCACATATGGTCTCAGTGGCATTTTTCTTTATCTCTTTAAAAAAAAAAAAACCTTTCAAAAATGTAAAACAGCCTACAATCTGGCTTTGGCTTGAATGCCATAGTTTGCTGATCTGTGCTACTGTATAGTGTCAGTCCTTGGTTTCCTCTATCTGGCTGGGATTCCTTTACAGGATTGAGGGTAGGGGTCTTTTTTCCCAAGGAGAGGTATTACTTTTGTGTGAGGTGTGCGAGGATAGGGATTCATGGGCAGGGTTAGGTCACTTCTAGTGTACCTCTGGTGGGTCATTCAAATGTTCCTGGACAGCATGAGAACAGGGATTCCTATGGTTTCTATATTGTTTTTCCTTTACTGAATCAAGCAGGGGTTTCTAGAGAGTTCCAGACTATGAGTTCCTTTTCGTGTACAAGTTCAGTTCAGGATTGAGCTTTTTTTTTTTTTTTCTTTTGAGACAGGAGACAGGGTCTCACTCTGTTGCCTAGGCTGGAGTGCAGTGGTGTGAGCATGGCTCACTGCAGCTTCAACTTCTTTGGCTCAAGCTATCTTCACACCTCAGCCTCCCAAGTAGCTGGATGCCACCATGCCTGCTCATTTTTTTTTTCTTTATAGAAATGGGATCTCCCCATGCTGCCCAAGCTGGTCTCGAACTCCTGGGCTCAAGCAATCTGCCCACTTCAGCTTCCCAAAGTGCTGGGATTACAGGTGTGAGCCACCATGTGTGGCCAGGATGGGGCTTCTTAGACCTATATTATGACCGGTTCCTACAAAGAGATCAGGTGGTCCAGTGCTGGGTCACAGGTGTTTCTGTATAGGTTCACAGCTTGTGTTCATATAGACAGTAAGATCAGGTGTCTAGATATCAGCCAAGAGATTATTATTGACCGGGCAGAAAGGCTCACACCTGTAATCCCAGCACTTTGGGAGGCCGAGGAAGGCAGATTGCTTGAGCTCAGGAGTTCGAGACCAGCCTGGGCAACATTGCAAAACCCCATCTCTATTTAAAAAAAAAAAACGTAAAAATTAGCTGGGTGTGATGGTATGCATCTGTAGTCTCAGCTACTTGAGAGGCTGCGGTGGGAGGATTGCTTGAGCCTGGGAGGCGGAAGTTAGGGTGAGCTAAGATTGTGCTACCGCACTCTATCCTGGGGGTGCTAGAGTGAGATCAAGTCTCAAAAAAAAAAAAAAAAAAAATTACTGGCCAGGCATGGTAGCTCACGCTTGTAATCTCAGCACTTTGGGAGGCCTAGGTGGGCAGATAATTTGAGGTCAGGAATTCAAGACCAGCTTGGTCAACATGGTGAAGCCCCATCTTTACTAAAAATACAAAAATTATCCGGATGTGGTGGTGTACACCTATAATCTCAGCTACTTGGTAGGCTGAGGCAGGAGAATCGCTTGAACCTGGGAGGCGGAGGTTGCTGTGAACCAAGATTGTGCCACTGCACTTCAGCCTGGGTGACTCCGTCTCAAAAAAAAAAAAAAAAAAAAAAAAAAAAAAAGTAGAGAGATTATTATTAATTAGGCTAAATTATCCTAGTCGCTGTAACCCATTTCAGGGGGCTTAACAAATAAATGTTTATTTCTTGCTTATACAAAAGCCAGTCTGAATATTTACTACTGTTCATTCATGGACCCAGACAAACCTATTTTGTGACTCTGTCTTCCTTTAGGTCCTTGAAGTTAGTTGCCTTTCAGTTGGTAGACAGGGAAAGAGAGAAAATGGAGGATTGCATGAGAGAATTTTTTTTTTTTTTTGAGACAGAGTCTCACTCTGTCATCCAGGCTGTAATGCAGTGACACGATCTTGGCTCACTTGTAACCTCTGCCTCCCAGGTTCACACAATTCTCTGCCTCAGCCTCCCAAATAGTTGAAATTATAGGCACCTGCCACCACGCCCAGCTAGTTTTTGTATTTTTAGTAGAGACAAGGTTTCACCATCTTGGCCAGGCTGGTCTTGAACCCCTGACCCCATGATTCACCTGCCTTGGCCTCTCAAAGTGCTGGGATTACAGGCGTGAGCCACCTTGCCCAGCCTGCATGAGAGATTTTTTATGGGCCAGGCCTGGAACTGGTGTATGTCACTTCTGCCCATACTCCCTTGGTCAGAACTCTGTCATGTGCCTACATCTGTCTGCAGGGAAGGTTGGAAAAGAGTGAGCTCAGGAGGAATGGGAACAGGTTTCAATGAGCTTATAGCACTGTCTGCTATAGGGTTCTGTAGACTCTAGAGAGCTATGCTGTCTAATATGGTAGCTACTAGCCACATGTGGCTACGGCTCTTGAAATGTGGCCAGTCCAACTTGAGATAATGTGCTATAAATGTGAAATATATACCAGATTACAAAACTGAGTATAAAAAGTTTAAAATAGCTCAGTAATTTTTGTATTGATTACATGTTGAAATGATAATATTTGAATATATTGGGTAAAGTTAAATATATTGATATGTTATTAAAATTAATTTTATCAATTTTTTTCTCTTTTTAATGTGGCTACATTGAAAATATAAAGTTACCTACGTGACTCACATATTTCTATTGAACAGCACTGCTATAGAAAGTTTCCTTTAAAGCATTGAGAGAGGGACTCTTACTGTGTAGGGGTAGGAGTATCTCTTGGTCAGGTTAGTGTTTCCTTTCGGGAGTCAGGAGAGTGATTCTGTTACCTGATAAGACAGGTTTGCAGGGAAATACAAGGGTTGGAGACATTGTAAAGAGAGGGAAGGCTGTGAAGACATTTTTTTCCCCATACAGATTAAGGTTAGGTATTACTTTTGAGGCCGGGAGAGAGGTTTTCTGTAGACGGCCAGGCCAGAGGATCACAGCATACTCAGGCCAGGTGTTTCTGTCCAGGATCAGAGCTGTTTTACTAGGGACAGACAGATCAGGTGATTCCACTGGGGGTTAGGCCAGGGGTTCCTGTACAGGTTCCAGGCAGGTATTCATCATGGTGATTCTTATTAAGGGTTGTTTAACAAGTTCAGAACAGGGGTTCCTCTACAGTGTAGAGGTTTTTTTTTTTTTTTTTTAAAATACTGGTTCATTCCTTGGATTACTCTAAAGAGGCAAATCAGAGGTTCCTGTTGAGTGTAAGGGCAGGATTTTCTGTGCCAGCTCAGGGCACAGGTTCCTGCTGGGGGTCATAGAGGTGCCTGTGTGGGGTCAGGACAAAGATCCTGTGTGCAGAGTTAGGACACTGCTCCTTTAGAGTTTCAGGTTGATGTTTCTTCTGTTGGGTCAAGGCAGTGGTTCCTGTACAGGGTGCAGGTGGGGCTTCTAGGACAAGGCCAGGGCAAAGGCTGTTATAGAGAATCGCATTAGGCTTCCTGTTGAGGGTCAGCAGTATGTTTCCAGAGAGTAAAGTTAGGAGCTCCTATAAAGATCAGAGATTCCTGTAAATGAGGAAAGTAAAGGATTTCTGTTGAGGTTCACAACAAAGGTTTTCTGCAGATACTGGTCAGAGGTTCTGGTACAGTTTTAGGGTCAGGCTTCCTGTAGAGCAGCTGTCCCCAACCTTTTTGGCACCAAGGACTGGTTTTGTGAAAGACAGTCTTTCCTTGGATAGTCGAGGATGGTTTGGGGATGAAACTGTTCCACCTCAGATCATCAGGCAGTAGTTAGATTCTCATAGGGAGCACACAACCTAGATTCCTTGCATGCACAGTTCATAGTAAGGTTCATGGTCCTATGAGAATCTAATGCCACTGCTGATCTGACAGGAGGTGGAACTTAGGTGGTAATGCTTGCTTGCCTGCTGCTCACCTCCTGCTCTGCAGTCCAGTTCCTAACAGGCCATGGACCAGTACCAGTCCATGGCCTGGGGGCTGGGAACCCCTGCTGTAGAGGGTCAGGGTAGTGGAGCTAATGCAAGATAAGGACTAGGAGCCTCATGCAGCATCAGTAAATGCCACCCATATAGTGAGAAGTGGGGAGATCCTGTACCAGGTGAAGCCATAAGTGCCGGTATAGGCTGAGGTCAGGGCTTAAAGTAGATGGTCAAGTGGTTTTCTATACAAGTTTAAGACTGAGGTTCATGTTGAGAGTTGGTTTGTGGGTTCCTATGGACTCTATAGGATAGGGTGTGAGATCAGGGAATGTTGTACAGGGTGACGTCAGGGGTAATTGTCAACAATGAAGGCAAGAGATTCCACACAAAGGGTTACTGAAGAGGTTGAGGACAGGTATTTCTGTAGAGACAGAGCTGGGTCCATGGTTCACTACTCAGTTTATTGTGAGTGAGGTGTTTCTAAAATGCTATCTGGAGGACAGGACTGCAGCAGTGTGAGCACAAAGGTGTTCCTGTCTGAGGTCAAGACAGGATTCAAATAGGGAGGCTGAGGCTTGTGTGGACGGTCAGGACAGGGGTTCCTGTCCAAGGTGTGCAGGGGTTTCCTTACAGCTTAGTCCAGATGTCCCTAGCTGGGGTTAGGCAGAGGTTCCTCCTATCCACTGTAAGGGCTGGTGTTCCTATGCAGGATCGGGATAGGTTTCCTGTTGATAATTAGTTGAAGGGTTCCCCTAGAACTGAAGGGGTTTATGGAGGACAGGGCCTCCTGCAGGGTGTGAGGGCCGGGTTTCTGAGGGAAGGCCAGACAGTGGCTTTGATGGGATCAGGGCTGTTGTGGACAATGCCCGCAATGAGCATGGACTCCTGTGATTCTACAGCAGGCTACTCAGTGGAGCTGGCGTGCCCCCTAGCTGATGGGCTGGTGTTCTGGGGAGGACAGCTGCTTACCTATAATATGGTCAGGACCTATGGGTCTCCACAACCCCCCTATCCAGGGCTCTAGGGGAGAAGCCATAAAAAGCAGGGCAGTTGAGTGTGAGCAGCACTCATTTGCTGGGCTGGGGGTGTCACCCCATCCAAAATCCTCTCCTTAAACTTGGTGGTCAGGGTAAATTACCACCAGTTCTGGGCCTCACTCTTCCATTAGGGAAATGAGTATGGGTATATTTTCCTGAGAATATTTGTTTCAGGCATTAATGAACTAAAGCAACTGGAGCCTCCCAGCCTGCTGCCAAGCCTGTGATAAGCCCTCAGGAAAGGGTGCTTCTGGTTATGGGGAGCAGCTGAGCACACGGACCCCAGGCCAGACTGCCCTGCTGGGCCCCTTGCCACTGGCTGTGTGGCCTCCAAAGAGCCACTTATACAGTCTGCCTTAGGATGTCCCCTGACTTGGAGTATGCTCCTGTGTGTTTGTGAAATTGAGGAACAGACTGCTGTGGGGGGGGCAGCTCACCCAGGTGAGTGGGAGTGTTGGGGAGGGGCTGGCACTATGTAGAGCGCCCCACCTACTGAGGTCAAAGCATCACCTCCAGGGGCTGCTTTGTTCCTCTAATCGCCCCCTCTCATTCTCTACTATTTCCCACAGGGCTGCAGGCTGAGCTGGGCTGAGCAAGATAAGACCCGGCTGACAGGAAGACCCATGGACAACCCCGAGCCAGCTTCTGACAACTGGCTTCTGACTTGCCAGCTACCATTCCAGCTCCACCCTTCCCTGCATTCCTTTCCTGAACGTGTCTTTTGTCCCTTGGACAAAAGACAGTCCCTAACTTACACCCTCTGAAACTCTGCCTGTTGAGACCTCCACAAACAAATGTACACAGAGCTGCTCACATCTACCACTCAGAGATGCTGTGACATGGCACATGCCACATGATATGCACACACATGCACAGCCATACCCATGCACAGGGACTTGCAGTGAAATATTGCCATTACCAGATCCACAAAGACATCCTGACACATTCTTCTTGTTCAACATTCCAAGAATATCAGTCAGATTCTGTGCCCACCGTGTATGCTGTCACGCTATCTCAAAGGTCCCCCAGCATCATGCCCAGCCACATTACCACAGCCCTGCACACCTCCTTATCACCTGCTCCAGCGCACACACACTTCCAGTTCGCTCATACAGTCACCTGGCATCACCCCCACCGTCGGCAGGTCCTTCTGTTCTCTCACCATGACATATGGAACCACCTGGATGCTTCACAAGAAGTTTCACAGACTGCTGGAATCACACATCATAACCCTTGGTCACAAAGTGTCACGTGTTGCCTCAGCCAGTGTCACATGGTCGCACATTGCAGCCATGCATTGTCATCAGAGAGCCACAAGCATTGCTACACACTCCACCTGGCTCTGCTGTCCAGCCACACATAGACTCACACCTCTAGTTTCAGGACTTTGGTGGTTTTATTTTACAAAAGCTTTGAAGGTTCAGGCCTAGGGGATGCCTGGGGCTCAGAGACTTGGGTTGTCCAGACTGCTGGCTACAAGAGGAGGAAGACACCACCCCTGCTCTGGAGGCCACGCTCTGTGCCCTCATGAGCTGAGTGGAGCCACCACAGTAGTGCTGGTGGTGGTGGGCATTGGGCCTGTGGGGAAGGGGCCCGTGGGTGAGCCCAGCAGGGGTCCGGGGAAAGGCATGAGGTGGCTAACAGACCCTGACAGCACCACGGGGGCCAGGCCTTGGTAGAGATGGGCAGTACCGGGGGGGCCGAGTGTCAGGCCTGAAGCCACCTCCCCACAATTCCCGCTACTGCTGCCCCCAGCCACCACCATAAAACCACCAGCTGGTCCTTCAGCTGCTCCTGTGCTTCCCAGACTGGAGCCCCGTTTCTTTTTCCCTTTTCCAGATGCCTTGCGGTTTCGAGTCTGAATACCATCCTTCCGCATGGTCAGTGGCCGGTTCACCTGCCAAAAGGGAGGCTGCAGATGTCCCCAGCTCCAGATCTTTACCTCTCTATGTCTCAACCAGGGCCACCCTTTCCACCCCACTTCTTTTAGGGTAAGATAATTTTGGGGTGCAGAGATTATCTCAAGGAATCCTGAGGTTGTGAGGCCCTGAGCTTGGGAAAGCCTCCAAGGCCGATAGGAGGTGCCTAAGGTCTAGGGCGGGGGGGGGCGGTGGACATTAGCTAACGCCTGGAGGTTGGGGAGAGTAGAGGAAAGAGGAGGGTGGAGGAGGAGGGAATGGAGAAGGAAGGAGGTAATAACAGAGAAGAAGGAAAGTAGAAGAGATGAGTGAAGGGGAAGGGAGGAAGAGGAAAGAACAAAGAAGGTTGTGAGGGGAAGAGAGAAGGTGGAACAGGAACAGAGTAGGGGGCAGTGTGGCGTAAAGACAGAGAAAGTGGAGGGGTGGCTCCAAGGGACAGGGCGTCACCTGGTGTAGCTTGTAGTAGAGGCCGCAAGCATTGCACACGGGGTCCCCGCTGGCATTTCTCCGCCACAGTGTTGTGGTGGTCGTCTGGCAGTTGGTGCACTGAGTACCTGCCCGTTTGCTGACAATCTAGGGGATGAGAGGATGTGAAATCATTGCCCTGGGGATGTGGAAGTGGGCATAAGGGGCTCACAGGGGCTCTCAGGAGGACCCAAGAAGTGAGGGTCAGGTTGAAGGCAGGGTTTCCTATATAGGGTGAGAGCAGGGGCATTTACAGGGTGATGCCTGAGGATTCTGTATGGGGCCAGGACAGGGGTTCCTGTCTGGGATAGGGTTTTTTTGTTCTGTATTCTATGGGGGACTATACTGGTGGTTCTCAGCTTTGGCTGCATACCAGAATTACTTGGGGAGCTAAAATGTGCTGATGCCCAGGCAGTGCCCCAGTCCAGTTCTATCAGCACATCTGGGGGAAGGGACCCGGGGTGACTCCAGTGTGACTCCAGTGTGAAGCCAAGGATGAAAACACTGCTGTGCAGGGTGGGGACAAAGTTTCTGTTTGAAGCCTATAAGGGTAGGTCGAGGATAGGAGCTCCTGTAGAGCTGGGTTCCTGTATAGGGTGAGGGTGGGGGCTCTTATGCAGGGTGAGGGTAAGCATATCCATATCGAATGAGGAGATTTTCCTGTGTAGGATGAAGGCAAGGGTTTCCATGTGGTATTAGGACAAGGGTTCCCACACAGAGTGGCCTGTAAGCATGAGAACAGCATTCCTTTACAGTGGGAAGATGTGGCTTCTTATACAAGGTGAGGACAGGCATTCCTATGTATAAGGTCAGGCAGGTCTGCAGTCTTACCAGGCGCTTCTTGGGCCGGATGAGGGGCCTGTTCTGCCCATTCATCTTGTGATAGAGGCCACAGGCGTTGCACAGGTAGTGGCCTGTCCTGTCCCTCCGCCACAGTGGAGTGGCTGTTGCTCCGCAGTTTACACACTCCCTGGCCTCTGGTGGGGTGAAGAGGGGAAGAGGGAGCTAGGCTCAGCTCAGCTTTACCTTGGGCCACCCCTCCCACCTCAACTTCCCTGTCCTTTTTTGAGTTCCTCACCACAGGGAGGCAGGGGCAGAGTTCCACGAAGCTTGGGAGAGGAATAGGCTGCTGAATTGAGGGGGCTCCCGGTGGGAGAAAAGAAGGTACTGGAAAAGTCAGGGCTCCCATAAGCACTGCTGGGGACAGGGAGTGATGAAGGCAGTGCAGGCCCCAGGGTCAAGAGGTCTGGACTCAGCCGCTCTGTCTTCAACGTCTCCAGGAAGCTGGTGCTGCCTTTTCCATCTGGATCTTCTGAGGCCTGGGGAGGGGATTCCTCGCGGGTGGGACACACAGTTGAGGCAGGATAGAGCCCCGTCTTGCCGTAGGCCCAGCCGGCATATGGTGAGCCCCCTGGGATCCCCTCCATACAGTTGAGCAATGGGTACACCTGAAAGACTGTTGGGGGAGCAGGTAGGGACAGAGGAAAGAAGAGGCAAAATCAGTCTAGGGTCAGCCCACATAAGGGTGCAGTGGTGCCCAGCACCCACAACATGGTGGCCAAGTTCCCACCTTTTCCATAGGCTACCAGAACAGCTGCTGGCCACTGGATGCTTCCTGGATCCTGAGCCCCACTGATCAGTGTGGCATCTGCAATAACCTCTGACCATTTCCAAGTGGGCTTTTGAGGATGACTGTTGAGATTTGGAGCTCCACAGATTACTCGACAACTAGGGGAACCACCACAGACTTCCAATATTGCCTCTCAGTGTAGCCACCCCAATGTGTCAGGTTGAGAAGCATTGGAATTTCTAGGTCCTCACTTAACTAGGGAAAGTGGTCAGCATGTCCATTTGAGAAGCTTCCAGCCATTTCTGAGATATCCTTACAGTGCTATTCTGACCTAGCCAAGGGTCTCCATGGCAGCCCCAACAGCACTCAGCCAATGCCAAGACAGCCACCCAATGGAGTTACCTGGGGAGTGTCTGTAGGCCTCAGCATCCCTGTAGTAGGCCAGAGCCGCAGCTGCAGCGGTGGCTGTGCTCGGGGCAGTGGAGGAGGCTGCTGCATCCAAGCCCTCAGGCCCAGAGGGGAAGAAGACCCCCGACTCTGGCGTCGAGGACACCAGGGCAGGATCCACAAACTGGGGAAGGGGCTCCGAGGTCCCCAGGGACCCCAGGCCAGGGAACTCCATGGAGCCTCTGGGGGTTAACCTGCGAGGACAGAAGGGGTTCTCAGACAGAGAAATCCTCCACCCCTCACCTCCTTTCACCTGCTCCTCTTCCCCCTTCCCCCCCAACTCCATTGCCTCAGTCTCCATATTTCTCCTTCCCAACTCCCCATTCCCCTCCTCCTCCTCATCTTAGCCTCCCCTCTCCTTCCCCTCCTTCTCTTCCCCCCTCTCCTGTCTTCCCCTTCCTGCATCTCTCCTTTCCACTCCATTCTTTTATTTCCTAAGTGCCCCTCCTTTAATCTTCCTCTCCATTTTCCCCATCTTGCCCCATTTCTTTCCTCTCATCCCTCCTTTCTCTCTTCGTCTACTCTCATCTGTCTCTACCTCTACCTTCTTCCCTCCATTCTGTCTTCTTCCCCTCTTCCCTTTTCCTCCTCTCTTTCTCCCATCTCTCTTCTTCTCATCTCTTTTTTGTCCTCCTCTTTCCCGCTTCCTTCCCTTTCCACTCCTTTCTCATTCTCCTCTCCTGTTTCCTTTTTCTCCTCTCCTTCCTTTTCCTCCTTGCCCTCCTTCTTTTCCTTTCCCGTTTCTCCTCTTCCTTGTCCTCCTTCTCTCTTTGTCTTCATTCTCCTTTTATACCTTTTATCTCCCTCTCCCCCAACACACACACTTTTTTTTTTGAGGCAGGGTCTCCTCTGTTGCCAGGCTGGCACAATCTTGGCTCACTGCAACCACTGCCTCCTGGATGCAAGTGATCCTCCTGCCTCAGTCTCCTGAGTAGCTGGGACTACAGGCGTGTGCCACCATGCCTGGCCAATTTTTGTTTTTTTGTAGAGATGGGGTGTGACTATGTTCCAGACTGGTCTTGAACTCCTGGCCTCAAGTGATCCTCCCACCTCAGCCTCCCAAAGTGCTGGGATTACAGGTGTGAGCCACCGCACGCAGCCTCTCTTCCCCTTTCTAGATCTACTCTCCACTCCTCTTTCTCCTACTACTCATTTTCTCCTCCCTTCCATTTTCTTCCTCCTTGTCTCTCCCCTCCTTTTCTGTTCATCTTTCCCCCCCCTTTCTCCAGCTCCTCCTCCCCTCCTCCACTTCCTCTTATTCTCCTTGTCCCCCCATCCTTTCTCGTCTCCCCATCTAGAAGACACTGGGTGAGGGTGGGATGGGGTACAGGACCAGAGTCCCTTGAGCCTCTTGGTCACTTCCCAAGGACTTTAGGGTTCACCATCTTTTGCTCCTCAACTTCATCCCTATCTGTTGTATCTTGCCCTCTAACTTTCTCAGAAACCCCATGGTTTCCGGGCTTGACTCCCTCCTCCCTCTACCTCCGTTGGGTCTGCAGACAGAAGGCCCCCTTAGTTCCTCCCTACTTCTTGGGGGGGGGGGTCAGTACCCCCCACTGCTTATCTCTGCCTTCCCCGCCCAACTTTTGAAATCACCCCAAGGCCACTGACTTCCTCTGAAGAGGGTGACAGGTGGGAGGTACTTCTACTGGTACCCTCTCTCCTGGGGAGGCCCACCATAGTTCTGCTTTCAGGCTCTTTCAGCTCCCAGGCCTCAGTTTCCCCAACTGTTGTATTGGGGGTGATGATGGGCTCGGGCTGAGCTGAGACCTGTGAGATGGCCCTTTGCCTCTGTTTTGCCTTGTGTATGTCTCTGTCATCTAGTTCTCTGCCTGTCTGTCACCCTGGGGCTCTTTCCCCTGACTCTCTGTTTCCTCTCAAGTCTGACTCTACATCCCCCCCAGCTTTCTTTGTTTCTATGATATAGCTTGTCCTCTCTTTCTGTGATTTTTTTTTTTTTTTTTTTTTTTGAGACAGAGTCTCACTCTGTTGCCCAGGCTGGAGTGCAGTGGTGTGATCTCAGCTCACTGCAACCTCAGCCTACCAGGTTTGAGCGATTCTCATGCCTCAGCCCCCAAGTAGCTGGGATTACAGGCACGTATCACCACACTCAGCTAATTTTTGTATTTTTGGTAGACACAGTTTCACCATGTTGGCCAGGCTGGTCTTGAACTCCTGACCTCAAGTGATCTGCCTACCTCAGCCTTCCAAAGTGCTGGGATTACAGGCGTGAGCCACTGTGCCTGGCTTCTTTCTGTGCTTTTGTAAATGTCTGATGCTTTTTCATCTTGTTTTCTGTCTTTCCATGTTTCTCTCTCTGGTTCTCTATCTCTTTCTCTTACTCTTGCTTTCTCCTTCTCCTCTCCTATCTCTCTGAACATCTCTGCATCTCCCCCACTCTGTCTCTTTCTGCTTGTTTGTCTCTTCCCTCTGTTTCCCTCTCTTTGGGCCCTCTGACCTTATGTCCATGTGCCTCTTACTAGTCCCATACACCTGACACCCAGCTACATCAGGATAAGGAGCCTGGAATGCTGGCCCTGGCCCTGTTCTGCTGGCCTGCCCTGTTTCTGTGTCTGTGGGCTGGAGTGACTGGGCTGGACTAGAAGGCTCTCTGTAAACTGCCCCTCACCCCTGCTTACATGACCCATGGTGTAGACAGGCTAAGGGGCAGGCCCAGGCTTGGGGATTCTGGTGGGAAAGAGATGGGCCACAAGTGTGCCCACCACCAACACCTTCTCAGCCCCAGGGTGCCTGCTGTTACTCTCTGAAGAGAGTGTCTTGCTTCCCCATCTTGGTCTCCATCTCCTTCGTCTCTGTCTCTAATTCTGTGTTAGTCTCTGTCTCTTCACAGTGCTACCTGCAGGTATTTCTCTTATTGCATTTCTGTCTCCTTTTCTGCTCCCGGGTCTTTTCTTCTTTTTCTCCGGCTGCCTGTCTGTCTCTGTCTCTTACTCATTGAGTTTCTCTCTGTTTTTCCCTTCTCTTCATATCTCTTTTGTCTCTTGCTTTTTGTCTCTTGCTCTTTCTCTCTGTCTCTTTCTCCTCATCTCTCCCTCTATTTCTCCCTTCCTTCCCTGTCTCACTATGCGTCTCCTGCTCTCTTTCTTTCACCACTATTCCCTCATGCCCTCAACCCCACCTACCCACCATGATTTCCCTCCAGCCCCACTGCCCCCTACTCCTGCACCTCACACCTTGGTGAGTCCAGGACTGCCCACTCCTCCTATGGCAGGGGCCCAGCCCCCTTACCCCCAGTTATCACTCTCCGGACAGAGATAAAGTTTATCTCGAGGCTGGGGGATATGAAAGCTCCTTATCAGCTGCCCCACTAGAGTAAGTGTTGCCCCAACGGCAGCAGCAGGCAGCAGCCAGCACCCTCCACTCTCCCTCGGCCCCAGCCCCTCACCCCAGGTAACATCCCAATCCCAGCCCTCAAGGGAGGGTCTCATGGGGCTAAAGGGAGCAGATATAGGGTCTAGGGGGCAGATATGGGGCTTGCGGGGAGATAGAGGTAGAGTTTGAGGGTCAGACATAGGGTTGAGTCAGAGAAAGGTTTGGGGTGTAGCCATTGAGTTTTGGGGGAGGCAGATATGGGGTTTTGTGGAGCAGAGATGAGCTTGGAAGTTCAGAGACACATTTTGGGCTCAGGAATACGTTGTGAAAACAGACAAGGTTGGGGAATCAGAGGTGAAGTTTGAGATACAGAAATGAAGTTGAGAAGTTAGAGATGTAGTGTGGAAGTCAGATTCTGAGGGTCATAGAAAAGTCTGGGGAGTTCAAGGGTTTTCTGGAGCAGAGATGGAGTTTAGGAGTCAAAGATCTATTTGGGCAGAGAGAAATGTAGCTAGTGATTAAAGGGGAGTTTGCGAAGCCAAGATAGAATTGGAGTAGAGAAAGGCTTGGAGCTGGAGAGATTCCGGGAGACACAGACATATTTTAGGGCTGAGATAGGGTTTTGGGGAAGGCAGACATGAGGGTTCATGCGGCAGAACAGATTTTGGGTAGTCAACTTTGTGTTTGGAGTGACAAAGATATTTTACTGAGCAGGCAGGGAGTTGGGAGAGATAAATGGTTTGGGGAGATCAGAGAGAAGTCTCAGGGAACAAAGAGTAGTTTGAGAGGCAGAGATAGGGGTAAGAGGATGGAGCTAGGATTTGGTGGGTCAGAGACAGGTTTAGGGGCTCAGAGAGAGTGGGACAGAGACAAGGGTGTTATAGAGCGGTTAAGGGGTTTGGGAGCAGAAAAGTGAGGTTTGGGGGAGAAGTCAGGGAGACAGAGACAAGTTTGGGTGAATGGAAATCAGATATGGGACAGGGAAAGGATTTGGGGGGATGAATGCATGTTTTGGGAAGCAGAGTTAATGTTTAGGGGAGACAGACCTAGGGGTATAGAGAGCGAAGTGAAGGGATCCAGGGGATATAGATATCTTCGAAGGAATGGATGAGAGGGCAGAAAGAGGTGGGATTTAGGGGGTAGATTTGGGGTAGAAATGGGAGTTGGAAAGACAGGTGGGTCTAAGGAGCTGTGAAGGGATTCAGGGCTGGCTGACACTTTGGGGACCAGCTGTGGGTTGGGGAGCCTGGAGCAAGCTGGGGGGCGGGTAGCCATAAGGATAGGGGCAGCAGGCCCAGGGTTGCCTTTCTGGGGGCTCTCTGGGGGCTGAGACTGACCTGGGCTGGTTGGTGCGGAGGGTTCAGCCGCCTTGGGGATGTGGCAAGCTCAGTGTGATCCCAGGGGGTGTCCTGGCTGGCCTTGGCCTTTGAGGCTCCCTTCCTCCCTCCCTCCCCTTTCCCTCCCCCCTCCTCCCCAGGGAGTGGCTGGTGCCCCAGTGGGTGGGGCAGTCCAGGGGAGGGGGTGGGTCCCCTGCTTGTGGGGCACTTCTTGGGCACTGGAGGCCCTCTTCCACCCTCCCTGCCCACCCTGGGGATTCTTGGACCCAGCTCGACCTAGGCTCTCATGGACTGTAGTGTTCAGACAAGCAAAATGCACTGAAACCAAGATAAATGAAAATAGCTGATATGGTTTCATGACTTTACTGGGCTTTTCAGTGAATAAAGCCTTTACTGTGTGCGGGGCTGGTGTGGGCTGGGCTCCTATGTATGTGAGTCCTCCTGGCTGCAGGGAGAGAAGGGATGTGGCTGTACCCATTTTGCAGGTGAGAAGAGTGAGGCTGCAAGAGGTTCTGCTGGATTTGGACTAGAGCCTGTGGGATATCTTGACCCAGCCTAAGCCTGCAGGCCAGGCCAGAGCTGGCAGGAGGAAGGGGCACACTCTCTCAGTGCCCCACTGGGGCTTACGCCAGCTCCGGCCTGCCTTGGGGCAGCAGATAAGTCTTATCAGATGTAGGCGACCGTGGCTGTTGGCGCCGCAGTAACAGGCCGTCTTGGGGCAAGGGTGCGGGGTGTGGGGGTGGGAACACCCAGAGACAGTGGCCTCAACTTCTTGCCCGCCATGCTGCCTTGGAGGCGGGAAACTGAGGTGGAAGCCAGGGATGATTCTTCAAGGAGTGGGATAGGGTGGGGAAAGAAAGGGATAGAGTGGGAGAGACAGACAGGCAGAGAGACAGAGACAAAAATAGAGATAGGCGGACAGAGATGGAAGTGGGGAGAAAGAGAGTGACAGAGATAAACAGAGAAGGAGACAGAGGTGGAAGGAAGTAGAGAGAGGGTACAGAAGGAAAGGAGAGACAAAGAGGGCAAGACACCCGGGGAGAACCAGAGACCATTAAAGACAGATAGAGAGAGGCAAAGAGAGAACGAGAGAGAGATGTATGGAAGTGACAGAAAAAACCTGAGAGGGAAAGAAGCCAAAGACGCAAGTGGAGAACTGAGAAGGGAGACAGACACAGAGAGATATTCAGAGACAGACTCAGAGGAAGTTCATGAGACTTCAGGTGGCAGACTGGATTACACCCTGGGCAGGTGGTGTCCATGCAGGTGGGATGAGGGGGTGTGGATCGATGTAGCCTGTGGCTCTGCCTTCAGCCCTCAGCAAGGGACCACTAGAATATTGCTGGGCCTCTGCACCCCAGACCCCATACTCCTGCCCTGCTCCACCTCCTCCAAATATTAATGACTACAACCACAGTGTCTCACAGACCTGTACCTAACCTGTTCTGAGCACTTTTTCCATATGAAATCATCTGACACACATGCACACAGTAGGTGTACAACTTGGGTCCCCAACACGGCAGAGAGTAAGACTCCCCAGTCATGGTTCTGGAATTCCATGGGACAAGGAGCTCTCCTGCCCATGTGGTCTACAGATGGGGAGACTGAGACCTACAAAGAGGGCAAGGATGGAGCCTGGGTCAGTGGGGTTGGCTCGCCCACTGGCCCAACCTGGAGGCAGCTTACCATTCTCATCTCACTCCTCTGAGCCTCAGTGTCCTCATATGCAAAATGGGAGCTTTGAGGAGGAAAGAGAGCAAGCCCACGAATTCCTATTTATTTAGCTCCTTCTGTATGCCACACCCCATGATGAGCCCTCATCAGTAATAAGGAGAATGACTACAAAGACACCTCTGACTTATGTGGCAGTGGTTTCAGGACATGGACTCTAGAGCCAGCTCATCCTTGTTCATAGACTGCCCTAACCACTAACGGATCGGGTAACTTTGGGAGAATTACCATCCCCTCTGGAATTTAGCTCCTCACCTATAAAAATGGGGTAGTAATATACCCCAGTAAGCCACTCCATGTGGTGACTGGGGAGACTAAATGAGGTGTTTTTTTTGGTCTGTTTTTTAATTTTAATTTTTGTGTTGAGACTAAATGAGTTTTAACCCATGTTATGTGATTTTAACTCACTTGAATCTGAAATCTTAATACATATTAAGTATCCTTATTTATTTATTTATTGAATACCTACTGTATACAAGGGAGAATACACAGCCTTTCTAATTAAACCTACTATTGCTTACATTACTAATGCTAATAATTTGCTGACACCAAGAGTAATACCAATATTAATTGTAATATTGATACTCACCCCATTTCTTCATTTCTGAAGAGCACAAAGGGCTCAGGAAGAGAAGCCAAGGGTGAGAAATGGGGCACCCCATAGCCCTGCCTCCAGCAAGAGCTGGAAATCCCGAGGCTATGAGACCAGGCCACAAGAGTATCAATATTAGTAGTAATTAGTACTACTTACATTACTAATGCTAGTAATATGCTGACACCAAGAGTAATACCAATATTGTAATATTGATACTGGCACTAAGACTAATTTTATTTCTTTAAATTTATGATTGACACATAATAGTTGTACATATTTGTGGGGTAAAACATGATGTTTTGATACATGTATGCATTGTGATCAAATCAAGGTAATTAACATATTAATCACTTTAAACATTTTTCTTTGTGATGAGAATATTCGAAAGCATCTCTTCTAGCCATTTTGAAATATACATTAATCATTGACTCTAGTCATCGTACTATGCATGAGAACACCAGAACTTATGCCTCCTATTCAACTGTAGCTTTGTACCCATTGACAGCCTCTCCCCATCCCTCCCTACCTTCTACCCTCCCATCTGCTGGTAACCACTATTCTACTCTCTACTTCTATGAGGACATAGTAATTTTCACAGTAATAGTAATACTCATCTAATGCTAATACTAATCTGACGCTAATATTATTATTATTGCTAATACTAATTCTAAAACTATTATTCTAATTCTAACAACAATAGTGATAATAATACATACTGAATTTTTTTTGAGACAATGTCTCACTATGTCACTCAGGCTGAAGTGTAGTGACAGTCTTGGCTCACTGCAACCTCCATTTCTCGGGCTCAAGTGATCCTCCCACCTCAACCTCCTGAGTAGCTGGCACTTCAGGTGCATACCACCACACCCAGCAATTTTTTTTTTGTTGGTAGAGATGAGGTCTCGCTATATTGCCCAGGCTTGTCTAATTCTGATACTAATACTAGCGTTAATAGACTAATAATAGCAGCAGCATTATTTGCTGAGTGACCCCAGGCACTGTGCTAAGTGCCCTCTATCCATAATTCTATCACATTCTCACCGGCTCTTTGTGGTGCAAGTGTATGTAATCGCTCTAACCTTCCAGACTGGATCTACATAGGTGTGGGGAAATGAAGATTTTCCTCCAGGGCCCTGGGTTCTCTGACACTGATTTGCTGCATGATTCCTGGGCCAGATGCCCTCTGAGCCTCAGTTTCTTAATCTGGAAAGTGGGTACAGTCATAGCCCCCCACATGGATAGGAACCACTCAGCACAGGGCCTGCTGGTACACCATAAATTGTGTGCTCTGTAGGTTGGAATTATCATCGTCATCATCATTATTAGTAGAAGCAGCGGTTGCAATGTAGGGAAGTCTGTCCTCACAGGGAAGGGAAGGCTGGAGACATGTCTAAGATCTAAGACAAGGGTTTGGCGGCTGGACTCACCCCATTTCTTCATTTTTGGAGAGCACAAGGGGCTCAGGAAGAAAAGCCAAGGGCGAGGAGTGGGGTGCCCTAGAACCTTGCTTCCAGCAAGAGTTGGAAACCCCAAGACTATGAGTATGAGACCAGGCCTCACCCCATTCCCTCCCCCATCCCTGTGAAGGGGCGCAGGCTCAGAAGTCTGTGGCGACAGTTCAGCCAGCAAGGAGGCAGCTGGGAGTGGGCAGATAAGGGAATCAGCGGGGCCAGATCAGGCTTTGGGGGAGACAAGGGCGGGGGCGGGGGTGGGGTGTCCCGGCCTTGCGTCTTCTTGGTCAGGCCTAAGTTTGAGACTCATCTTCAATATCCTCTCTTCTCGGAAGCCTTCCCTAACTAGCTCACTCCCTCCTGGCATCTTCTGGGGCTCTAAAGCCCCTGCTTGGTCTAGGCCCCATGGCACTTGGACTGTTTGTGACTATTCTGCACTGTGGAGTCCACCAGGGTGGGGACAGAGCCTGATGGACTGCGGTATCAAAAGCACCAAGACAAATGTCAACCAAAGCCTGGCTAAGGAGTCAAGCATTTGCCCTCAGAACCAAACTGTTGGTTGATTTTTTTAAAAAAAACAAAGTATAAAGGGTGCTGTTACAAGCATCTACTTTTGTCAAACATTAATATTTTGCCTTATTGACTTCAGATTGTTTTTAAAATATATGCGATATTACAGATACTCTTGTACCAATTCCATTTCCCTCCCTCCTTCTACTGCCTTGAGCTTGGTGTTTATCTTCCTCATGAGTATTTTTACTCCATTGCTCCATATGTTGGTACCCATAAACACCATATGATACGCAGGGTTTTTTGGCCTGCTTTTGCACTTCACGGAAATGGAAGCACATCACACAGTATGTGCTGCTTTTGCTCAGCATAATGTCTGTGACATTATTCCACGTTGTCATGTGTATCAGTAGTTCATTCTTTTTTTTCTTTTTATTGAGATGTAATTCACGTATCATAAAAATTACTCTTTTTTTTTTTTTTTTTTTTTTTTTGTAAGGGGTTTTTCTTTTTTTACCCCGGCTGGGGTGGTATGGGGCGGTCGCGGCTGCCCGCAACCTCCGTCTCCTGGGTTCAGGCAATTCTCCTGCCTCAGCCTCCTGAGTCGCTGGGATTACAGGCACACGCCACCATGCCCAGCTAATTTTTTGTATTTTTAGTAGAGACGGGGTTTCACCATGTTGACCAGGATGGTCTTGATCTCTTGACCTCGTGATCCACCCGCCTCGGCCTCCCAAAGTGCTGGGATTACAGGCTTGAGCCACCGCGCCCGGCCCTATAAAAATTACTCTTAAAATGTACCATAAAGTGATTAGTATATTCACAAAGTTGTGCAACTACTCACTACCCAATTCCAGAACATTTTCATCACCTCCAAAAGGAACTCTGTACTTATTAACATTCACCCTCCCATTCCATTTCCCTCTCCCCCCATCCCCAGGCCATCACAAATCTCTTTGTCTCTATAAATTTGTCTGTTTGGACATTTCATATAAATGCAGTCATATAATATGTGGCCTTTTGTAACTGCCTTCTTTTACTTCACATAAAATTTTTAAGGTTCATTCATGTTGTAGCATGTATGAGTACTTCATTCCTTTTTCATGACTGAATAATATTCCATTGTATGAAAATACCTACCACATTATAGGTTGAATGCAGTGGCTCAGGCCTATAATCCCAGCACTTTGTGAGGTTGCAGTGGGTGGATTGCTTGAGCCCAGGAGTTTGAGACCAGCCTGGGAAGCATAACAAGAATACATGTCTACAAAAAAGAAAAATTAGCCGGGTGTGGTGGTGCACGCCTGTGGTCCCAGCTACTTGGAAGGCTCAGGTGGGAGGATCATTTGAGCCCAGGAAGTTGAGGCTGCAGTGAGCCATGATTGCACCACTGCACTCCAGCCTGAGCAACAGAGCGAGACGCTGTCTGAAAACATAAAAGGAAAAAAAGAAATACCACATTATGCTTATCCATTTATCCACTGATGGACTCTTGGCTATCATGAAAAATGCTGCTATGAACATTCATGTGAAAGCTTTTATGTGGACATATGTTTTTCATTTTCTTGGGTATACAACTAGGAATGGAATTGCAGGGTGATATGGTAATTCTGTGTTTAACTTTCTGAGGAACTGCAAGTGTTCTCCACAGCTGCTGTACGAGGGTTCAAATTTAAACACATTCTTTCCAACACTTGTCTTTCTTTTTCTTTTTCTCTTTCTTTCTTTTTCTTTCTCTCTCTCTTTCTTTCTTTCTCTCTCTCTTTCTTTCTGTCTCTCTTTTTCAGGGTCTCACTTTGTTGCCCAGGCTGCAGTGCACTGGCATGATCTCAGCTCACTGCAGCCTCAACCTCCTCGGTTCCGGTGATTCACCTCAACCTCCTGAGTAGCTGGGACTACAAGCACATACCATCACACCCAACTAAATTTTTGTATTTTTTTGTAGAGATGGGGTTTTCACTATGTTGCCTACAGTCTCGAACTACTGGGCTCAAGCAATCTGCCTGCCTTGGCCTTGCAAAGTGCTGGGATTACAGGCCACCATGCCCAGCCTCCAAAACTTTTTTTGTCCCTCTTTTTGATTCTAGCCATCCTACTGGGTGTGAAGTGGTATCTCGTTATGGTTTTGATTTACATTTCCGTGTGACCACTGATGTTGAGCATCTTTTCATAAACCTGTCGGCCATTTATCATCTTCTTCTTCTTCTTTTTTTTGAGACTGAGTCTCGCTCTGTAGCCCAGGCTGGAGTGCAGTGGCGCTATCTCAGCTCCCTGCAACCTCTGCCTCCTGGGTCCCGGTTCAAGCAATTCTCCTGCCTCAGCCTCCCAAGTAGCTGTGATTATAGGAACGCGCCACCATACCCAGCTAATTTTTGTATTTTTAGTAGAGACAGGGTTTCACTATGTTGGCCAGGCTGGTCTTGAATTCCTGACCTCGTGATCCGCCCACCTTGGCCTCCCAAAGTGCTGGGATTACAGGTGTGAGCCACTGCACCTGGCCTTTTTATTTTTATTTTTATTTTTGGCACGCAGTCTCACTCTGTCACCCAGGCTGGAGTGCAGTGGCATGATCTTGGCTCACTGCAGCCTCTGCCTCCCAGGTTCAAGCAATCATCCTGCTTCAGTCTCCTGAGTAGTAGGGATTACAGGCGCCCGCCCCCACGCCTAGCTAATTTTTGTATTATTAGGAGAGATGGGGTTTCACCATGTTGGCCAGGATGGTCTCAAACTTCTGACCACAAGTGATCCATTCGCCTCAGCCTCTCAAATTTCAGGGATTACCGGCGTTAGCCACCACACCCGTCCCATTTGTCTTCTTTGGAGAAATGTTTATTTAAATCCTTTGCCCATTTTGAATTGGGTTATTTGCCCTTTTATTGTTGAGTAGTAAGAGTTCTTTATGTTTTCTGGGTACTAGACTCTTTACAGATATGTGATTTTCAAATACTGTCTTCCGTAGATTGTCTTTTCACTTTGTTAAGAGTGTCCTTTGAAGCATGAAAGCTTCCAGGGTTTTTTTTTTTTTTTTTTTTGACAGGGTTTTACTTTGTCACCCAGGCTGGAGTGCAGTGGCGTGAACGTGGCTCACTGAGGCCTCAACCTCCCAGGCCCAAGCGATCCAACTGCCCCAGTCTCTGAAGTAGCTGGGACTACAGGTGCACGTGGCACCATGCTTGGCTAATTTTTGTGTTTTTTGCAGAGATGGGGTTTCACCATGTTGCCAGGGCTGGTCTTGAACTCCTGAGCTCAAGCAATCCACTCACCTCAGCCTCGTAAACTGCTGAGATTACAGGCGTGAGCCACTGTGTCTGGCCAGAAAGCTTATAGTTTTGATGAACTCCAATGTATCTAGTTTTTCTTTGGCTGCTTATGCTTTAGATGTCACGTCTAAGAAACCATTGCCTAATCCAAGGTGACAAAGACTTATGCCTGTTTTCTTCTAAAGCAGCAGTCCCCAACCTTTTTGGCACCAGGGACCAGTTTCTTGAAAGACATATTTTCCACAGAAGGGGGGATGTTTTCAGGATGATTCAAGCACATTACTCTTATCATTAGAGTCCCATAAGGAGCGCACAACCTAGATCCCTCTCATGTGTAGTTCACAATAGGGTTTGAGCTTCTAAGAGGATCTGTTGCTGCAGCTGATTTGACAGGAGGTGGGGCTCAGCAAGCCACAGCTCACCTCCTTCTGTATGGCCCAGTTCCTGACAGACCACAGATGGGTACTGGTCTGTGGCCTGGGGGTTGAGGACCCCCATTTTTTTTTTAGCTGCAAGGAGGACTGCATGGGACCCCTGTTCTAAAAGTTTTGTGGTTTTAGCTCTAACATTTAGGTCTTTGATCTGTTTGGAGTTCTTGTTTGTAAATGGTGTATGGAAGGGGTCCCACTTTATTCTTTTTCATGTGGTTACTCAGCTGTCAGCACCATTTGTTGAAAGAAGCATTCTTTCCCTATTAAATGGTCTTGGTACACTTGTCAAAAATCAATTGCTGGCTGGACATGGTGGCTCACTTAAAATCCCATAATTTGGGAGGCCAAAATGGGAAGATCACTTGAACCTAGAAGTTCAGCTTGTGCAACCCTGTCTTTACAAAAAGATTTTTTAAAAATAAGCTGAGCATTGGCCAGGCATGGTGACTTATGCTTGTAATCACAGCACTTTGGGAGGCCGAGGTGGGCAGATCACCTGAGGTCAGGAGTTCGAGACCAGCATTGCCAACATGGTGAAACCGTGTCTCTACTAAAAATACAAAAATTAGCTGGGCATGGTGGTACATACCTGTAATCCCAGCTACTCAGGTGCATGCCTGTAATCCCAGCTACTGAGGCAGGAGAATTGCTAGAACTCAGGAGGCAGAGGTTACAGTGAGCCGAAATCAAGCCATTGCACTGCCGGCTGGGTGACAGAACAAGACTCTGTCTCAAAAAAAAAAAAAAAAAAAAAAAAATTAGCTGAGCATGGTGGTGCATGCCTGTAGTCCCAGCTACTTGGGAAGCTGAGGTGGGAGGATTGCTTAGCCCAGGAGTTTGAGGCTACAGTGGGCTGTGTTTGTGCCTGGGCAACAGAGCAAGTCCCTGTCTCTTCTGTTCCTAGTTTGTAGAGTGTTTTTATCATGAAGTGTTAAATGTTGTCAAATGTTTTTTCAGCATCTCCGGAAAAGATCATGTGGTGTTTGTCTTTTATTATATTAATATGATGCATTATATCAATTGATTTTCATTAGTTGACCAAACCTCGCATTCTTGGGATAAATCTTACTTGGCAGTGGTGTATAATCCTTTTATGTGTTTCTAGAGTCTACTTACTTGCATTTTATTGAGGATTTTTGCATCTATAGTTATAACAGATATTGCTCTGCAGTTTTCTTGTGATGTCTTTTTTTTTTTTTTTTTTTGAGACGGAGTTTCACTCATGTTACCCAGGCTGGAGTGCAATGGCGCGATCTCGGCTCACCGCAACCTCCGCCTCCTGGGTTCAGGCAATTCTCGTGCCTCAGCCTCCTGAGTAGCTGGGATTACAGGCACGCGCCACCATGCCCAGCTAATTTTTTGTATTTTTAGTAGAGACGGGATTTCACCATGTTGACCAGGATGGTCTCGATCTCTTGACCTCATGATCCGCCCACCTCGGCCTCCCAAAGTGCTGGGATTACAGGCTTGAGCCACCGCGCCCGGCCTCTTGTGATGTCTTTGTCTAGTTTTCTCATCAGAATAATGCTAGCCTCATAAGTTTGTTCCCTTTTATTGAAAGTAATATTCCATGGAACGGATATACCATATTTTGTTTAACCACTCATCTGTTGGTGAACATTTGCATTGTTTCTAGTTTCTTTCCCTAGTATAGGCAAAGTTGCAATTTATAAACTCATATTCCTCTGCACACCTGTGAAGGAGTTTCTTGGGGGAAGGAGGGAGGAAATATCAGAGCATCTACCCATTCATTCAACCACCTACCCACTCACCCATCCACCCATCTGTTCCTTCTTTCCTTCCTCTATTCCTTCATTTCCTCTTTCCTTTCATTCATAAATCATTTGTCTCCAGGCATATAATTTCTGGGTCCATGCCAAATTGTCTTTTAGAATGGGGTGGAAAACCTGGTTGGGCATGGTGGCTCATGCCTGTAATCCCAGCACTTTGGGAGGCCAAGGTGGGAGGATCACTTGACCCCAGGAGGTCCAAGCCAGCCTGGGCAACATAGCGAGACCCTGTTTCTAAAAAAAATTTAAAAATTTGCTGGGCATGGTGGCAGGCACCTGTAGTCCCAGCTACTCAGGAGGCTGAGGTGGTAGGATCATTTGAGCCTGGGAGATCAAGGCTGCAGTGAGCCAAGATTACGCCACTGCTCTGCAGCCTAGGAGACAGAGCCAGACCCTGTCTCAAAAAAAAAAAAAAAAAAAAAAGAAAACCTGCTACAGTTTTTGTTTCTTTCCTCCCCTCCCCTCCCCTCCCCTCCCCTCTCCCCTCCCCTCTTTTCCACTGTCAGAAAATGCTACAGGTTTTGGGAAAGCCTTTTAAGTGCTAAAACTGACATCCTCACATTCCCTCTATTCCCAGCACTTTTGGGGCTCCCTGGCAGTTCATTCACAGGGTCTGGCTGAACCACTCTCTGAGGACTGTTTAGTGACCAAAGTCCAGAAGACCAGGGACTCCTTTACTTCAAGAAAATCTCATGCATGCTCCTCCATCCATCACTCCTTCACTCAGGAATCTGCACACTTCCATTCCCACTTGCTCGACTCATCTGCCTGTCCCTTCTTTTGTTTTAGAACCCAAAGGTTTTCAGGCCTCTTCTCTAGCTGACATCCTCTTTTGTGGTGAACTCATCCAGTCTGTATCTTCAAAATAGCTCCAGAATCTAACCATTTAAAAAATCACTTCCTGGCTGGGTGCGGGGGCTCATGCCTGTAGTCCCAGCACTTTGGGAGGCTGAGGCATGAGGATCTCTTGAGGCCAGGAGTTCGACACCAGCCTGAACAACACAGCGAGACACCAACTCTACCAAAAAAAAAAAAAACCCAAACAAATAAAAATCACTTCCCCTGTCTCCATCACCACACTTGCATGGACCACTGCAGTGGCCTCCCACTCACTGGTTGCCTGTTTCCACCCTTGCCCTGACAGTCTATTTTCCATGCAGCGGCCAGAGGGAGCCTGTTAAGTCCTAAATCATATCACATCCCTCCTCTGCCCACAATCCTCCTTCAGTTTCCTGTCACTCAGAGTAAAACCCAAAGTCCTCGCTCTGGCCTGCAAGACCCCGCCCATCTATACCCCTTGCTCCTCGCCACTGGCCTTCTTGCTGTTCCTCACACGCACCAGCCACATTCATGCCTCAGGGCCTTTGCACTGGCTGATGTCTCTGCCTGGTGTGCTCTTCCTCCGCTGGCTAGCTGTGTGGCTCACTCCCTTATCTCTTCACATCTGTGCTCAAGACCCTTCTAAGTCACACTTTCCGGGACCACCTCATTAGACATCAGAAGCTGCCCCAGCAATTTTTGTTTTTAAGACAGAATCTTGGCTGGGTGCGGTGGCTCACGCCTGTAATCCCAGCACTTTGGGAGGCCAAGGCGGGTGGATCACAAGGTCAGGAGATAGGGATCATCCTGGCTAATATGGTGAAACCCTGTCTCTACTAAAAATACAAACTGTAGCCGGGTGTGGTGGCACGCACCTGTAATTCCAGCTATTTGGGAGGCTGAGGCAGGAGAACCGCTTGAACCTGGGAGGCAGAGGTTGCAGTGAGCTGAGATCATGCTGCTGCACTCCAGCCTGAACCACTTCATCTCAAAAAAAAAAAAAAAAAAAAATACGGTCTCGCTCTGTCACCCAGACAGGAGTGCCGTGGCGTGATATCAACTCACTGCAACCTCCGCCTCCTGGATTCAAGCAATTCTGGTGCCTCAGCCTCCCAAGTAGCTGGGACTGCAGGCATGTGCCACCATACCTGGCTAATTTTTGTATTTTTAGCAGAGACAGGGTTTTGTCATGTTGGCCAGGCTGGTCTCAAACTCCTAACTTCAGTGATCTGCTTGCCTTGGCCTCCTAAAGTGCTGGGATTACAGGCGTGAGCCACTGTGCCCAGCCTGCCCCAAATATTTTTATCTGCATTCCCTCTTTTCTGTGTTTTCTTTTTCTCCATAGCATTTATCAGCCTGTAACATACTTAATATTTTACCTACTTAATTTTATTCATTTTCTATCTGCCCCACTAGAATGGCAACTCCACAAACAGAGATATGCTTATCTCTTTTGTTCAATGATGTCTCTCCAGTGCTTGGAACAGGGCCTGGCACACAGTAGGTACTCAACATTCGTATTTTAGTTGACTGAATGGTGGAGGGGAACAGAAAGAGAGGAAATTTGACCTTGTCCTGCTTACTCTGCCATGAGCTATGCCTCAATTGAGATGATTTGGCTAATTTATGTATTAATTTATTTTGTGTGGAAAAGGGGGTGTCTCACTATGTTGCCCAGGCTGGTCTCGAACTCTTTGACCTACTAGATCCAAAGGTAGAAAGTGCTAAATATCCCGGGAGTGAGACTAGAGAAGGCTCTCTGGGAAGTGGTAGTATCGTTTGGGGCTGATCCTGGAAGGTCTGATGGGAATGAGAGATCCTGGGAGTTTCTGAGGCCCAGGAATGGAGGAAGCAGCAGGCAGAAGCTGGAAGAGTGAGGTGAGTTAGGAAAGGACGAAGATGATGGCGTCACTGACAAGGAGAAGTCTGTCAGGGGCCTTGAATCCCAAGGGGACGACCCCTAGATCTGGCGCTCGGAGTTGTCATACTCTGGTCATAGACCTCCGACCCAACAGCTCAGGGATCTCACACCCTAGATAAACACCCATGCGTGGCGCTGATACAATAGCAAAGACCCTGTATTCGTTGAGAGGTTATGCATTTATTAGGCCAGCTTGGATGACATACAGATATGGAGGTCTGATCTCAAACCTATCTTGGGTCCCCCCTCATCAGGATGTGTGAAGTGCCTAAGTCCTCAGTCCTCAGAGGCCTCTGGGTCTGGGTGGGGGTTTGCAGGAAGGAAAGGAGAAGGTGATATCGAGGGGGACAAAATGGAGGAGGTCGAGCTTCCATCACGAGGAGATGTAGTTGGACACCTCAATCAGATTTCTGTCAGGGTCTCGGAAGTAGATGGACATAATAGGCCCTTTTGCCCCTGTTCTGGGAACTGGCCCCTCCTCAATAGGGACACCACAAGTCTGAGGTGGAAAGAAAAGACAAAAGTCATTCATCAAAATCTGTGTATGACACCAAAATTTAATTCCATTTTTTTTTTTTTGAGACAGAGTCTCACTCTGTCACCTAGGCTGGAGTGCAGTGGTGAGACCTCAGCTCACTGCAATCTCTGCTGCCTCCCGGGCTCAAGCAATTCTCCCACCTCACCCTCCTGAATAGCTTGGGATTACAGGCGCATGCCACCATTCCCAGATATATATATATTTTTTTGAGACGGAGTTTCGCTCTTGTTACCCAGGCTGGAGTGCAATGGCGCGATCTCGGCTCACCGCAACCTCCGCCTCCTGGGTTCAAGCAATTCTCCTACCTCAGCCTCCTGCGTAGCTGGGATTACAGGCACGCGCCACCATGCCCAGCTAATTTTTTGTAGTTTTAGTAGAGATGGGGTTTCACCGTGTTGACCAGGATGGTCTCGATCACTTGACCTCGTGATCCACCCGCCTCGGCCTCCCAGAGTGCTGGGATTACAGGCGTGAGCCACCGCGCCCAGCTGCCCAGATATTTTTTGCATTTTTTGTAGAGACGAGGTCTTGCTATGCTGCCCAGGCTGGTCTTGAACTCTTGACCTCAAGTGATCCGCCCACCTCGGCCTCCCAAAGGGCTGGAATTACAGGTGTGAGCCACTGAGCCTGGCCTGTAAAATTTAATTCCTTATAGTGACCTAGAAGACCCTGGTACACCCCTGTATCTTTCTTTCTTTTTATTTATTTGTTTATTTTTGGAGACTGAGTCTCACTCTGTCACCCAGGCTGGAGTGCAGTGGTGCAATCTCAGCTCACTGCAAACTTGGCCTCCCAGGTTCAAGTGATTCTCCTGCCTCGGGCTCTTGAGTAGCTGGGATTACAGGCATGTGCCACCACGCCTGTCTAATTTTTTTGTATTTTTAGTAGAGACAAGGTTTCACCATGTTGGCTAGGCTGGTCTTGAACTCCTGACCTCAGGTGATCCACCTGCCTCGGCCTCCCAAAGTGCTGGGATTATGGGTGTGAGCCACCACGCCCAGCCTATTTTATTTTTATTTTTTTGAGACGGAGTCTCGCTCTGTCACCAGGCTGGAGTGCAGTGTCGTGATCTCAAGTCACTGCAACCTCTGCTTCCCGGGTTCAGGTGATTCTCCTGCCTCAGCCTCCCAAGTAGCTGGGATTACAGGTACACACCACCATGCCCAGGTGATTTTTTAATTTTTAGTAGAGACAGGGTTTCACCATGTTGGCCAGGCTGGTCTCAAACTCCTGACCTCGGGTGATCCACCTGCCTCGGCCTCCCAAAGTGCTGAGATTACAGGCGTGAGCCACTGCGCCCCGGCCCCGCCCCTGTATCTTTCTGACCTCAATCTCCTACCATCCTTCCCTCCCTCACCCTGTTCCAGACACTTATCAGCTAGATGGCCTTGGGCATAGTACCTAAATACCTTGTACCTCGGCCTCCTCATTTGTAAAATGGGAAGGATAATAGTACCTAGTATTATCTAGTAAGTGGCAGAACTAGAATTCGAACCCAGGCAGTCTAGGTCAAAGACCATAACTCTTAACCCCTATGCTTCACCCATTTTACTTCCAAGCCAGTCTTTTTCACTGAGACTTCCCAAAGAAGGAGTCTAGGTTATTTGCACAGAATATATACAAGACCTTGATTCGTGTTCTGCAAAAGGGAAACTAATGCCCCTCTTATTTATTTATTTATTTATTTATTTATTGTAGAGATAGAGTATTACTCCGTCACCCAGACTGGAATGCAGTGGCACGACCACAGTTCACTAAATCCTCAACCTCCTGGGCTCGAGCAATCCTCCCACCTCTTAGCCTCCCAAGTAGCTGAGCCTACAGGCACACACTGCCACTCCCAGCTAATTTTTTTGTATTTTATGTAGACACAGGGTCTCGCCATGTTACCCAGGCCGGTCTCAAATTTCTGTGTTCAAGTGATCCTCCCTCCTTGGCCCCCTAAAGCACTGGGATTACAGGCGTGAGCCACCACACACCCGGCCTTATTTTAACTTTTAGAGACAGGGCCTTGATGTATCACCCAGGCTGGAGTGCAGTGGCATGATCATAGCTCACTGCAGCCTCAACCTCCTGGGCTCAAGTGATCCTCCCACTTCGCCCTCTTGAGTAGCTAGGATTACAGGCATGCACTACCACGCCTGGCTAATTTTTTATTTTTTGTAGAGATGGGGGGTCTCACTATGTTACCCAGGCTGGTCTGGAACTCCTGGCCCAAATGATCTTCCCACCTCACCCTCCCAAAGTGCTAGAATTACAGGCATGAGCCACCATGCCCAGCCAATGTCCCTTCTAGATGACATCATTTTAAGTATTACAGAGACACTGGATTCAATATCAGCAAATCAGAAATTATTCCCTCTTCAATCTTCTCTCAATCCTTCTGATTATACAAAGAAAGTGGATGCTAACAAGTCCTTAGTATCTTTTTAACCACCTGCCATATCTCCCTTTGTAATGTCAGGGTCAGGGAGTACAGGGAACGGAAGTGGCTAGAATCTAATGACATTGTTATGGTTTTATAGCTGCTGGATTTTACAGTCACTTTTCCTTTATGCCAAGATATGAGTTTTTCATGTACTTGGATGAACATTTGCTTTTTATACAAATGTATTTAGGGCTGGGCACAGTGGCTCATGCCTGTAATGCCAGCACTTTGGGAGGCCAAGGCAGGCAGATCACTTGAGGTTAGGAGTTTGAGTCCAGCTTGGCCAACATGGCGAAACTCCGACTCTACTAAAACTACAAAAATTAGCCAGGCGTGGTGGTGCACGTCTGTAGTCTCAGCTACTTGGGAGGCTGAGGCAGGAGAATCGCTTGAACCCAAGAGGTGGAGGTTGCAGTGAGCCGAGATTGCTGCATTGCACTCCAGCCTGGGCAACAGAGCAAGACCCCATCTCAAAAAAAAAAAAGGTATTTAAGTGTATTTTTTTTTTTTTTTTTTTTTTTTAAAAACAAGGGGAATGCATAGTTTCCTTTTCAAATACAATTATGTACATGAAAAATCATGTCAATCAAAATAGTACATAACTGTGTGCAGGCATTTATCTGCATGTGGTGGAACCTGTTACCTCTCTGGGTCATGCTTCTCTTTTCACTGTGTTTGCAGCAGCTTTTGCAAAAAGAAGGGAAGTCCCACTCACCTTGAGGTGCTGGATCATTTCATCCACAGGCACCTCTGTGATCAGACATATGTCCAGGGAGCCAGGAACTGGGTGAGCAGCTTTGGGTTCAAATTCCTTTCCCACCTCGTGGAGGTTAAATTTCTGGTCTCCAAAACACAGTGCTTTCCGGTCTTCCTACTTGGCGGGGAGGGGTGGAGAAAACAGCCTGGAATTAAACCTCCAAGATGAGTGTGAGACGAAGCCTTTCCACCTATCCCAACAAGGTTAAAAAAAAAAAAACAAAAAAATAGAATGGAGCTACTACACAACAGCCCTTCGCCCCACCCAAGTCTCATTCCCTAGAGGCAAGTGTATGAGTTTATTTCTCTTTGAAATTATTTTCATATCTCCAAATATTGTTTTTACCAACAAAGGCAAAGATAGCAATTTGCCTACCCAGTATACATTTCCCCTTTATTTCTTATAAACACAATAGAAATTTCAGTGGGGTGGACTGCATGCCCAACTTTAAAAACCTACATTTCGGCTGGGCGCAGTGGCTCACGCCTGTAATCCCAGCACTTTGGGAGGCCAAGGCGGGCAGATCACCTGAGGTCAGGAGTTCGAGATCAGTCTGACCAACATGGAGAAACACTGTCTCTGCTAACAACACAAAATTAGCCAGGCGTGGTGGCACATGCCTGTAATCCCAGCTACTCGGGAGGCTAGGCAGGAGAATCGCTTGAACTAGGGAGGTGGAGGTTGCGGTGAGCTGAGATAGCACCATTACACTCCGGCCTATGCAACAAGAATGAAACTCCGTCTCAAACAAAACAAAACAAAACAAAAACCCTACGTTTCCCAGAACCTCCAGAGGCCACGTTAGCTGGACTGGGCAATGAGATGAGGGCAGAGGTATGGGTGGGGCTTCCGGGAACCTCCCTGCCCACTGCATTGGTCCATTTTGCCCATTCACTTCCTCTTTCTTCCCAGCCACTGCCCGTGACCAGACTAACTACCTCTGGACTGGTTGTTCAATGAGAGGAAAAGAAAACTCTGTTTTGTTTAACCCACAGTTAGTTGAGTTTTCTCCTATATGCCTCCAAACAAAGTCCCTAACCCTTCACTTTTCTCCCTTTCCTCTTTCTCTTTTCTTCTCTTCCTTTCCTTTTCTTTCTTCTTTCTCCATGTTGGTCAGGCTGGTCTCGAACTCCCGATCTCTGGTGATCCACCCACCTCAGCCTCCCAAAGTGTTGGGATTACAGGCATGAGCCACCGTACCTGTTCCCTCTTTCTTTTCTTTTAGACAGAGTCTTGCCTCTGTTGCCCAGGCTGGAGTGCAGTGGTGCAATTTCAGCTCACTGCAACTTCCGCCTCCCAGGTTCAGGCAATTCTCATGCCTCAGCCTCCAGAGTAGCTGGTACTACAGGCGCATGCCACCATGCCCAGCTAATTTTTATGTCTTTAGTAGAGATGGGGTTTTGCCATGTTGGCCAGGCTGGTCTTGAACTCTTGACCTCAGGTGATCTGGTGATCTGCCCGCCTCAGCTACCCAAAGTGCTGGGATTACAGGTGTAAGCCACTGTGCCCAGCCTCTTTTTTTTTTTTTTTTTTTTTTTTAGACAGAGTCTTTTCAGATATAGACTCATGAAAAAGATGAAAAAAAAAAAAAAAAGAGAGAGACAGAGTCTCACTGTGTTGCCCAGGCTTCAGTGAAGTGATCATGGCTCACTGCAGCCTCAACCTCCCAGGTTCAAGTGATCCTGCAACCTCAGCCTCTGAGTAGCTGGGACCACAGGCACACCCCATCATGCCTGGCTAATTTTTTATTTTATTTTTTGTAGAGACCGGGTCTCCCCGTGTTGCCCAGGCTGGTCTCAAATCCTGGCTCAAGCAATCCCCATCTCAGCCTCCCAAAGTGCTGTGATTACACGTGTGAGCCAGTGTGCCTCACTGCACCACTATTTCTTGATTTAGCAACTTGAGATATTTCCTATCATCTCCCTGCTATGATAAATGAGAATTTAGCTCATTCACATTACTATCCCTTCCAACACAATTTGATCATCATTTTTAGTTTTTCTTTTAGCTCCTTTACAATTTTTAAATAAGCCACTTGCATGTTTATTTTGTTTATTTATTTAAATTTTTTAAGAGACAGAGTCTCATTCTATTGCCCATGCTGGAATACAGTGGTGCAATCACAGCTCACTACAGCCTTGACCTCCTGGCCTCAAGCAATGCTCCTGCCTTAGCCTCCTGAGTAGCTGGGATTACAGGTGCGCACCACCATGTCTGGCTAATTATAAAACTTTTTTTTTTTTTGTAGCGATGATAGTCTCAGTATGTTACCCAGGCTGGACTCCAGCTCCTGAGCTCAAGTGGTCCTCCTGCTTCATCCTCTCAAAGTGTTGGGATTGCAGGCGTGAGCCACTGCGCCTGGCTGCAAGTTTATTTTCGTAGATAAACTACAGATTAACTCACAGCCCTGCCATGTTCTTCATGGCTCCTCCCTCTTCTGGACCTCTCAACATGTGCCATTTCTTTTATACTTTTTCTATCTCTTTCTTTATATCACTATCACATCCATTCAATCAGAAAATGATTTTATTTCACTTTTTTTTTTTTTTTTTTTGAGACAGAGTCTCCCTTTGTTACCCAGGCTGGAGTGCAGTGGCATGATCTTGGCTCACTGCGACTTCTGCCCTCAGGGTTCAAGTGATTAGCCTGCCTCAGCCTACCGAGTAGCTGGGACTACGGGTGCACGCCACCACTCCTGGCTAATTTCTGTATTTTTAGTAGAGACAGGGCTTCAGCATGTTGTCCAGGCTGGTCTCGAACTCTTGATCTCAAGTGATCCACCCATCTCAGCCTCCCAAAGTGCTGGGATTACAGGTGTGAGCCACCGCGCCCAGCCGACTTTATTTCACTTTTAGACTCGAAGATAGTTTGGCTCAGTGTACAATTGTAGGTTGCAGCTTATTTTCCCATAGCCTTAAATATGTTGCTTCATTGTCTTCCCTGAATGTGGTGCTGCTGTTAGGAAGTCTGATGTTCATCTACGTTTTATTCTTTGGTTGGTGATACATCCATCTTCTACTACTGCAGCTTTAGGATTTTTCTTAATCCTAATGTTCTGAAATTTCGCTCCAATGTGTCCAAGTACAGAGGTTGAGGTATCATACACCTTGTTATCATCATTGGCTTATTATACAAGGACTATCTCTTGTTTTACTTATACATTTATTCTTTTTCTCTTCATTCTCCATTCCCATCTCCACCTTAGGCAACCACTATAATGTGTTTGATGCGTATCCTTTAGTTTTCATAAATTGCTGTAAAAAGTGTGTTATTGTTTTATGTATGTGTATTGTAAAGGGTCGCATGCTGTAGACCTGATTTTCTTCATTTTTCACTCAGCACCATCTTTTCAAGACATGTCCATGTTGCTGTCCACACATCCAAGCTGATGTTGCATAATACTACATTTCTGCATAAGGTTCCATGTTAGATTTAACATTTTTACCCAAATAGAAAAAATTGGTTGGGCATGGTGGCGTGTGCCTACAGTCCCAGCTACTCCAGAGGCTGAGGCAAGAGAAGCACCTGAGTCCAGGAGGTTGAGGTTGTGGTGAGCTGTGAACGCAACACTGTACTCCAGCCTGGGCAACAGAGCAAGACCCTGTCTAAAAAAAAAAATTTATTCTCCTGTTTGCAATTTCCTATTTAAGTTATATGGTATGTGAGGGTGGTGTTTGTGTGTACTTAATTGTTTTAGAGTGGTCTTAAGTCCACAGCAAAATTGAGCAGAAGGTATAGGGATATATACACCCTACCCCCACATATGCACAGCCTCCTTCACTTCTTTCACTTGGTAATATGCATTTAAATTTCCTCCATTTCTTTTCATGGATTGATAGTCCATTTATTTAATTAAATTATTTATTTGAGACAGAGTCGCACTCCGTCACCTAGGCTAGAGTGCAATTGTGCGATCTCGGCTCACTCTAACCTCCATCTCCTGGGTTCAAGTGATTCTCCTGCCTCAGCCTCCTGTGTATCTGAGATTACAGGCACCCGCCAACATGCCCGACTAATTTTTGTATTTTTAGTGGAGACAGGGTTTCACCATGTTGGCCAGGCTGGTCTCAAACTCCTAACCTCAGGTGATCCACCCACCTCGGCCTCCCAAAGTGCTGGGATTACAGGCATGAGCCACGGAGCCTGGCTGATAGTCTATTTATTCTTTTCACTGAATAATATTTCACTGTCTGGGTGTGCCACAGTTGATATACCCATTCACTTACTGAAGCACATCTTAGGCATATATTTTTTGCCTTCTCTGCATTTATCTTTTTTGAAGTTGTTCCAAATTCTCAAGCATACTTCAGTCTCTGGAAATCTCTTTTTTTCCTTGGATCTGTCTTTCCTGGGGTCTTTCTTACACCTGTTCCAAACTGGATTGATTGTTCTCTAGGTACCTTTCTGAGATCTTCCTCCTGGGATCCATTGTGGCTTGTGGCCTGACTTCCATGTCTTCCATCTTCCCAGATTAGTCATTTTTTTTTCTTTTTTGAGATGCAGTCTCGCTCTGTCACCCAGACTGGAGTGCAGTGGTGTGATCTCAGCTCACTGCAACCTCTGCCTCCCAAAGTGCTGGGATTACAGGCATGAGCCACCACGGCCAGCGAGTCACCCATTTTGATATAGCATACCCTCAAGTAACTTTCAAAGCAAGCGGGAAACTTTTCTAAGACTTCGTATGACTAAGAATGCTTTTATTCTACATTTACCTTTTTCTTTGATTTTTTTCTGACAGTTTCTCACTCTGTCACTCAAACTGGAGTGCGGTGGTGCAATCTCTGCTCATTGCAACCTCTGCTTCCCAGGCTCAAGCAATTCTCATGCCTCAGCCTCCCAAGTAGCTGCGATTACAGGCGTGTATTACTATGCCCAGCTAATTTTTGTATTTTTAATAGAGATGGGGTTTTGCCATATTGGCCAGGCTGGTTTCAAACTCCTGACCTGATGCGATCCACCCATCTCAGCCTCCCAAAGTGCTGGGATTAACAGGCATCAGCCACTGCACCCGGCCCCTACATTTACCTTTGGTTAATAGTTTGGTTGGACATAGAATTCTAGGTGGAAAATTTCCCCTCAGAATCTTGAAGTTGTCCTTTTATCTTTTGGTATCTGGCCTCTTGGAAAATCTGATATTTGTTTGTTTTTTTCCTTTGTAGATAATCTACTTTTTAATCTCTATGAAAGCTCTTAGGATCTACTTTTTCAGTTTGATGTTGTGTAATTTCATAAGGATCCATGTAAGTGTCAACATGCTGGATACTTAGTTAACCTTTTCCATATACAGACTGCAGAGTTCTCTTGCAGTATTTCTATGATAATTTCCTCCTCTCCTTTTTATTTTCTCCATTCTCTCTCTGGAAGTCCAAATACTCAGAGTTTGGAATCTCCTCTATTGATCTCTTTTTATTTTCTCTCAGATTTCCCGCGGTTTTCCTTTGGGAGTTAAGTTATATGTTAAAGTGTTATAAACAAAGTTTAGCCCACCTGAATTTTGACATTTAGGGAAGTGGTTACCTTAAAAGTCGTGACCTCCATGCCCAGGATCTTGGAATAAAACATGGTAGTGTCTTTGATGCTCTTTACTGTCATCACGATGTGGTCAAGTCTACAGATAAGACTTGGGGGAGGAGTCTGACTGCTGTCCCTCCACGACTAAAAAAAGAAAAAAAGTCAGAAGAGACCACATTGCCACTTGTCACGCTCATGTTTCCTTCTCCTCACCTCCCCCCACCTCCCCAATGACTCTACTTCCTCCTCACCCTCTTTCAGGGGAAAGGCCTGAGAGAATACTTACTGGCAGAGTCTTATTGCCCATGTGTGGATTAACCAGAGTCCATGTGTCTGCCATGACCACTCTCCACTGTTTTCTTGTTCCCTTTCTTTTTTTCCTTTTTTTCAGACAGAGTCTCACTCTGTTGCCCAGGCTGGAGTGCAGTGGCACAATCTTAGCTCACTGCAACCTCCACCTCCCAGCTTCAAGCGATTCTCTGCTTCAGCCTCCCGAATAGCTGGGACCACAGGTGTGTGCCACAACGCCTGGCTAATTTTTGTATTTTTAGTAGAGACGGGGTTTCACCATGTTGGCCAGGCTGGTCTCAAACTCCTGACCTCAAGTGATCTGCCCACCTTGGCCTCCCAGAGTGCTGGGATTACAGGCTTGAGTCACAGCACCCAGCCTTGTTCCCTTTCTCCTTCCAGAAGTGAAAATTAGGGGAGTGGAGACAAAGACAATACCCTCCCTTGTTTTCCCTAAGTAGAATTCATTTTCTTTCCAAGAAGTGACAAGACACAGAAGAGCCCAACCCTGTGAATACAAGCCCTCCATTGGCCAATTTTACCCAGCCCCCTCCTTTCCCATTCTGCAGCTTCGGTCACAGAGAACAGGACGAGAAGGGGGCGTCTCAGAAGAAACGAAAGTTTCTGGGCATGTGTATTTATAGATTCGCCTTGACACCCAGAGGGAGGACTACTCCCCCACCTTCCACTTTCCCACCCTCAGCACACTTCCCATCAGATCTTTCTCTTGACTTGAACCATTTAGTAAATTGTATATGAACAGTATCTCTGCTGCAGGATTATAAAGCACCTGTGGTCTGGCACTATAAGCAATGGAGTGTAATGCTTAAAAGTATAGATTATGATTTTTTACAAATTTTTTTTTGAGACAGAGTCTTGCTCTGTCACCTAGGCTGGAGTGCAGTGACGGGATCTCGGCTCACTGCAACCTCTGAACCCCCCCCACCCACATACACACCAGTTCAAGGGATTCTCCTGCCTCAACCTCCCAAGTAGCTGGGATTACAGGCGTCTGCCACCACACCCAGCTAATTTTTGTAAAAAAAGATTAGTCAAAATTAGTAAAAGTATAGATTCTGGTGGTAGCACCTGTAATCTCAGTGCTTTGGGAGGCTGAGGTGGGCAGATCCCTTGAACCCAGGAGTTTGAGACCAGCCTGGGCAACACAGTGAGACCCTGTATCTACAAAAAAATACAAAAATTAGCTAGGCAGGGTGGAGCTCACGTGTAGTTTCTGTTACTTGGGGGGCTGAGGTGGGAAGATCGCTTGAGCCCGGGAGTTGGAGGTTGCAATCAGCTATGATCGTGCAACCGCACTCCAGCCTGGGTGACAGAGCAAGACTGTGTCTCAAAAAAAAAAAAAAAAAAAAAAGATTCTGGAATCAGACTGACATTTAAATAATTTCTCTAGTTTCTCTGTGCCTTGGTTTCTCCTTCCATAAAATGAGCAGGATTTTATACATATATTATAGGATTATTGTGAGAGTTTTAAAAAACTACTCTCTCTCTCTCTATATATATATATATATTTTTTTTTTTTTTTTTTTTTTGAGACGGAGACTTGTTCTGTCGCCATGCTAGAGTGCAGTGGCGCAATCTTGGCTCACTGCAACCTCTGCCTCCTGGGTTCAAGCAATTCTTCCGCCTCAGCCTCCCGTGTAGCTGGGACCACAGGCTCGTGCCACCACGCCCAGCTAATTTTTGTAGTTTTAGTAGAGATGGGGTTTCACCGTGTTGGCCAGGATGGTCTCGATCTCTTGACCTCATGATCTGCCTGCCTCGGCCTCCCAAAGTGCTGGGATTACAGGTGTGAGCCACTGCACCTGGCAAAAAACTACTATATTTTTAAGCGTGTAGAACAATGCCTGACATTGACACATATCAAGTGCAATAAAAGGATTGATGATGATGATGATGATGATGATGATGATGTGGTCATCTTGTTAAAATCTAGACTCCAGTTACAACGACCCCCAGTCTCTACAGTCTCATTCATTGCTCTTGAACTCCAAGCTACACTGTCCTTTTGCCTGTTCCTCATAAGGGCAATTCTTGTACTGTTCGTTTCAGGGCCTTTGCAGATGGTAATGCCTGTCTCCCTGACTAGAAGTAAGCTTCATAAGAGCAGGGACCTATCTGTTTTGTTCCCCACTATTTCCCAAACAACTAGTTCAATCATATTTGTTCAATAAATATCTACTGCAACAATTAGGGACAGTGCTTAGCACAAAGTCTGACTATTTTCTATTCTGTTCAATTCGATTCCATTCTATTCTATCTACCCTTTGCTATTTTATTATTTTCTATTCCACTGCATTTAGTTCCATTGAAACCAGCCCATTTTAAACAATTGATTTCACTGAGCTCCAGGTAAAAAAAAAAAATCCAAATAAATAAATAAATAAAAATATCCTGTACCATTTTATTTTCCTGAGTGGAGGAGGCATTAGCAAAGTTGCTGAGTTCTGCTCTCCTTGTGGATACAGAAGATCCACAGGGACATAGGGACTACAGAAAGGGAAAATGACCAACATTTTGGCTCCACTGAAAATAAAGTCGTTTCACTAGCAAGCAGACTCAGATGGAGATTAAAAAAAGAAAGAAAGAAAGAAAGAAAAAAGAAAATAAAGCCATATGTTGAAAAAAATCTTATTAACTTTCTTTCTTATTCCCTTTTTGAGACAGAAGCTTGCTTTGTTGCCCAGCCTGGAATGTAGTGACACGATCGCAGCTCACTGCAGTCTCACCCTCCTGGACTCAAGGAATCCTCCCACTTCAGCCTCTGTTGTAGCTGGGATTACAGGTGTGTGCCACCATGCCCAACTATTTTATTTTCTTTTTTCATTTTTTGTAGAGGTGAGGTCTCACTGTTTCCCAGGCTGGTCTTGTACTCCTAAGCTCAAGCGATCCTCCTGCCTCAGCCTCCCAGAGTGTTGGGATTATAGGCATGAGCCACTGCACCTGGCCCTTATTAACCTTCTAACATCTGTAGAATCTGTCACAATACCCTGTTTACATTCCTGATATTGACAATCTATATTTTTTCTCTTAATTACTCAAGAGAAAACAGATATTGCTAATATTTTATTAATCTGTTCAAAGAATCAACTTTTGATTTGTTGCCTTTATTGTATGTTTGCTTTCTATTTCACCAGTTTCTACTGTTATAATTTCCTTGCTTCTACTTTCTTAGGTTCAATTTGCCATTCTTTTCCCAGCTTCTTGATAGGGAAGCTCAGGTCATTGATTTTCAACTTTTCTACTTTTCTGATCTATGCATTTAGAACTATAGATTTCCTCTAAGCACTGCTTTGGCCACATCCGCATCATTTTGATAGTTGATTGGAAATAAACTCCACCTATTCCTCCCATTATTCAGTTCCCTGCCAGCTCAGTGTCGCTCCCCAGATTCTGCTTTGCAGACTCGGAGCTTCACCCTTGCAAATTCAAAAGTGAGCAGGGATGGCTCTTTTAAGGAACAGGAAGGCCAGCATGGCTCAGAACCCAAGAGTGAGTGAGAGATGAGTGGCAGGGCAAGGCAGGGTCTGGATCCGGCAGGGTCTGGATCCTTCAGGGTCTTGAAGGTGAAGTTACAAAGTCTGCTTTATAAAATGATGATCAAGACATAGTCATCACACAAAGGGCTAGTTGTGGTGGCTCATACCTATAATGCTAACACTTTGGGAGGCCGAGGTGCGTGGATTGCCTGAGGTCAGGAGTTTGAGACCAGCCTGGCCTACATGGTGAAATCCTGTCTCTACTAAAAATACAAAAATTAGCTGGGCATGGTGGTGCGCACCTATAATCCCCACTACTCAGGAGGCTGAGGCCAGAGAATTGCTTGAATCTGGGAGGTAGAGGCTGCAGTGAGCTGAAATCGTGCCACTGCACTCCACCCTGGGCGACAAAAGCAAAACTCAGTCTCAAAAAAAAAAAAAAAAAAGACATAGTAATCGCACAAGGCTCACTGTGTGCCAAGCCCTGTTTTACACACTCTACAAACATATAATCAATTTTATTTCTCACCACAGCCTATAAAATCCCTATAGTCAGAGTGCCCGGAACACCATGTCCTTCCTCCTCTGGCCTCCTTCACGGGGAAGCATTCTGTCTTCCTACAGGGTCCTCTTCAAGGTCCCCTTCAGGCTGCCAGGGGCCTCTGAATTCCTCTCTTAAAGTTCAAGGTCAGAGCTGTGTTTCCTAGCCTTTCTCCACACAGCCTTAATCATGACAGCTTCGGGGACACCCTGCATGAGCCTCCTTTGTGTCTCTCCACCCGTCCCTGGCTGAACTGGAGGAGGAGCCAGCCTTCAGCCCTGGCGCAGCCATGCACACCTGAACACAGGGCCCTCATGGCTTAGAGCGGGGCCTTTCCATGGGCCTCTGCTGCCATCTGCTTGTCTCTGAAAGAGGAAGGGAGAAAGGACAGGAAACAGGAGCCCGCAGAGAAGGAAAACAGGTTACTAGACCAGCTTTGGTGCCAACACCCTTGCCCCAGACTCCCAGGGGACACCTTGTTCACCTGTTTCTCCGAAGTCCTGCCCCACATCTTGACTGGCAGCCTGGAGGGCAGACGGCACAGCATGGCAGGGTAGGCGTCCTTGCCCAGGGGCCTCCCAACAACCCTCTGTCTCAGCACTTGGAGATCAAGGGGCGGAACAGGAGGGCACAGGCCGAGGACTGTGGGAGGTGACAGAGGTAGGTGGAGAGCAAATGGAAGGACTTTGACATTAAACTCAGGGCCTTAAAATTAAAAGCTTAACATGGATGTGTGTAAGGGATTACTTCTTGATAACACTGAAGGCTGGGTGCGGTGGCTCCTACCTGTAATCCCAGCACTCTGGGAGGCCAAGGTGGGTGGATCACCTTAGGTCAGGAGTTCGAGACCAGCCTGGCCAACATGGTGAAACCTCATCTCTACTAAAAATACAAAAATTAGCTGGGCGTGGTGGCGGGTGCCTGTAATCCCAGGTACTTGGGCGGCTGAGGCAGGAGAATCGCTTGAACCCGAGAAGCGGAGGTTGCAGTGAGCCAAGATTATGCCACTGAACTCCAGCCTGGGAGACAGAGTGAGACTCCATCTCAAAATAATAATAATAATAATAGTAATAATAATAACACTGAAAAACTACCAAAGGAATCTTTATTCTAGGGTATGATGTCTCTGGTCTACTTAGGGGTGTGTCTTCAAAGTGTGAGATCTATGAGCTGTTTGAAAGTGTGTTTCAGGGGTGTGAAGTTGTGGGCTGAGTTAGAGTATGACTGCTCTGACCTATTATCGGTCTGTTTCCAAGCCAAGATCCCTACATTCTTTTTTTTTTTTTTCTTCTTTGTTACCTCCAATAATGGCTATAAGCAAGATCCCTAAATTCTTAAGAGTTCTGAGCCCCTTGGCCGAGCACAGTGGCTCACGCTTGTAATCCCAGCACTTTGGGAAACCAAGGTGGACCGATCACTTGAGGCCAGGAGTTCGAGACTAGCCTAGCCAAAATGGTGAAACTCCGTCTCTACTAAAAATACAAAAATTAGCTGGGCATGGTGATGTGCACCTGTAGTTCCAGCTACTCCGGCGCTTGAGGCAGGAGAATACTTTGGACTTGGGAGACGAAGGTTACAGTGAGCTGAGACCGCACCATTGCATTCCAGCCTGGGTGACAGAGCGAGACTCTGTTTAAAAAAAAAAAAGCTCTGAGCCCCAGTGTGTGATGTTCCTGAATTATTTTGGGGGATATGTTTTGGAGGATGAGATTTGCAGTCTTCCTCCTCCACCCCACTCACCTTCCCCTGCTGAGAGTCAGAGAACATTCATCAGCCTCGTTGCTGTTCACCTTACCCTGAGCTGAGCTCCCCCATCTCTCTTACAGGTTACCTGTCTGGTCCCTGGAGCATGTGAGTTTGAGATTTTTGTAGAGTTACCCCCTACACGAACACTTTGTGCTGTGGATATTATTTTGTTTTTGTTTTTGTTTTTTTGAGACAGGGTCTCGCTTTGTCACCCATCCTGGAGCCCACCGGTCCCATCAAGGCTCAGTGCAGCCTCAAACTCCTAGGCTCAAGGGATCCTCTTGCCTCAACCTCCTGGGTAACTGGGACTACAGGTGTGCGCCACCACGCTTGGCTAATTTTTGTATTTTTGGTAGGGATGAGGTCTTGCTATGTTGCCTACAATTGGCCTGCTTTGGCCTCCTGAAGTGCCGGGATTACAGGCGTGAGCCACAGCGCCCTGCCAGATATTGTTTTTAAGCATATGATTTTCTTTTAAAAAGAGTTACACAAATAATATGCAAATACAGGCTTGTATAAAAGATTTGAACAACAGGCCGAGTGTGGTAGCTAACCCCTGTAATCCCAGCACTTTGGGAGGCTAAGGCGGTGGATCAGTTGAGGTCAGGAGTTCGAGGCCAGCCTTGCCAATATGGTGAAACCCCATCTCTACCAAAATTACAAAAATTATCTGGGCATGGTGGCAGGCACCTGTAATCCCAGCTACTCGGGAGGCTAAGGCACCAGAATCACTTGAACCTGGAAGGCAGAGGTTGCAGTGACCTGAAATCATGCCTGGACAACAGAAGGAGACTCTGTCTCTCAAAAAAAAAAAAAAAAAAAAAAGATTTGAACAACACATCAGTACATGGACTCTACCAATCATCTCTATTCCCATCCCCTCAAAATCACCACTGGGGTCAGATTCTGGTGTTTCCTTCCAGATATAGTTCTCTGTGTTTACATAATGTGTGCGTGCATGCACTACACACATGCACTAAGTCACTGTAACTGACTCCCCCTTGCTTTTCCCTGCCTATAGCACATCCCCTGCAGGTACACACAAGTCCCATCTATTCTGTATCATGGCCAGTGGGCACTCTGTGCTGTAACATGAACCCCCATTATTCATTTCACTCTGCCACGGTCCTTGACTATCAGTGGACATTTACAAACTTTTCCTGGTTGTTTGCTCCTACCAGCCTTGTTCACACAGTTCTGTGCACATGTGCGAGTACTAGAGTTAGAAGTGGAATTGCTGGGTGTATTAGAGTTCTCAAGAGAAACAGAACCACTAGGAGAAACAGAACCAATATGTAATATATTATAAGGAATTGGCTCATGTGATTTTGGAAGCTGAGAAGTTCCACAATCTGCCATCTGCAAGCTGGAGACCCAGAAGAGCCAGTGGTGTAGTTCTGAGAACCAAAGTGCTGATGGTGTTGGCTGGGTGTGGTGGCTCATGCCTGTAATCCCAGCAATTTGTGAGGCCGAGGCAGGTGGATCACTTGAGGTCAGGAGTTCAAGACCAGCCTGGCTAACACAGCCAAACCCTGTCTCTACTAAAAATACAAAAATCATCCAGGTGTGGTATACTCCTCTGGTCCTAGCTACTTGGGAGGCTGAGGCAGGAGAATTGGTTGAACCCAGGAGGCAGAGGTTGCAGTGAGCTGAGATTGTGCCACTGCACTCTAGCCTGAGTGACAGAGTGAGACTCTGTCTCAAAAAAATAAAACAAAACAAAACAACAAAGGGTTGATGGTGTAAGTAAGTCCCAGCCAAGGGCAAAGGACTGATGTTCCGGAGCAGTCAGGCAGGGAGCAAATTCCACCTTCCTCCATCTTTTTGTTCTATTCCAACCTTCAGTGGATTGGGTGATGCCCATTCACATTGGGCAGAGCCATCTGCCTCACTCAGTCCAACAGTTCAAATGCTAACCTCATCTGAAACACCCTCACAGATCCACCCAGAAATAATATTCAACAGGGCATCCTGTGTCCCTATTAAGTTGACACATAAAATTTATCATCACAAGTCCACCCCTTGTCAACTGTCCTTTTCCACTGTCTTTCAGAGATGTCTCAAAAAAGGCTGTAGTGCTGCAGCTGCCCACTTTCAGAGTGTGCCTACATAACATGCAGAACCTTCTGTTAACCAGGCCCTAGTCTTCTCTTCCTCTGTCAACTAATTGTAGGGAATGCCCCATGAGGCCACAGGCACAGGCTGGGAGAGAGAAGGCAGGGTGGAAGGAGCGGGGACCATGGGCATTTAGGCCACTTCCTCATGTAACTTACTTGTGTCTTCATGGCCTGCCCAGGCCCCATCACACATTTCCCATTTCCATTTGATGATGGAGCGCTGCTGTGCACACCGACTCTTGCTTAGTTAGGTAACACCCAGTTCATGATGAGCAGGAATGTCACTTGGTGGCCCATGGTCAAGTATTTAGTTTCTACTAAGACCTAGTAGCAGACCAAGAGCTGTTTCTCTCTCTATATTTTTTATTTTTTTGAGACAGGGTCTCACTTTGTCACCCAGGCTGGACTGCAGTGGCACAATTACAGCTCATTGCAGCCTCGACCTCCTGGGTTCAAGCAATCTTCCCACCTCAGCCTCCTGAGTAGCTGGGACTACAGGCATGTGCCACTCCACCCAGCTATTAATAATTTTTGTATTTTTTGTAGAGATGTATTTTTGCCATGTTTCTCAGGGTGGTCTCGAACTCTTGGGCTCAAGAGATCTGTTGGCCTCAACCACCCAAAATGCAGGGATTACAGGAGTGACCCACCATGCCCAGCCAAGAGCTGTTTCTCAAAAGGAGGGTAGTTATCTGCAGAGGATAGTAGGGCTTTGCTCCAAAATCCTAAAGGAGGGTCACCAAAGTTCATTTAGGAGGCTAAGATTTGTGGATTGCCTGAGCCCAGGAGTTCAAGACCAGCCTGGGGAACATGGGGAAATAGCATCTCTACAAAAAATACAAAAGTTAGCCAGATGTGGTGGTGCACACCTGTAGCCCCAGCTACTAGGGAGACTGAAATGGAAGGATCACTTGAGCCTGAAAGGTCCAGGTGGCAGTGAGCTGTGATCGTGCCACTGCACTCCAGCCTGGGTGATAGAGTAAGACCCTGTCTCAAAAAATAAAAAACAAAATCCTAAAGGACTAGGCTGTGATTCACCTATCAAGCCTGTCAAGAGCTCCAACCAGTATCCCTATCTGCCACTGTCACTTCAAGCACCATTGGATCTGCTGGGTCACATGACCCAAGTGGCAAAGCAGCTTGCACAGCAGCCTGGATCTGTTGCAGAGCCTTCTCCTGTTCTGTGCTCCACATAAAACTTGCAGCTTTTCAGGTCACTTGGTAAACAGGCCTGTGTAACATGCCCAAATGAGGAATGTGTTGCCTCCAAAATCTGAATAGGCCTGCTAGGCACTGTGCCTCTTTTTTGGCTGAACCACAGACCAGATGCAACTACTTATCCTTCACCTTAGAAGGAATATGTTGACAGACCCCACATTGGCCTCCTAGAAATTTCACTGAAGTAGAAGTTTCCTCAATTTTTGTTGAATTTATTTCCCACCCTCTGACACAGAAATTTCTCATCAATAAGTCTAGAGTAGTTGCTACTTCTTGTTCAGTACGTCCACTCAGCATAATGTCATCAATGTTATGGGGCCAGTGTGATACCTGTGGAAGGGAAAGGCAATCAAAGTCCCTGTGGACTAACTTATGACATAGGGCTGGAGAGTTAATTGATATACCACTGAGGCAGGAGAGTGACGGAGTACAGCTGGCCTTGCCAATTGAAACCAAAGTGCTTCTGGTACCCTTTATGGACAGGGGTAGATAAAAAAGGCATTTGCCAGATCAAATAACTGCACACCAGGTACCAAGGGATGTGTTAATTTGCTCAAGCAATGCAATCACCTCTGGTACAGTAGCTGCAGTTGGAATTACCACCTATTTAAGCTTACGTTAAGCTTAAGTCATCACCTAGCTAATCCACTGTCATTCTGCAAGATCCATCTGTCTTCTGCATAGGCCAAATAGGAGAATTGAATGGGGGTGTGGTAGGAATCACCACCCCTGCTTCCTTGAAGTCCTTGCAATCCCTCCAGAAATGCAGCAGGTCCCCTCATTCTGTATCATGTCCAGCAGGTGCTCTGTGGAGCAATATGAACCTCCATCATTCACTTCACTCTGCCACAGTCATTTGCTATAAATGGACATTGATAAGGTTTTCCTGGTCTGCTCCCACCAGCCTTGTGCACACAGCTTTGTGCACACGTGTGAGTGTTAGAGTTAGAAGTGGAATTGTTCAGGCCAGGTGTGGTGGCTCATGCCTGTAATCCTAGCACTTTGGGAGGCCAAGGTGGGTGGATCACCTGAGGTCAACAGTTCGAGACCAGCCTGGCCAACATAGTGAAACCTCATCTCTACTGAAAATACAAAAATTACCTAGTAATGGTGGTGGGTGCCTATAATCCTAGCTACTCAAGAGGCTGAGGCAGGAGAATTGCTTGAACCCAGGAGGGAGAGGTGGCAGTAATCTGAGACTGCACCATTGTACTCCAGCCTGGACAACAGAACGAGACTCCATTTCAAAAAAAAAAAGAAGTGAGTGGAATTACTGGATCAGAAGTTTCATTCATTCAACAAACACCTAATGCATGTGTACTGTGTACCCAGCACTGTTCTAAGTGCTGTTCAGACAACAGAGAATAAGGCAGACAACGGTCCCTGCCCATATAGAGCTGGGGGGAGTGGGGAGAGCGCCCAATATTGTTTTCTTTTTTTTTTTTTTTTGGGACGGAGTTTCGCTCTTGTTACCCAGGCTGGAGTGCAATGGCGCGATCTCGGCTCACCGCAACCTCCGCCTCCTTGGTTCAGGCAGTTCTCCTGCCTCAGCCTCCTGAGTAGCTGGGATTACGGGCATGCACCACCATGCCCAGCTAATTTTTTGTATTTTTAGTAGAGACGGGGTTTCACCATGTTGACCAGGATGGTCTCGATCTCTTGACCTCGTGATCCACCCACCTCGGCCTCCCAAAGTTCTGGGATTACAGGCTTGAGCCACTGCGCCCGGCCCAATATTGATTTCTGTAGATGCTTCACAAGGTCCTAGGGTCCTAGAAGGTTCTACTCTCATCAGTAATGAATTGCCTGACCTACTCTAGGGTGGGGCCTGCAGCAGGGGACTGGCTGCCTTGACCTTTGTTCTCTACAAGCTGCACAGGGTCTGATGCTGGGATGGTCCGATTAGGGATGTGCATGTGCATATATGTGTATGCGGGTGGGCATGTGTGTATGTACATGTGGTTGGGAAGGGGGAGATGGAAATTGAATGGGCCACAGGAGAGACTCAGGGGTAATACAAACAGAAGAGACCATTTAATGGTGTTGGAGGGAGCTCGGGACAAAATGATCCATTGAACTGAAGCATGAACAGCCCCTCACAGTTGCACCACAGAGGATATGCAGGAGTGGCAGTGATGAGGAACTTAGTACTGTCTTGGAACCTGCCATTGTGCAATTGTTGTGTGGATACTCCTGGGATCACATGACTGTTGTGTAAACAAACTTGCAGTCACAAAGACAGGAATGTGGGTAATGCTGGAGTCACAGAGTGTGAGCACTCCTGGGGTCACACAGATAGGAAGTGTGGATGCCACTTGAGGCAGCACACACTGCCATGTGGACAGCTGTGGGTTACTCAGATGGGGTTCTGAACACTCCAGGAGTCACACACACTGCGGAGTAGACACTCCAGGAATCACATGCACTGGAGAATGCACACTTTCAGGGTCACACAGAGGGGGATGCAGGCACTCCTGGGGTCAGATTGACTAGGGTGTTAACACTCTTGTTAAACAAACTGAGGGGTGGGCAATCTTGGGGTTCTAATGATTGGAGTGTGGACATTCCCAGGGTCACATAGATTTGTACATGGACATTTCCCACCTAGACTGGGGAGTGGATACTCCTGAGTCATCTGGACTGGCTTGTGGACATTCTTAGGGTCACATATACCAGGATGTGGGCATCCCAAAGGTCAAATAGTCTGGGGTGTACATGTCCCTGGGCTCACACAGATTAGAATGTGGAGACTCTTGGGGCCTCTCAGACCGGAATGTGGCCACTCCTGGGCTCATACAACCTGAGGTGTGGATAACCGTGAGGTCACCTAGAGTGCTAGCTGGTCACAAAGGTGGGGGTTTTGACACCCCTGGCGTCACTCAGACTGGAATGTGGACAGACTTGGGGGTCACACAGACAGAGGTGTGAAACTCCAAGGGCCACCCATACTGGAGAGTGGACACAGAGGGGGTTTGGGACACTCCTAATTTTTTTTAGATTACATCAACATTTTAATCAGTAAGGCAGATGCAGTCCAAAATGTGGGTGGGTCTTGTCTAATCAGTTGAAGGCCCCCACTATTCCATCCACAATAACCACCCTCCCTTGCAGGCAGGGCCTCCCTCATGTGGCAGACAGAGAAGTCAGGGCACTGGGGGCTGGAAACCAATTTATAAAACTTAAAGGGCCAGGTCAGAAGTGATCACACCCTGCCAGGCAGGTCAGGAGAGGGAGGTGGTGGCCATAGGAAGTTCACCAGCAACCCAAGGAGCCTTTTCCCCAAATGTCCATGGAATCTGGGTGCTTGGCAGCCAAGAGGAGTTGTGGTCCTTCACACTGTGCTCGGGATGCCTGGGACCTTGTGATCCTTCTCATACGGGAAGGAGAGGTTTCTCCCTGGGGACACTCCTAAAGCTAAACACACTGGGCAGTGGGCACCCCTGAAATCACACATTGTGAACCAGACACTCCTAGTGTTACACAGACAGGGGTGTGGACACTCCAGGGGCTACAGTGACTAAGGGTGGGGGTACAGTCCTGTGGTCACATAGTCTTGTGTTATGGACATTCCTGCAATCTCATTTAGGGAAGTGGACATTCCTGTGGTCAAAAAAATGATGAATTGGTGCCCCTGGGGTCACAGACTGAGGTGTGGATGCTGCCGTGTCACACAGGATAGTCATGGACACTCCTCAGTATGCAGATGTGAGAGTAGATTCTGCTGCGGTCACAGCAGCTACAGCACAGGCGACCCTCAGGCTACACACATTTGAATGTGAATTATCTTGGGGTCACACAGATCAGGTGTGCACATCACTGGGGTCTTGTAAGTGGAGTAACACACCCTGAGCAGTGTGCTGCCTGGGATCACATAGGAAGGGTAGCAGGTTGTCATGGGGTCCCACACATGAGGGATCAGCGCTCCTGCGAGTCACTCACATGGGAGTTTGAACATTCACACACACTGGGTTGGCTTTAGACCTTCCCGAGGTCATACAGACTGGCTTGATGCTGCTGGTGTCACACACACACTCCTGGGACACTCCTAGAGTCACACACCCTGTGGTAGGGACACCTCTGTCATCACAAGAATGTGAACACTCGTGTAATGCAGACTGGTAAGTGGACACTCCTGGGATCAGACAGACTGTGGGGTGGACAGCTGTGCTGTCACACAGAATGAGGAGAGGGTGCCACTGGGGTCACACACATTGGGGAAGGAATGATGCTGGAGGTGCACATTCAGGGATCACTGACGCAAGGGGGGAGAGCTTGAATATCACCTAAGCCACACACATGAGAGACGGGTTCCAGAATGTGGACTTCACTTTTTATCACCATGGAAAACCCACAGCCTGCCTCTTTTCATGGACGCTGAGGATGCTGGAGGAAGAGAAAAATCTGGAATCTATTCCTGGGAAGATCTGTGGTGCCTGGGACCTTGGGCTTTTCACTGCTCTTCAGAACTGATTGTACTCAGTTTATTTTTTTTTTAATTCTTTTTCTTTTATTTTACTTCCTGTTGATTTTCATTTTTTTTTTTTTTAAATCTGTAAAATGGGAATCACTGGCTTCCTGCCTCCCTCACCAGGACATTTTGAGGATGAAGTGAAGTTCTTAGGTTAAAACTGCTTTGTAAAGTAAAGCACCCTCTGGATGAGGAGGCCTGAGACTCTTCCTAAAATTCAAAGCAGTGAGCTGGCTGATCAAGGCGGCGTCAGGCCAGGAGCTGGAACAGTGGACACCTAGTTTGTGATCATGATAACGAATCTAGATACGTGACCTGGAGTAAGTCCATTGCCTGCACTGAGTGTCAGGTTCCTGATCAGTAATACGGGGATGATAACCATCTGACAGGGTGTCACAGTGATGTTTGGCTGCCCTAAAGTTCACACACATTGAGCTGTTGCAAAATAGCTGTCCAGCCAGAAATTCCAGTTCCCACCATCTCTTGCCCCTGGGTGGAGCCATGCAACCAGTTCTGCAAAACGGAACTTGAGCTAAAATGATGCGTGTCCTTAAGAAGCAGTAGTGCTTTACCCATTGCCCTTTGTCTGTGTTTTGGAGGTCTTGAGCCCAAGTGGAGGGTGGTGAGGCCACAGTGTCCAAGGAGGCTGGGGTCCTTAGCCCCTACATGGAAGTCTGCTCATCAACCAGGAACACCCACAGCAGTCTGTGATGAGAGCGAGAAATAAACTTTCACTAGCGTGTGAAGCCCTGGTGTTGTCGGGTTGGTTTTTTACTGCAGGAAAAGGAATTCCTCAATACAGTGGATCAAATCCTATGTGGAGAAGCTCTCTGCAGACTGGGAAGCTCAGGAACAGGGGAGCATTCTTCCAGGAAGACCTCCTGGCTTTCAGGAGATGGCTCCTTTCTCTACTGCAGGAAGAGTACTGTCCAGGGTGAAGGGAACCAGCCAGAGCAGAGGTGGTAGCCAGGAGGACACGTGCACCTCCAAACTGGACACTGGCTCCACAGTGGGAGGCTCCTGGACGTGGGACCCTGTTCTTCAGAGATTCAAAGGTGAATGAGGGCTGCTTGGTGGTCTGAAGCTTGGCTTGGCTTTGGTAATGGGCTTCAGGGTACGTCTGGTAGAACTCAGCCACTCCTTTCCATAAACGGATCCAAGATAGCTTTGGTTTCACTAAATGTTTCCAGCAGATGATTTCTTGTCTCCTTAGAATGGAGGCACTTTCTGTTGAGTAACAGAGACCTACCATGCTTCTTCCCCATCCACTGCTGGCCCCAGCACATCTTCCAGGACAAAGCCCAGAGAACCAGTGGGACAGCAGCCAGGGCTTCCCAAATCATGGCCACCTTCAGAGCCAGTTGGTGTTCCTGCAAACACAGGCCCAGCAATGTGCTGGGACAGCGCTTTTTTAGCAGATGCATTTCTTCTTTTTCTTTTTCTTTTTTTTTTAGACAGAGTCTTGCTCTGTTGCCAGGCTGGAGTGCAGTGGTGTGATCTCAGCTCACTGCAACTTCCACCTCCCCAGTTCAAGTGATTCTCCTGCCTCAGCCTCCTGAGTAGCTGGGATTACAAGTGTGTGCCACCACACCCAGCTAACTTTTTTGTATTTTTAGTAGAGACGGGGTTTCACCATGTTGGCCAGGGTGGTCTTGATCTCCTGACCTCGTGATCTGACCACCTCAGCCTCCCAAAGTGCTGGGATTATAGGCCTGAGCCACTGCACCCAGCCCTAGCAGATGCATTTCTTTCTCCTCCTCCCCATTTAAAAAATTGTGGTGAAATACATATGACAAAACGTATCACTGTAATCATTTTAAGTGCACTATTCAGTGGAATTAAACACACTCCTAATATTGTGTAACCAACACCACCATCCATCTCCAGAACTCTCTCTTGTAAAATGGAAACCCTGTACCAAAAACTCCCCATTCTTTCCTCCCACAAGCCCCTGATAACCACCCTTCTACCTTCTGTTTCTAGGATTTTTTTTTCTTTTTGAGACATGGTCTCACTTTGTCACCCAGCACAGAGTGCAGTGGCACAATCACAGTCCACTGCATCCTCAAACTCCCAAGCAGCCAGGCCTACAAGTGTATGCCACCATGTCTGGCTAATTTTTAACTTTTTTTTGTAGAGACAAGGTCTTGCTATGTTGCATAGGCTGGTCTTGAACTCCTGGGCTCAAGTGATCCTCCTGCCTCAGCCTCCCAAAGTGCTGGGATTGCAGGCGTGAGCCACTACGCCTGGCCCATCTCTATGACTTCGACTACACTATGTTTCTCATATAAGTGAAATCATCCAGTATTTGTCTTTTTGTGACTGGTTTATCTCACTTAGCATAGTGTCCTCAAGGTTCATCCGGATTGTAGGATATCAGAAGCCAGAATTTCCTTCCTTTTTGAGGCTGAATAGTATTCCATTGTATGGATAAACCACATTTTCTTAGACATTCGCCTGTCTGTGGCCACTTGGGTTGCTTCCATGGTTTAGCTATTGCGGATAATGCTGCTATGGGCATGGTTGTACAAATATCTCTTCAAGACCCTGCTTTCAATTGTTTTGGATACATATCCCGAAGGGGAATTGCTGGATCATATGGTCATTCTATTTTTTTTTTTTTTTTTTTTGAGACAAGGTCTCACTCTGTCACTCAGGCTGGAGGGCAGTGGTACAATCTCAGCTCACTGCAACCTCCACCTCCCAGGTTCAAGTGATCCTCCTGCTTCAGCCTCCCAAGTAGCTGGGACTGCAGGTGCATGTCACCATATATGGCTAATTTTTATATTTTTTGTAGAGACATGGTTTCACCATGTTGGCCAGGCTGGTCTCGAACTCCCGACCTCAAGTGATTCACCTGCCTCCGCCTCCCAAATTGCTAGGATTACAGGCGTGGGCCACCACGCCCAGCCCCCGCTAAGTCTTGGTTAGGGAAGGAGTAGAGACTGCCACTCAGTAGGGGCAAGGATTTCTCTTCCCCCTGGGATTAAGGTCATTTTTGGTTGTCCTTGAAGAGGTCACTCTGAGTGTGTATAAGGGACTACTGGGACAGAGCCGGGGCCCATTTCCCCATTTGTTCAGTGAGGGAATTAGACAAGATGGTTTCTGCTGGACTTTATAGCCCTAAACTGCTGAGGATGATTGGGTTTAAGGCAGACAGAAGAGAAAGGTGAAATCTGTATTCCTGGGAACATGGGAGGCTCTTGGAGGCAGGAGGTGGGGCAGGGGCAGGGGCAGGGAGTGGCATGGAGTCAGGGGCTGCCAGGGAAAGACAGAGAGCTCCCCATTCACAGGGGAGCTGGAGCTGCTTTCAGAGCTAATGACCTGCTTTCAGCTGAGGCCTTAACACTGCTTCCACTCAGAGCCCCTAACCCTGCCACGGAGCCCCTAACCCTGCCTCGGAGCCGCTAAGCCTGCCACGGAGCACCTAATCATGGCTCGGAGTCCCTAACCCTGCCTTGGGGCCCCTAACCCTGCCTCGGAGCCACTAACCCTGCCTCGGAGCCCCTAACCCTGCCTCGGAGCCCCTAACCCCGCCTCAGAGCCCCTAACCCTGCCTCGGAGTCCCTGGGGAAGAGTGGATCTCCCGGTGGCCTTTCAGCCTCCATCTGTCCACTGTTTCAATGCCACCTGCAAACGCAGCTCAGAGTCAACCCTGCTCTCTCAGTCTTGGGGCCCGTGGTGTTTCCACACCTTCCCTCCAAGAAAAACCCAAACTTTTGAGGATGGCCACCTCCCTGTACACTCTCTCCCTTCCTCCTGTGTAGGTAGAACAATGCCTGCACTCTGGAACCTGGGGCTGTTCTATGTTACATGGTAAAAAGGAACTAAGGCCAGGTGCGGTGGCTCAAGCCTGTAATCCTAGCCTTTTGGGAGGCCGAGGTGAGCGGATCGCTTGAGGTCAAGAGTTTGAGACCAGCCTGGCCAACATAGTGAAACCCTGACTCTATTAAAAATACGAAAATTATCCAGGCGTGGTAGCACGTGCCTGTAGTCCCAGCTACATGGGAGGCTGAGGCAGGAGAATCACTTGAACCTGGGAGGTGGAGATTGCAGTGAGCTGGAGATCACACCACTGCACTCCAGCCTGGGTGACAGAGGGAGACTGTCTCAAAAAGAAAGAAAGAAGGAAAGAAAGAAAGAAAGAAAGAAACAAACAAACAAACAAACTAAGGTTGCAGATGGAATTAAGGTTTCTAACCAGTTGATTTTAAGATAGGGAAATTATCCTGGATTATCTGGTAGACCCAAGGTCATCACAAAAGTCCTTAAAAGTAGGAGGCAGAAGTGATGTGACTTGAGAAGACACAACCACAGTTGCTGGCTTTGAAGATGGAAGAAGGTCATGAGTCAAGGAATGTGGGTGATTCCCAAAGTTGGGAAAAGCAGAAAAACAGTTTCTCCTCTAGAGCCTCTAAAAGACAACACAGCCCTAAGGACACCTTCCCTTTTTAGCCCAGTGAGACCAGACTTCGGACCTCCAGAACTGTATGATAATCCCGATACTTTGGGAGACCAAGGCAGGAGCATCGCTTGAGCCCAGGAGTTTGAGAAGGGCCTGGGCAACATGGCAAAACCCTGTCTCTACAAGATATTAAAAAATTAGCTGGGCATGGTGGTGTGCGCCTGTGGCCCCAGCTACTCAGGTGGCTGAGGTGGGAGGATAGCTTCAGCCCAGGAGGCGGAGGTTCCAGTGAGCCGAGATAGTGCCACTGCACTCCAGCATGGGTGACAAAGGGAGACCCTGTCTCTAGAAAGAAAAGAAAAAAGGAACTGTATGAGATGAAATTCATGTTAATTCACCACAGCCCAGAGGCAGCCAGCTGCCTCCTACTCTTTCCCCATCTCAGGAAAAGATAAAATTAATCTCTGGCTGGTATGGAGTGAATTTTGTCCCCTTCCAATTCATATGTTAAAGCCCCTAGTACCTCAGAATGTGAGTGTATTTGGAGATAGGGCCTTTAAGGAGGTGATTACATTAAAATGAGGCTGCCAGGGTGGGCTCCAGTTCAATCTGTCTTATGGCCCTTTGATCCACTAAGTGTGTGGTAACTTGTTACAGCAGCATTAAGAATTCAGAAACACAGCCAGGTGTGGTGGCTCACGCCTGTAATCCCAGCACTTTGGGAAGCTGAGATGGGTGGATCACAAGGTCAAGAGTTCGAGACCAGCCTGACCAACATGGTGAAACTCCTGTCTCTACTAAAAATACAAAAAAATCAGCCGGGCATGGTGGTTTGAGCCTGTAATCCCAGCTATTCAGGAGGCTGAGGGAGGAGCATCGCTTGAACCCGGGATGCAGAGGTTGCAGTGAGACAAGATCGCGCCAGTGTATTCCAGCCTGGGTGACAAAGCAAGACTCGGTCTCAAAAAAAAAAAAAAAAATCAGAAACTGACACAACATCCATTTGATTTTCTTCTATTAATTCAATTGCAGAAAAGTATAACACCTTTTACTTAAACTAACACTCATAGTACACACCCATTTGTAAAAATTGCTTTTGTTTCTTTCTGTCTCTCTACGCAGTGTTCTTGCCTTCTATCTGTGTATGTGGAGAGAGGATGGTGTGAACATTGGTTATTTGTTGGTAATGGGATTTGGAGTGTTTTTTATTTTTTTGAGTTTACATCTTTGTAGCTGGGTGCAGTGGCTCATGCCTGTAATCCCAGCTCTTTGGGAGGCCAAGGTGGGGCAGATCACCTGAGGTCAGTAGTTTGAGAACAGCCTGATCAATATGGTGAAACCCTGTCTCTACTAAAAATACAAAAATTAGGCCGGGTGCGTTGGCTCACGCCTGTAATCCAACCACTCTGGGAGGCTGAGCAGGGTGGATCACCTGAGGTCAGGAGTTTCAGACCAGCCTGGCCAACATGGTGAAACTCTGTCTCTACTAAAAATACAAAAAAAACTAGCCGGGCATGATGGGATGTACCTGTAATCCCAGCTACTCAGGAGGCTGAGGCAGGAGAATTGCTTGAACCTGGGAGGCGGAGGTTGCAGTGAGCAGAGATATCGCACCACTGCACTTCAACTTGGGTGACAGAACAGGACTCTGTCTAAAAACAAAACCCACAAATATTAGCCAGGCATGATGGAGGGCACCTGTAATCCTATCTACTAGGGAAGCTGAGGCAGAATTGCTTGTGGGAGTAGGAGGTTGCTGTGAGCCAAGATCGCACCACTGCACTCCAGCAGCCTAAGTGACAGAGTGAGAGTCCATCTCAACAACAACAACAAATAATTATTTTTTTTACCAAAACAATGAGGTCATGATTACGTATTTTCATTACCAAAGCCTATGTTGCTACCCATGGCCACCAATGAGTGAGCAACCTGCCCATACCTGATGAGCTCTTCCCAAAGCAAACCACCACAGCCCAGAGGCAGCCAGCTGCCTCCTACTCTTTCCCCATCTCAGGAAAAGATAAAATTAATCTCTGGCTGGTATGGAGTGAATTTTGTCCCCTTCCAATTCATATGTTAAAGCCCCTAGTACCTCAGAATGTGAGTGTATTTGGAGATAGGGCCTTTAAGGAGGTGATTACATTAAAATGAGGCTGCCAGGGTGGGCTCCAGTTCAATCTGTCTTATGGCCCTTGTAAGGAGAGATCAGGACACAAACATGCGTGCACCAGGAGGAAGGACCAAGTGGAGACACGGGGAAGAGGTGGCCATCTGCAAACCAAGGAGATGGGCCTCAGAAAAAACCAACCCTGCTGATAACTTGATCTTTGATTTCCAGCCTCCAGACTGTGAGAAAATAAACTGCTGTTGTTTAAGCCACCCAGTCTGTGGTCTTCTGTTGTGGAAATTTTAGCAAGTGCATAGGCTGGCATTATCACCTGTTTTGCTCCATAGGAACAACTTTTGGCCAGGTGCAGTGGCTCATGCCAGTAATCCCAGTGGTTTGGTAGGTAGATGTGGGAGGATCACTTGAAGCCAGGGTTCGAGACCAGCCTGGCCAACATGGTGAAACCCCGTCTTTACCAAAAATACAAAAATTAGGCTTGGCGCGATGGCTCACACCTGTAATCCAAGCACTTTGGGAGGCTGAGGAGGGTGGATTACCTGAGGTCAGGAGCTTGAGACCAGCCTGACCAACATGGAGGCACATGCTTGTAAAAAATAATAATAAATAAAAACATTAAAATGTGTTCTATTCTGAGAGAGCTGATTTAATTAGTCAAAGATACTTCATTTTCACTGTCTTGTAATCTCCCAAAAAACCTGTAACCCTGTGACAAGTCAGAATGGCACTTATGATTCCCCACTGGGCAGAAGGAAAACTGAGTCCCATGGGCAACACATGACTTGGTCAAAACTATATAGCCAGAATTCAAATCTTCAGACTCCAGCCCTGAAGCCCTGAGATCAGGAAGCTGTGGAAAGGGAGCGAGGAATTCGGTCTTCTCATCTCTGACGTAGTCCATCAAATAGCAGTCTTCTGGAAGAATCACATTGGTGTTTGGTCCAGATCTCTAAGATGGCCCCATCCTATCCTTCAGAGAGTCTTTTATAAGTAATGAAAAGCACACAAGACATTTGCTTAAAAGTTGCTAATATTAATTTTATATATTTGCCCTCCTCTCCTTCTCTTAGAGACAGGGTCTTGCTCTGTCACCCAGGCTGGAGTGCAGCAGTGCAATCACAGCTCACTATAGACTTGAACCCCTGGGCTCAAGTAACAAAAACCATAAAAGACTTTTTTTAACAGTTCCTAATTGTAATTTTACAGACACAAAACCAAATTGGACCCTTCCTGGCTCTTTCCATTAACTCAAGGTTAACAGATGTGTTATTTAAACATTCCTATTAATGGGAATATGGCTCAATTTTAATTTTTTAAAATTTAAATATATATATATATATATATCTGAAACTGAGTCTCACTCTGTTTCCAAGGCTGGAGTGCAGTGGCACAATCTTGGCTCACTGCAACTTCTGCCTCCTAGGTTCAAGTGATTCTCCTGCCTCAGCCTCCTGAGTAGCTGGGATTACAGGAGTGCACCACCATGCCCGGTTAATTTTTGTATTTTTAGTAGGGGTGGGGTTTCACCATGTTAGTCAGGATGGTCTCAAACTCTTGACCTCGTGATTCGCCCGCCTCTGCCTCCCAAAGTGCTGGGATTATAGGTGTGAGCCACTGCGCCCAACTAAATTTATAGTTTTAAAAATTTTTTGTGGAGACAGGGTTTTGCTATGTTGTACATACTGGTCTTGAACTCCTGTGCTCAAGTGATCCTCTTGCCTCAGCCTCCTAAAGTGCTAGGATTACAGGCATGAGCCACCATGCCTGGCCTTGGTTTTTATTTATTTTTATTTTTATTTTTTTGAAACAGAGTCTCACTTTGTCACCAAGCTGGAGTGCAGTGGTGCAATCACGGCTCACTGTAACCTCTGCCTCCCAGGTTCAAGTGATTCTCCTGCCTTGCCCTCCTGAATAGTTGGAACTACAGGCACATGCCACCACACCCAGCTAATTTTTGTATTTTGAGTAGAGATGGGGTTTCACCATGTTGGCCAGACTGATCTCGAACTCCTGGCCTCAGGAGATCCACCCCTCGGCCTCCCAAAGTGCTTGGATTACAGGTATGAGACCAGCCTGGCCAACATAGTGAAACCCCATCTCTACAAAAAATACAAAAATTAGCCTGGCTATGGTGGTACAGGCCTGTAGTCCCAGCTACTCGGGAAGCTGAAGCAGGAGAATTGCTTGAACCCAGGAGGTGGAGGTTGCAGTGAGCTATCATACCACTGCACTCAGCCTGGGCAAGTGAGACTCTGTCTCAAAAAAAAAAAAAAAAAAAAAAAACACAGAAAAAGAAAATATTCACCAATCACACCTGGGCTGTACAGCCAGGTGAGAGGTCAGGGGATATGCAGGGACCTGGGGCGTCAGGGGAGGTATAAGTGGTTGGAAAGGTGTGGGTAACCCCCCAAATAGACACCGAGGAAGGAGAGCTGTGCAAACCCCAGGCACAATTAGTGCCTGAAGAATATCTTATAGTGTTATTACTCAGCTATTTCCTTTATATAATCTTTCTATATAATCATATAATAACTTACTGCCTAATATATCTAGCTTATATAAACATACTTAGTACTTATATCTGGCATACTTAGTCCCATATAATCTTTCTATATAATCATATAGGTATTGTTGTCAGAGCTGTACTGACACATTTAGTGCTGATTTATATAATCCTTCCATATAACCACATAGTAGTTTGTAGTAGGAGGAATGCCTAGCGTAGTCACAGAACAGAAGCAGTACATGGGAAAACAGCCAGACCAGGACAAGAACCAAAGACCCAGGCGGTGGCATCCCTGCCTGAAAGGGCATACGCACTACGGCAGGCTTGGAACAAGAGCCTCTCCTCCTGATAAAGGAGTCGTAGTACCTTGCATCCATTTCCTGTGGAAAGTAGGCCTCAGGCCTGAGATCCCGCAAATAACGGAGGGAGAAGAACCCCTCTGGTTTGACCAGTCACGGTGGCTGTACACCCTGTCAGTCTTTTCTCCCTTCTGTGCTAGCTCAAATCATCCTCCCATAAACATCTTTTTTTTTTTTTTTTTTTTTTTTGAGACGGAGTTTCACTCTTGTTACCCAGGCTGGAGTGCAATGGCGCGATCTCGGCTCACCGCAACCTCCGCCTCCTGGGTTCAGGCAATTCTCCTGCCTCAGCCTCCTGAGTAGCTGGGATTACAGGCACGCGCCACCATGCCCAGCTAATTTTTTGTATTTTTAGTAGAGACAGGGTTTCACCATGTTGACCAGGATGGTCTCGATCTCTTGACCTCGTGATCCACCCGCCTCGGCCTCCCAAAGTGCTGGGATTACAGGCTTGAGCCACCGCGCCCAGCCCCATAAATATCTTAAGAGAAGAGCACATGTCTGTCAGCTCCGACTACATTGGCTTACATTATCTTTCTATTAGAGACCCTTTGAAGTCTCCAGCCCCCAGATAAGAAGTGTTGCGCGTGACACCTGTTGCACACAGCCCACCACCTTGCCTTGGTGACCTAATGGGGGTGGACGACTGTACGCGACCCTCTACTACTGCACACGACACAGCCCCCTACTGTGCACGGCCCACCTCTCTGCCCAGGTGACATAATGCCATAATGCGGTGGCCCCCTTGCTTGTGACTCACGTGATTATGTATGCCCTATCACTAAGCCTATAGATGATGAACTCACTCACGACCCTTGCCCCTGTTTGTACCTAATAAATACAGACGCTTCTGGGCATTCTGGGCCTCCCCTATCTCCACTCATAGATGGTGTGGCTGCCCCACCTCGAGTCCAGCTGCTCTTCACCAGTTCTTCAGTTTCCTGCCTCTTTACTTCTTGGATCCTGCACTTCAGCACAGCATAAGGCATACCCCATGACCCTGTGGGGCCTACAACCCCACAAAAGGGGGCAGGCCATATGTAGAAGGGTTCAGGACTTGACTGTGAGCCACTGCTCATGTAGGGCATGAAGAATGTGGGCGCTTACTCGGGAAGCTGAGGTGGGAGGATTTCTTGAGCCTGGGAAGTCAAGGATGCAGTGAGCTGAGATGGCACCACTGTATTCTAGCCTGGGCAACAGCAAGACTGTCTCAAAAAAACAACAAAAAAAGTGGGAGCTAGTGTCAACTCCCAAGCTGGCATGTGAATAACACTCACTCGCATCTCTCCCTGATCTTTTCAGGTTTGCAGAGAGCCCAGTTGGCAGGGGAAGGTAAAGAAAGAGGTGGAGATGGAATTAGGGGGTGGCTGCTCCAGCAAATGGTGATGTGATCTCGGCTCATTGCAGCCTCCGCCTCCCGGGTTCAAGTGATTCTCCTGCCTCTCAGACTCCCGAGTAGCCAGGATTACAGGCATGCGCCACCACGCCAGACTAATTTTTGTATTATTTTTTTTTAAGTAGAGACGAGGTTTTGCTGTGTTGGCCAGTCTAGTCTGGGACACCTACCTTCAAGCGATACTCCCACCTTGGCCTCCCAAAGTGCTGGGATTACAGGCATGAGACACCGTACCCAGCCCCATTTGAAACTATTTAGGAAAGTTTAAAGACACGCATCCCTGGCCGGGCATGGTGGCTCTTACCTGTAATCCCAGTGCTTTGAGAGGCCCAGGTGGCCGGATCACAAGGTCAGGAGTTCGAGACCAGCCTGGCCAATATGGTAAAACTCTGTCTCTACTAAAAATACAAAAATCAGCCAGGCATGGTGGGCAGGCGCCTGTCGTTCCAGCTATGCGGGAGGCTGAGGCAGGAAAATTGCTTGAACCCGGGTGGCAGAGGTTGCAGTGAGCCGAGATCATGTCACTGCACTCCAGCCTAGGCGACAGAGTAAGACTCCGTCTCAAAAAAAAAAAAAAAAAAAAGGGCCAGGCGTGGTGGCTCACGCCTGTAAGTAACCCCAGCACTTTGGGAGGCCGAGGCGGGCAGATCACGAGGTCAGGAAATTGAGATCATCCTGGCCAACATGGTGAAACCCCGTCTCTACTAAAAATACAAAAAAATTAGCTTGGCGTGGTGGTGCAGGCCTGTAGTCCCAGCTACTCGGGAGACTGAGGCAGGAGAATAGCTTGAACTCAGGAGGCGGAGATTGCAGTGAGCCGAGATCGCGCCACTCCACTACAGCCTGGGTGACAGTGTGAGACTCTGTCTCAAAAAAAGAAAAAAAAATGCATCCCTGGTGACCCAGAAATTCCATCCCTCCATGCACACTAAGGTACAAGCAAATCAGGAAATAGACTCAATTATCACCAGGCGATAAACGCCCAGTCCAGAAACTCAGCCAATTAATAATAGCCTCCATGAAAATCAGCCAAAGTCAGCCAATCAGAGACAACCCCACCCTTCTAGTCAACAGCCAATCATCGAGCACTCCTTCTGGTTGCTGCCATTTTAAAGTCGCGCCTCGATAGCCGCCTTATTCCAGTGAGCGGAGGAAGATGCTAGAAGACGTCATGGCTTTCCTCTCAACGCTCCCGCTTCTCAGTGTGCGCCCATCACTGAAGACCTGACTTCCCAAAACTTTCCCAAAGGTCTGGCAGTGTTCTAGAGTATCGCGCCTGACAAGTAAGCACAGGTTCTTAGGATTCGTTTATGCAAAATGATGTGTAACAGAGCACTGTGAGATGATCAAATTCAATCTTTTCAGTTCTTGTGGTTGCTAGAATCTGTTTTTTATTTGTGTATATTTAACTCTCAAACTGATAAAATGTAGGTATAAATTTTGTGATACATTTTCTGAACGGTGGACATTTATTAACGAGAAAAAAGTCCTTTCGAAGCTCTTTGAGTACTATCCAGTGGTTCATTCTATATCAAAAATAGTAGAAAGTCAGATACAAACCAGTACAGTCTAGCTAAGTATAAAGGACATATGATTTCCTCAACTTGCACCAAAGAAACTGATAAAATAATAAATTTTGGCCGGGTGTGGTGGTGTGCACCTGTATTCCCAACTACTTGGGAGGCTGAGGTGGGAGAATCGCTTGAGTCCAGGCGGTCAATGCTGCAGTGAGCTGTGATCACGCTGTTGCACTCCAGCCTGGGTGACAGAGCAAGATCCTGTCTCTAAATAAATGAGTAAGAATTTTTTTTAAAAAAGGAAAAGACCAGTTAATTAGGCAGTTTCGAGTAAAATCCCTTTCAGTTGAGATTTCAGAAATAATAGAAAATTTTTGCAGAGACTCATTGAATTTGGATCTTATGAGACAAATGTGCTGCTTTTGGTGCTAGAGAGTTTGAATTTTATTGTTGTTTTCCAAAAACTGGCATTTGGTTCCATTTATCTTTCTTTTTTCTTTTTCTTTTTTTTCCTTGTCTTTTTTTTTTTTTTTTTTGTTTGTTTTTTTTTTTTTTTCTTTCGTTCGATTCAATTGCCCGTGTCTTATTTTTTTTTTAGCATCTGCTTGCTGGG
>NW_022437043.1:5640645-5727968 GCF_009761245.1 Sapajus apella | reverse complement strand
TTTTTTTTTTGAGACAGGGTTTCACTCTGTTGCCCAGGCTGGAGTGCAGTGGCACGATCTTGGTGTACTGCAACTTCTGCCTCCTGGTTCAAGCAGTTCTGGTGCCTCAGCCTCTGGAGTAGCTGGGACTAAGGTGTGCGCCACCACACATAACTAATGTTTGTATTTTCAGTCGAGATGGGGTTTCACCATGTTGGCCAGGCTGGTCTCGATCTCCTGAGCTCAAGTGATCCGCCTGCCTTGGTGTCCCAAAGTGCTGGGATTACATGGGTGAGCCACCCCACCCAGCTTCCGTTGATTTTCCCTATTGTTTTTGCTTTCAATTTCATTGATTTCTGCTCTTATTTTTTAATTTTTTATTGATTTTGAGACAGGGTCTGACTCTGTCACCCAGCCTGGTGTGCAGTGGCACGATCTCGGTTCACTGCAACCTCTGTCTCCCAGACTCAAGTGATACCTCTGCCTCAGCCTCCCCAGTAGCTAGGCTACAGGCACACACCACCACACCTGGCTAATTGGTTAATTTTTTCTTTCTTTTCTCGAGATGAAATCTTGCTCTGTCTCCTAGGCTGGAGTGCAGTGGCCCAATCTCTGTTCACTGCAACCTCTGCCTCCCAGGTTAAAGCAATTCTCTCACCTCAGCCTCTCGAGTAGCTGGGATTACAGGCATGTGCCACCACACCCAGCTAATTTTTTTTTTTTTTTAGATGGAGTCTCACTGTTGTCACCCAGGCTGGAGTGCAATGGCACGATCTCAGCTCACTGCAACCTCGGCTTCCCGGATTCCAGCAATTCTCCTGCCTCAGCCTCCCGAGTAGCTGAGATAACAGGCATCAAGTTTTTGTATTTTTAGTAGAGATGGGGTTTCACCATGTTCACCAGGCTGGTCTTGAATGCCTGACCTCAAGTGATGCACCCACATTGGCATCCCAAAGTGCTGGGATTACAGGCATGTACCACAGTGCCTAGTGCCCAGTGCCCGGCCTGGCCGCTCTTGTCTGTATTATTTCATTCCTTCAGGTGTAATTCTTAGACTTTCCTAAATTGGAAATTCAGATAATTGATTTAAGACATTTCTTTTCTCATGTAAGCATTTTAATGCCATCAGTTTTCTTCTGATCACTACTCTAGCTGTATCCCATAAATTTGGATTTGTTGTATTTTCATTTTTATTCAATTCATAATAGTTCTTTAATTTCCCTTGTGATTTCCTCTTTGGCTCATGGGCTATGTAAAAGTGTTTTGTGGCTGGGCATGGTGGCTCACGTCTGTAATAGTAGCACTTTGGGAGGCCGAGGCGGGTAGATCACCTGAGGTTAAGAGTTTTAGACCAGCCTGGCCAACATGGTGAAACCTCATCTCTACTAAAAGTACAAAAAGTAGCCGGGCGTGGTGGTGGGTGCCTGTAATCCCAGCTACTAGGGAGTCTGAGGCAGGAGAATTGCTTGAACCCAGGAGGAGGAGGTTTCGGTTGCAGTGAACCGAGATCATGCCACTGCACTCCAGCCTAGGCAACAGAGCAAAAACTCCATCTCAAAAAAAGAAAAAAAAAATGTTTTGTTTAATTTACAAGCATTTTAGGATTTTCCAGATATATTTCTGTTATTGATTTCTAGTTTAATTCCATTATGGTAAGACAATATATTTTCTGTGATTTCTGAGCTGTTTGGTTGTAAGATTTTAGAACACTTTTCAGGTCTAGTTCTCAGGTTATGAGGTCATTCTTTGAGCATTTTTTCCCACTTGCTTTGCCTCCATTAACAGCATGTCCTTTAGGTGGTCTCTCCAGGCAGTACAGGTGTGTCACCTTCATTTTGTTTGTGTCCAGGCCTCTGAATTGTTTTGTGGTCTATGATGAGTTATGTGGTCTCATGGCAGGCACGGTGGCTCATGCCTGTAATCCCAGCACTTTGGAAGACCAAGGCCAGTGGATCGCTTAAACCTAGGATTCGAGACCAGCCTGGGCAACATGGTGAAATCCTGTCTCTAGAAAAAATTACAAAACTTAGGCGTAGTAGCCTGCTCCAGTCGTCCCAGCTACTGGGGAGGCTGAGGTGGGAGGATTGCTTGAGCTGGGGAGGTGGAGGTTGCAGTGAGCTGAGATCATGCCACTGCACCCCAGCCTGGGTTACAGAGTGAGACCCTGCAAAAATTGTATGTGATCTCTGTCCAGATTCGAATCTATATCCCAAGTGGTGAGGTCTCTGAGCTGTTTTGGAGTCTGTGTCCAGGGTGTGAGGTATGTGAGCTGTTTGGGATTTGTTTTCCTAGTGTACAATGTCCTTGAGGTGTTTCGGCCTTTGTGTCCCAGGGTATGAAGTCTCTGAAATGTTTGCAGGATTTTGTGATGAGGTTGAGATCTATGAAATGACTGGGAATCTATTAAAATATGTTCCATTATTGAGTTCTCTAATTTTGTTTTGTGGTCTGTGTTCAGTGTGAATTCCCTGAACTGTTTCGGACTCTGTTTCCCATGGTGTGAGGTCTCTGAGCTCTGTTGTGCTCTGTGTGCAATGATGTAAAGTCCCTGAGCTAGCTGGGTATTTCCAGTGATGAGATCTGATTCTGTTTCACAGCCAACTGGTACTCCATGGAATAATCGCCTTTATGCATTTGCCCGTAGTTGTTTGCTCCTCCCATTCTTGTGCACACAGGACTGTGCACATATGTGTGATTATTTCCTTAAAACACATACTTAAAAGTGAAACTGCCAGGCCAAATGAGTCATTTATTCAACAAATTCCCCTTTGAGCACCTACTGTGTGCAGGGCAGTTTCAGGTGGAGACACCCGGGGTCTAGAAATACACATATGCCCCCCTACCCTTGGGTTGCTGACATTCCAGTAAGGAGGGGTGTCTGCTTTTTATTTTGATAAATGCACACAAAGGCACACTTCCATCAGTGGCCTCAGGGGAATGAATGAATACCCATTAATGGGCAATGGCTTTGCAGCAAGGGTTTGGACGCCTGGGCCTTGGCTCTAAACCGGATCATCAGGGTATGGGGCAGGGACGGTTCTCTGGGTTACGTGGGTGGGGGGAGACAGGACTGGAACGTGGGCAGGAGAAAGGCATGAAAGAGAGAGTCCATTTAGTTGTGTTGTTGTGAACCGAAAATTGATTCACTAGACACTGACATGTAAGAGTCCTTGTCACACACACAAGGAGAACGTGAGCGGTGGGAATAAAGGGTTAACGACTAGACTGTTTAGCTCCAGGACCATACCACTACGGTGATGGGAGGTACCACAGGGGAGGGGTCGTGTATTTCGGAAGGCACCATTGTACTAGTGAAGACAAGAAAGGTCTCCTCATTCCGCGAGTGGATCGGCCTCCACCCTAGACCGAGGAGAGAATGACTCTGCCTTGACCGACCCCAGCGCCGGGCGGACCCGATCTTCGGCCTAAAGAGTCCACCCGTCTGGAAGCCGCCACCACCAAGCTTTTATTAATATATCGGTTCCCACCGGGTTGGCTATACAGATGTTAAGCAACTCCGGGGGTGGGGTGAGGAGGAGGCCGCGGAGCGGTGATTGCTTCCTGGATGAGTTGCATAGGGCGGGACAAAATCCTGTCCTGAGCTCTGATTGGTCACCGCGAGACTTCCCGCTTAAGCTCTTCCAGGGTACCAAGGTTTTCCGGAATCACTAAGAGGCTACAAGCCGAGTCCCGGCTCCGCGCTCCCATTGGCTGCTGTTTCGGCGCAGGCGCTGTGGTTCCTGGGTTGGCATTCAGGGTTGCCGAGGTAGGGCTTTGGCTACTGGAGACCGTAGGTTCGAATCCCTCTGGGAACTTCAACTTGTGCACCTGTAAAAGAAGCTGGCATTAATGGCTTGTACTCAAGGGCTGGCACAGAGTGTGTCGGGTAATCTTTTCTATTTTCTTTTACCTATTCTTTCTTTTTTAAAACAATGCTTATTGCATCCCATTATATTGATTTCAGGACCCACTCACCGTTCAAAACAGCACTGAGAAAAACTCTTCTCCAGGGTCCCTGGCATTTGTCTTTCAGGCTGCCTGTAGCTCTGAGTCCAGCAGATAAGATTCAAGGTGATCTCATGATTCTCCTCCAGGCCAGCCCCCATCCCCCAGAAGAGGGTGACTTGGAGGCTTCCTTCTCCCTCTGGACTAGGCTTGACTAGGAGTGTGATGGGGTGGGCCATAAGTGACTAAAGAGGGATGCATGGTTTCATACTCTGGGATCCTGAGAGGCTTGTGGCAACTGCAAGGAGATTTTTGAAGGGGGACAAGACTTAAAAAAGTACACTTTTAAATGATGGGATTTTAAACATGAGACAGGGGAGGTGTTTGGCTGGCTAGGTAGGTAGGTAGTAGGAAGAAAGTGGTTCTAAAGTCAAGTCAGCTCATCATAAGGTAGTTATTACACTCTGCAGTTCGGAGGACTGTGTGCAGGATGTGAAGTCTGATTTGTTTTGGAATCTCAGTTCGGAGTATGACTTACAAAAAGACTGTGAAGTCTCTGCTGTTTGAAAATCTATATCTGAGAGGTTTAGGTGTTTGAGATGTTTGTGGGTCTCTGTCCCAGAGTGGGTGGGTAGGTTTCTTTTTCTTTCTCTCTCTCTTTCTTTCTTTCTTTCTCTTTCTTTCTTTCCTTCCTCCCTCCCTCCCTCCCTCCCTCCCTCCCTCCTTTCTTTCTTTCTTTCTTTCCTTCTTTCTTTCTTTCTTTCTTTCTTTCTTTCTTTCTTTCTTTCTTTCTTTCTTTCTTTCTTTCTTTCTTCTTTCTTTCTTTCTTTCTTCTTTCTTTCTTTCTTTCTTTCTTTCTTTCTTTCTTTCTTTCTTTCTTTCTTTCTTTCTTTCTTTCTTTTTCTTTCTTTCTTTCTTTCTTCCTTTCTTTCCTCCTTTCTTCCTTTCTTTCCTCTTTCTTCCTTTCTTTCTTTCTTTTCTGTTTTTTTGTTGGTCCAGAGTGTCCCAAGGTTTCTAAGCTGTTTATGGATCTTTGTCCCCAGATGTGCAGGGTTTTTTTCTTCTTTTTTTGTTGTGTCTTTATATTTATTTATTTGACAGGATATTGCTCTGTCGCCCAGGCTGGAGTGCATTGGTGCGGTCTCGGCTCACTGCAGCCTTGACTTGCCAAGCTCAGGTGATTCTCCCACCTCAGCCTCCTGAGTAACTGTGACTGCAGGCACATGCCACCACACCTGGCTAATTTTTTAAAATTTTTTGTGGAGACAGGACTTTCCATGTTGCCAAGGCTTTTTTGTGTGTTTTTAGGGGCAGGGTCTCTCTCTGTTGCCTAGGCTGGAATGCAGTGGTATGATCATGGCTCACTTCAGCCTCGACCTCTGGCCCAAACAATCCTCCCACCTTAGCCTCCTGAGTAGCTGGGACCACAAGCGCACATCATCACACCTGGCTAACTTTTTTTTTTTTTTTTTGGTAGGCCTGGTATGGTGGTTCACACCTGTAATCCCAGGACTTTGGGAGGCTGAAATGGGTGGATCACTTGAGCCCAGGAGTTTGAGACCAGCCTGGCCAACATGGCGAAACCCCATCTCTACAAAACAACACAAAAATTAGCCAGGTATGGTGGCACATGCCTGTAGTCCCAGCTATTCAGGAGTCAATGCTGCAGTGAACTGTGATCGCACCACAGCACTCCAGCCTGGGCAACAAAGCGAGACTCTTGTCAATTTTTTTTTTGTAGAGACAGGGTCTCCCTCTGTTGCCTAAGCTGGGCTCAAATGATTCTCCCGACTTAGCCTCTCAAAGTCTTGGGATTACAGGCATGAGCCACTGCATTCAGCCTTTTTTTTTTTTTTTCTTAAAATCGAATTTCATTTTTCTTTCATTGGCATTTCTGTGACTGCTAGAGGGGCTTAACATTGTTTTCTGTGCTTGTTGGCAAGATGTATCTAAGTTTTGTTTTGAGACAGGGTCTCACTGTGTTGCCCAGGCTGAGTACAGTGGCATGCACATTGCTTACTGCAGCCTCGACCTCCTGAGCTCAAACAGTCCTCCTGCCTCAGCCTCCTGATCCTGAGTAGCTGAGACCACAGGCATGTGCCACCACACTTCACTAATTTTTAAATATTTTTTATAAAGACCACGTCTTGCCATGTTGCCCAGGCTGGTCATGAATTCTTGGGCTCAAGGGATCCTCCTGCCTTAGCCTCCCAAAGTGCTGGGATTACAGGCATGAACCACTGCACCTGGCCTTATTTAAGTTTTCTAAATTCCCTTTTATGTCCTCTGATCATTTTTTTTGGCTACAATTTTAATTTTATTTTTTGGACACAGGGCCTTGTTTTGTCACCCAGGCTGGAGTGCACTGACATGATCATGGCTTACTGCAGCATTAACCTCCTGGGCTCAAGCGATCCTCTCACCTCAGCCTCCCAAGTAGGTGGGAATACAGGTGTGTACCACCACTCTTGGCTAATTTTTGTATTTTTGTAGAGAAGGGGTTTCACCGTATTGCCCAGGCTGGTCTCCAACTTCTGAGCTTAAGTGATCTACCCACCTCGGCCTCTAAAAGTGCTGGAATTATAGATGTGAGCCACTGCATCCAGCCTTTAACATTAAAAATTTTTTTGGAATATGAAAATGGGCTGAAAAAGAAAAAAAAAATTTACAACATTTTAAAATCATTTTAGACTTACAAAAAATTACAAAAATAGTGCAGAGCGTTCTTGTATACTCTTCACCCAGCTTCCCCTAATGTTAATTTATATAATCTTTGTATAATTTTTTTTTTTTCCTTTTTGTGGAGAATGGGGTCTCGCTATATTGCCCAGGCAGGTCTCGAACTCCTGGGCTCAAGCTATCCTCCCGCCTCTGCCTCCCTAAGAGCTGGGATTACAGGCATGAGCCACAGCGCCCGGCCTCTTTGTATAATTTTTAAAACCAGGCAGTGAATGATGTTGTTATTTATGAGCTGTTGTTCACCTGTTTGGTGTCTGTGTCCAGGGTGTGAAATATCTGAGCTCTTTGGACCCAGAGCTTTCTTGGGTTTTGTCTCATAATGTGATGTCTCTGAACACTTGGTATATGTTTTTAGTTGCTAGGTCTTTCATCTTCTTGGTCGTCTTTGTCCCAGAGTATGATGTCTTTGACCTGTTAGTGGTCTCTTTAGGCTTGTCTCTGGGCTGTATGGGCTTCCATGTTCAAGGTGTGAGGTTTCTGAGCACTTTGAAGGACTACGTTCAAAGCTGTGTGTACTGTCAGCTGGTTTTCATTGTCTTCTATCAGAGATTATGAGGTCAGTAAATACTTTTAGGTTCTATATCCAGGGCAGGGTTACTCAACCTCAGGACTATTGACATTTTGGACCAGAAAATTCTTTGTTATGGAGGGCTATTCTGTGCATTGTAGGATCTATTGTATTAGTTTACTAGGGCTGCTGTCATGACAAAGTACCACAATCTAGGTAGCTTAAATAGCAGAAATGTATTGTCTCGGTTCTGGAGGCTTGAAGTGTGAGATCAAGGTGTAGGCAGGGTTGGTTCCCTCTCGGGGCTGTGAGGGAAATGTGTGCCCTGCATCTTTCCTCGCTTCTCATGGCCTGCCCAATCTTTGCTGTTCCCTGGCTTCTGCTGCTTTACCCCATCACTACCTTCATCTCTATCTTGCATTCTCCCTGTGTGTCTTTGTCCAAATTTCCCATTTTTATAAAGACACCAGTGGTGCAGGATTAGGGGCCCAGTTTACTCCAGCATGACCTCATTCTAACTTAACTAGTTGCATCTGCGACAACCCTATTTCCAAATAAGGTCACATTCTGAGGTACTGGGGTTTAGGACTTCAACATATGAATTTTGAGGGGACACAATTTCACCCATAAGAGATGTTTAGCATGAGAGAAAACGGGAGGGAGGAAGGGAGCAGCCCCTGACACCCATAGCAGGCCTGGCCCCCATAGTTAGGCCATGTTCTCCTAGCAGACATGAACAATCTCACAGAATACCAGCCTCAGGTAAGGTTAATCTGAGACCATGACAAAATCACAAGAGCTTGGCCGGGTGAGGTGGATCACGGCTATAATCCTAGCAATTTGGGAGGTTGAGGTGGGCAGATTGCTTGAGCTCAGGAGTTCGAGACCAGCCTGGACAACATGGTGAAACCCCATCTCTACAAAAAATACAAAAATTAGCCAGGCATGGTAGCAGGTGCCTGTAATCCCAGCTATTTGGGGGCTGAGGCCAGAGGATTGCTTGAACCCAGAAATTAGATGCTGCAGTGAGCCGAGATCATGCTACTGCACTGCAGCCTGGGGATAAAGTGAGATCCTGTCTCAAAAAAATAATAAAATGAAATAGACAGAGCATAGCCACTTTATAATGTTGTCTAAGCACAAACAAAAATAAGGTCACTGTGTTGCTCATAAAATACCAAACATTCTCCTCTCTTGGTTAAAATGAGTGACTGCTACTTCCTTACCAGTGACAGCATTAGCCTCACTCTAGTCTCCCCTCCCTATAGATAAGATTTATTGAAATACCCAATTGTAAAGTTGCCTTTGTTTTCTGGGAGCATCCAATCTAGAGTGAGCCCCCGTTTCCTTAGACCCTCCCCGTAAATCACTCCATCAAACCCCACTACCCCACAGTTCCCCATGGAGTGTGTTCTCCCTCACTGCAATGAGTAAATTGTTCCAACTTGTTCAACTACAGGTATGTTCCTGGGTGGGGTGGGGGTCTTTGGCTAAAGGACACTAGCAAGCAGTATCTCTGGCTTTAAACCACAGATGCCGGTAGCACCCCCCTAACACACACACACATGTGTAACAGCCAGAATGTCCTTAGATATTGCCAAATGTACTTTAGGGGGCAGAATTGGCTCTGGTTGAGAACCATTGGTCTGGGGTATGAAGCGTTTGAACAATTTGGAGGTCTTTGTCTGAGATTTATGTTCTATGAGAGATATTTGGGTCTATGTCTCAGAGTGTGAGGTCCGTGGTCTGTCTTACAGTTTCTGTTCCAAGGTTTAAAAGCTCTGAGGTCTTTGGGGGTGCTATATTAGGAATGAGTGACCTTATCACATACCAAATCCAGACATGAGGTATGTGTGACATCCCCCTTTCCCTCTGCTTGGACCATATGCCAGTTCAGAAAGGTAGTGAGTGTTGGGCATGGTGGCTCACGCCTATAATCCCAGCATTTGGGAGGCCGAGGTGGGTGGATCACTTAAGGTCAGGAGTTCGAGACCAGCCTGGCTGACATGGCGAAACCCCGTCTCTACTAAACATACAAAAATTAGCTGGGTGTGGTGGTGCATGTCTGTAATCCCAACTACTCCGGAGGCTGAGGTTGCAGTGAGCCGAGATCACACCACTACACTCCAGCCTGGGCAACAGAGCATGACTCTATCCCCAATTAAAAAAAAAAAAAAAAAAAAAAGCGGTGAGAAGTAGGAGCCCCGTGATTGGTTGTGAACTCCTCCACTCCACTCCACATTAGGATCGGGATTCACAGCAGTCCCAGCCTCTTTGTCTAGATCAGCAGTGTCCAACCTTTTGGCTTCCCTGGGCCACATTGGAAGAATTGTCTTGGGCCACACATAAAATGCACTAACACTAATGATAGCTCATGAACTTAAAAAAAAAAAAAAATCACCAAAACATCTGATAATTTTTGTTTGTTTGTTTGTTTTGTTTTTGTTTTTTGAGACAGAGTCTCACTCTGTCGCCAGGCGCCAGGCTGGAGTGCAGTGGCGCAATCTTGGCTTGCTGCAATCTCTGCCTCCTGGGTTCAAGCAGTTCTCCTGCCTCAGCCTCCCGAGTAGCTGGGACTACAGGTGCGCGCCACCATGCCCAGCTAATTTTTTTTTTTTTTTAATTTAATTTGAGACAGAGTTTCACTCTTGTTACCCAGGCTGGAGTGCAATGGCGCAATCTCGGCTCACCGCAACCTCCGCCTCCTGGGTTCAGGCAATTCTCCTGCCTCAGCCTCCCGAGTAGCTGGGATTACAGGCACGCGCCACCATGCCCAGCTAATTTTTTGTAATTTTAGTAGAGACGGGGTTTCACCATGTTGACCAGGGTGGTCTTGATCTCTTGACCTCGTGATCCACCTGCCTCGGCCTCCCAAAGTGCTGGAATTACAGGCGTGAGCCACCACGCCCGGCCCGCCCAGCTAATTTTTGTATTTTTTAGTAGAGACAGGGTTTCACCATGTTGGTCAGGATGGTCTCGATCCCTTGGCCTCGTGATCTGCCCGCCTCAGCTTCCCAAAGTGCTGGGATTACAGGCGTGAGACACCGCGCCTGGCCAACATCTGATAATGTTTTAAGAAAGTTTACGAATTTGTATTAGGCTGCACTCAAAGCTGTCCTGGGCCTCATGTGGCTCGTGGGCTGTGGGTTGGGCAAGCTTGGCCTATACCGTGAAGTATAAGTGACCAGCTTCCTTCAGAACTTATCTTGCGCTCTGTTCTGGAGGGCACAGTCTCACTTGACACTGTTTGTGGAGATTGTGTTGTAGGGAGATGTTTGTTCTGTGTCTCCTGACACCAGCCACTGAGTGGGGACCCCCATCTCTCAGGATGGGCATTGCTCAGATGGATGTTGGAGTCCATCTCCCCTCAGGCTTTGATCACACTGATGATAACAGGTGGACTTTGGAGCCTGATAGACCCTCTTTCTTTCTTTCTCTTTCCTTTCTTTCCTTCCTTCCTTCCCTCCCTCCCTCCCTCCCTCCCTTCCTTCCTTCCCTCCTTCTTCTTTCTTTTCTTTTCTTTTTTTTGACAGAGTCTTGCCCTGTCACCCAGGTTGGAGTGCAGTGGCAGGATCACGGCTCACTGCAACCTCCACATCCCAGGTTCAAGTGATTCTTCTGCCTCAGCCTCCTGAGTAGCTGGGATTACAGGCACTCGCCACCATACCCAGCTAAGTTTTGTATTTTTAGTAGAGATGAAGTTTCACTGTATTGGTTAGGCTGGTCTCAAACTCCTGACTTGGTGATCCCCTGCTTCGGCTTTCCAAAGTGCTGGGATTACAGGCATGAACCACTGCACCTGGCCTTGATAGACCCTCTTTCAAAGCCTGGAACCCCCAAGTCCTGGTTGGATGGTAGAAGAGTCTAACGTTTTGGATCATCTCTCTAAACCTTGATCTGCTGAGGTTTTTACAAGACTGTTAAGAATCAGTAGGACAATGCACAGTCCACACGCACTCTTCTGATTTCAGTCCCTTCCCGATAATCCCACATCCCTTCTGAAAGCAGAATTCAGGGCTGGGGGGAAGGGAAGCAAGCAATCCATGTAAATGCCAGGGGCCAGTGTGGGCCTGGGACTGTCTCAGTTGGAACTTGGGAGTCATGTGCACATGTTGTTTGATGTAAATGTATGTTGGGTTTCAGAAAGAGTAAACACTCCCCAGAATTGTGTCTTCTCTAGTAAATCCGCAATTTTACTTCAGTTGTTCTCTTGAGAACATGCATAATAGATAGTGTACCATGAGGCAAGGATGCACAGTGAGGAAAAACTGTGTTCTTCTTCTGAAAACTGTAAATCTGGTTATGAGACAGGTTTATACATTTATGTGAGAGGCAGAGTACGAGCTCCAGAGAAAGACTTTAGGGGAGGATGCAGGGCCTCAGTGGCTCAAAGTAGTTTCAAGAGAAATAAAAAATACTTTGGACTAAATGAAAATCAAAATAAAACTTGCCAAATTTGTGGGATCCAGCAAAGCAGTACTTACCTAGAGGAAAATTTAAAAGGCACTATGACTTATGCTGTGCCTTTTCTTGGATCACTGAGTCTAGTAGAAGCCAGCCATCATGTGAGGATGCTCAAACAGCCAAAAGCTGGTAAATTTTGGGGTTACTTGTTATGTGGCAAAAAGAGGTGTTTCTGAGCTCTTTGATGGTCTGTCTGGAGTTTGAGACTTTTGAGCTTTTTCTTGGTCTGTATCCATGCCATGATGTCTGGGTCTTTGGGGCATTCTGTGTCTCACATTTTTAAGTGTCTGACCTTTTGGAGTTCTCTCTCTGGGTTTTTAGGTCTCTGAATTATTTAGGGATCTATGTCCCAAAGCATGGGGATTCTGGGCTGGGTTTTTTTGTTCATATCCAGAATGTGATCAAGTCCAGAATTTGAATTATCTGAACTCCCTGGCAGTCTCTTCTGGGTATGAGGTCACTGGGGTGTTTGGCAGTCTGTGCCTCAGGTTTCACATCCATGAACTCTTTGGAGGACTGTATATTGTTTGTTTATTCTTTGAGGTATATGAATTTCTAAGTCTCAGGAAGAGACATCACCAAGGTTACTGGAGTCTGCATCCAGAACACTAGGTGTCAGCTGTTTGGGCCACTGAGTCCCTGGATATGAAGTCTCTAATGTGTTTGAGAGCCTGTGTCCCAATTTTGATATTTCTGAGTTTGAGGACAGAGGGAATCAGTTCTCTGCACTGTTTATGAGTATATATCTCAGGATGTAAGGTGCCTGAGCTGGTTGTAAGTATCCCTGACATGTATGACACAGTATATGAGATCTCGGTTCATATGTGTATATACCAGGGTGTAAGGTATCTGAACTCTTTGATCATGTGTGTCCAAGGTCGTGGAGTCTCTAATCTGTTTGAGTCTATATTTCCCAGAATAAGAGATTTCTGATTTTTTTTGTGGGTATATATTCTAAGATATGAGTTCTGTGATCCACTTGTAAGTATATTTGAGGTTTCTGCTCTGTTTGTGGGTATATGTCCAATGGTGTAAAGTTTCTGATCTGCTTGTGAGTATTCATCCCAGGTTATGAGGCCTCTGATCTGCTTGTCATTGTATGTCCCAGGATGTGAGGTCTCTCTTCATGAGTGCTTGTCAAGGGTGTGAGGTCTCTGATCTGTTTTTGGTTTTATGTCCCTGAATGTTAGATCTCTGATCTCTTTGTGGGTGTATGTGCCAAGGTGTGAGTCTCAGCTCTTTGTGGCTATCTTTTCTTGGATGTTATATTTCTGAGCTTTTCTGGTTGTATTTTTTTAGGGATGTCAGTGCTCTAATCTGTTTATTTGGTGTGTGTTGAAGAATATGAGGACTATTCTGTCTGAGGGTGTATGTCCTAGGGCATGAGGTCTCTGCTGTAGCTGTGGGTATACATCTCTGGGTGTGAGGTCTCTAAAATGTTTGTGAGTACATTTCCCAGGATGTGAGTTCCCTGAGCTCTTAGTGGGTGAATGTCCCAGAATGTAAGGTCTCAGATTTGTTCATCCCTGTATATGTGAAGTGTCAAGGGTATGAGGTCTCTGATATTTTTTTGGCTGTATGCTTCAGGGTATGAGGTCTCTGATCTGTTTGGGGTGGATTGTTCAGAGTGAGTTCTCAAGTATGTTTGTGGTTATATGAGCTAGGATTTGGGTCTCTGATCTTTTTGGGTGTGTAAGTCCTATGGTGTGAAATCTCTGAGCCCTTTGATGGTATATATGCAGATGTATGAGGTGTCTAATTTGTTTGGTGGTGTATTTCCCAGCATGTGAGGTCTCTGATCCATTTGTTGCTGTATACTAGTATGTGATTTTCATTGGTGTATGTCAAAGTCAGTTTGTTGATATATTTCCAGGATGTGAGATCTCTGATCTGTTTCTGGATGTATGTTCCCAAGTAAGAATTCTCTGTCCATGTGCTCACATATGTCTCTTTATGTAAGGTCTCTGATCTGTTTATGGATATATTGAGTTTGAGCTCTTTCGTCTGGTTGCAGGACAGGCAAGCCCCAAAATTGAGTCTTAGCCCACCCAGGAGAGTTCTTGGCTTTGCCTAGGAAGGAATTCAAGGATAAGCTGGTGGTGTTAAACAGCAGCTTTTATTGAAGTGGCAGTGTATAGCAGCAACAGAGGTATTGCTCCTTGCGGATCAGGGCTGCCCATAGGCAGTATGCCCAGAGTAGCAGCTCAGAGGCAGTTCTGCGGTCATATTTATACCCACTTTTAGTTACATGCAAATTAAGGGGCAGTTTATGCAGAAATTTTAGATGTCTGGGCTATTTCTGCAAGTACGTCCCAGGATGTAAGGTTGACATCTCTGATATATTTGTAGATGTATTTATTAGAATAGATCTCTGACATGTTTGTGGATGTATGTCTTAGTGTGTGAGGTCACTGATCTGATCTGTGTTTGTGCATGTATGTCCCAGGATTTTAGGTCTGTGATGTGTTTGTCATTGTAATTATCAGTATGTGAGGCATCTTTCATGGGTATATACTAAGAATAGAAGTTCTCTGATACGGTTGTGATTGTATGAACCTAAGTGTGAGGTCTCTTATCTGTTTGTGGGTGTGTCCCACAGTGTGAGGTTCCCGAGCTGGTTGGGGGCTTATTTACCAGGATATAAGGCTTATGACCTTTTTCTTGTTGTGTGCCTCAGGATGTGAGGTCTGTGGCTATCATTGTGTATACTGGTATGTGTGATCTTTTTCATGGGTGCATGTAAAAAATGTAAGGTCTCTGATCTATTTGTGATTATATGTCACTGCATATTAAGTCTCTGATCAGTTTGTGGATTTAATTCCTAGAGTTTGGCATCATTAATGTGTTTGCAAGTGTATGTCCCATGATGTGATGTCTCTGACCTTTTTGAAGATGTGTGAGATATTTCATGTATTCCTCAGTGTATTTCCAAACCTGAGGTCTCTCAACTATGTGACGGTGTATGTTCTATGATGTGAGGCTCCTTTTATTTGTTTATTTTTTTACAGGTTTATTCCCAAGGGTATGAGCTCTCTTGTCTCTTTTGGGTGGTATGTCACAATTTGAGAGGACTGATTCATTTCTGAGTTGATTTCCCAGTATGTGAAGTCTCTGATCTATTTGTGGTGTATATTGCAGTATTTAATTTTTTTTTTTTTTTTTTTTTTGAGACTGAGTCTCGCTCTATCGCCAGGCTGGAGTGCAGTGGCAAGATCCTGGCTCATTGCAACTTCCATTTTCCGGTTTCAAGTAATTCTCCCGCCTCAGCCTCCTGAGTAGCTGGAACTACAGGCATGCACCACCACGCCTGGCTAATTTTTTTGTATTTTTAGTACAGATGGGGTTTCACCATGTTGGTCAGGATGGTCTCCATCTCTTGACCTCGTGATCCACCTGCCTCAGTCTCCCAAAGTGCTGGGATTACAGGTGTGAGCCACTGCGCCAAGCCCTTTTTTTGTTTGTTATTTTGCTCTGTCGCTCAGGCTGGAGTGCAGTGGTGCGATCTCAACTCACTGCAGCCTCTGCCTCGTGGGTTCAAGCGATTCTCCTGCCTCAGCCTCCCGAGTAGCTGGGATTACAGGCATACACTACCACGCCTGGCCAACTTTTGTATTGTTAGTAGAGATGGGCTTTCACCATGTTGGTCAGGCTGGTCTCAAGCTCCTGACCTCAAGAGATCTTCCTGCCTTGACCTCCCAAAATGCTGGGATTATAGGTGTGAGCCACTGAACCCAGCCTTAGTTTGTATTTATGGATATACATACCAGGCTTTGAGGGCTCTCACATGTTTCTATATATGTTCTGGGTATACCTAATATAATCTGTTTAGTTGTGAATGTCCAGGGTGTGGGGTTTCAAAGAGCTCATTGTGAGTATATGTCTTTTGGTCTGAATCCTCTGATCTCTTTGTGGGTACATGTGGGTACCTGTTCCTGGATATGAGCTCTATGATCTTTTTGTGGGTATATATCACAGGATTTTAGGTCTATAATCTATTTCTGGCTTTTTTTTTTCATAGCATGTCTGGTTTCTGATGTGCTTATAAGTTGTATGTTGCAGCATTTAGGATCTCTGATCATATATAGTCTCTGACGTGTTTTGGAGTATATCCCATAATGTAAGCTCCCTGAGCTGTTTGTTAGTGTATATCTCAGAGTGTGAGGTCTCTGATAACTTTTTTTTTGAGACAGAGTCTCACACTGTCGCCCAGGCTGGAGTGCAGTGGCTCAATCTCGGCTCACTGCAACCTCCACCTCCTGGGTTCTAGCAGTTCTCCTGCCTCAGCCTCCCAAGTAGCTGGGACTACAGGTGCATGCCACCATACCTGGCTAATTTTTGTATTTTTAATAGAGGCGGGGTTTCACCATGTTGGCCAGGCTCTGGACCTCAAATGACCCACCCACCTCGGCCTCCTAAAGTGCTGGGATTACAGGCATGAGCCACCATGCTTGGCCATCTCTGATATCTTTATGGGCATATGTTGCAGGGTTTGATGCCTGTGGTCTCTGTGTAGTTACACGTCTAAGTTATGAGGTCTCTAATCTGTTTGCTGATGTATATCCCAGCATGAGAACTCTGATCTTTTTTTTTATTGTAGGTATATGCTTAATGGTGTGAAGATTCTGATGTGTTTTCTGGTAAATGAACTGGGTTGAGATAAATCAGACATCCTTGAGGGAGTTTTTTTCAGGATGTGAGTTCCCTAATGTTTCTGAATACATATCCTAGGATGTGATATCTCAGAGCTATTTGTGGATGTATATTTCTCAGCCATTTATGGATGTATATCCCAGGTTGTTAGATATCACTAGGCTTTTGGCATCATTTACAAGCATATGAGATTACTGATTTGTATGCTTATATACATAACAGGTTGCAAGGCTTATTATTATTATTGTTATTTATTTTATTTTATTTTTAGTTGGAGTCTCGCTCTGTTGCCAGGCTGGAGTGCAGTAGCACGATCTTGGCTCACTGCAACCTCCAACTCCCTGGTTCAAAGCAGTTCTCCTGCCTCAGCCTCCCAAGTAGCTGGGATTACTGGCATGCATCACCACGCCCAGCTAATTTTTTGTATTTTTAGTAGAGACGGGGTTTCACTATGTTGGCCAGGATGGTCTCAATCTCCTGACCTTGTGATCCGCCTGCCTTGGCCTCCTGAAGTGCTGGGATTAAAGGCGTGAGCCACCGTGCCTGGCCTTTGTTTGTTAAACTGTGTACTTCCAGGGTATGAGGTTTCTGAGCTCTTTGTTGGTATATGTCTCAGGGTCAAGGCCTTTGATCTGTTTGCAAGTATATGTCCCAGGATCATGGCTCTCTCATCTCTTTGTGGGTGTGTACCCCAAGATGTCAAGTATCTTTAATTTTTCTGGGTGTATTTGCCAGGATGTGAGATCTCTAACATGTTATGGGTTCTTGTTGCAGGATTTTAGACCTGATCCATTTTGGTTATATTTCTCAGATGAAGTCTCTGATCTGTTTGTGTGTATATATTACAGTATGTGAGTTAAAAAAAAAAAATCTCAGCTGGGCACAGTGGCTCACACCTATAATCCCAGCACTTTAGAAGGCTGAGATGGAAGGATCACTTGAGCCCAGGAGTTTGAGATCAGCCTGGGAAATATAGTGAGACCCTGTCTGTACAAAAAATAAAAAATTAGCCAGGCTTGGTGGTGCACCCGTAGTCCTAGCTACTTGGGAGGCTGAGGTGAGAGGATCTACTTGAGCTCAGGAATTTGAGGCTGCAGTGTGTCTTTATTGCACCATTGCACTCCAGCCTGGATAACAGAGTGAGACTCTGTCTCAAAAATAAAAAAAAGGATCTCTTTTGCTTGCGTATCAAGGGCACAAGGTCTGTTTTGTTTGTGGGTATATGTCCCAATTTGTGAGATCTCAGACCCATTTGTGGGTGTATGTCCCAGAACACGTGTGTGTCTGCTCTCTTTAGATGTATGTCTCAAGGTAGGAGATCTCTGATCACTTTCTAATGTGTAACTCAGGATGAGGTATGTGAGCTGTTTGCGGTGTGTGTCCCAGCATTTCAGGTCTCTGAGCTTTCTGGATGTGTGTGAAGTCTCCCATTGTTTGTGCATGTATGTTTCTGCTCTGTGGACTTAAGGCCCCCAATTTTCCTAATCTTTGGAAACTGTCATGTGATCTTACATGCTAAAAGGTACCTTGCAAACAACATGGTTGGAACTGAAGGCCATTATCCTAAGTGAAATGACTCCAACAGAAAGTCAAAAACTGCATGTTCTCACTTTTAAGTGGGAACTAAACAATGGGTACACATGGACATACAGAGTGGAATAATAGACACTGGAGACTCCAAAAGATGTGAGGGTGGAAGAGGGGTGAGGGATGAAATACCACCTATTGTATACAGTGTACATTATTCAGGTGGTAGGTACACTAAAAGTCCAGACTTCACCACTACACAAGATATCCATGTATTATAACTGCACTTGTACCCCTAAATCTATAAAAATTTATATTTAAATTAATATATAAAAATTTAAGTGCTTGCTTCAACAGCACATATACTAAAATTAGAATGATACATAGATTAGCATGGCCGGGCATGGTGGCTCATGCCTGTAATCCCAGCACTTTGGGAGGCTGAGGTGGGTGGATCACCTGAGGTCAGAAGTTCAAGACCAGCCAGACCAATATGGTGAAACCCCATCTTAAATAAATAAATAAATAAAAGAAAAAAAAAAAAAGAAGATTAGCATGGCCCCTAAGCAAGGATGACATGCAAATTTATGAAGCGTTCCAGAAAATTTTTTTTAAATGTAAAAAATTATTTTAAATATTTTTATTAAAAACATTTTTAAGGCCAGGTGCAGTGGCTCATGCCTGTAATCCCAGCACTTTGGGAGGCTGAGGTGGGCAGATCTCTTGAGGTCAGGAGTTCAAGACCAGCCTGGCTAACATGGCAAAAGCCTGTCTCTATAAAAAATACAAAAATTAGGTGGGCATGGTGGTGCACACCTGTAATCCAAGCCACTTGGGAGGCTGAAGCAGGAGGAAGAATTGCTTGAACCCGGGAAGTGGAGGTAGCAGTGAGCAGAGATTGTGCCACTGCACTCCAGCCTGGGTGACAGAGACTCTGTCTCAAAAAAAAAAAAAAAAATAGGCCGGGAGTTAAAGGATACCTTGCAGATGTGATTAAGTTAAGCATCTTTAGATGGGGAGATTTTCTTGGATTTTCACTGAATATAATGACAAACTGAGTCAGAGACAACAATATGATGACACAATTGTTTGTCGCTGTGGGTCCCAGCTCATTAAGTCCTTGTGTTGTTCATGGGAGTATATCCCAGGAGGTGAAATCTCTAATTGTTTGTGCACACCTGTCTGTGGTTGGCTGAGTAAAGCATCCCTCAAAGATGTCCAGCAAAAGAGAGATGATCAGGGAGCCCTAAATGACGGAAGGGAATGTGATGGTGGAAGCAGAGTCAGAGAAGTAGATGCAATGACAGAGGCAGATATCAGAGAGCAGTTTGAAGATGAACTGATGGAGAAAGGGGGAAGGGATGAAGGACTGCAGTCAGCCCTAGAACCCAGAAAAGGCAGGGAAACATGCTCTTCCCTAGAGTCTCCAGAAAGAAGACAGCTCTGTTGACACCTGACTTTAGTACCCTAAGGCCCATTCCTGGGTTTCTGACCCTCCACATATATAATATAATAAATAAATTTGTGTTTTTCACAGCACTAGGATTGTGGTGATTTGTTACAATAATAAGAAATGACTACTGTGTCCCAGGTCATGACGTCTCTGTCCGGTTGTTGGTCAACATCCCAAGATGTGAACCCTCTATCTGTTTGTGAGTGCGTGTTTTTCATGGCAGGTCTTTGATTTGTGTGTGGGTGTATGAACCAGTGAGGATGTCTCTGACCTGTTTGAGAGTGTCTGTCTCTCAATTTGTGGTATTTGAGGTTTCTGTGGGTATATGTCTCAGGATATGAGGTCTCTGACCTGTTTGTGGGCACATGTCTTAGGATGTGAGGGCTCTTGGCTGATTTGGGGTGTATGTTCCAGTATGTGAGGTCTCTGGGGTGTTTGTGGGTTGTGTTTGGGTTTACGAGATCTCTGATTCATTTGAAAACCTATATGGAGGTTGAGCCTCACAAATATGAAAATCCAAAGTCTGAAATGCTTCAAAATCCAGAACTTGGCCGGGCGCGGTGGCTCACACCTATAACCCCAGCACTTTGGGAGACTGAGGCAGGAAAATGGCTTGACCCCAGGAGTTCAAGACCAGCCTGGCCAACACTGTGAAATCTCATCTCTACTAAAAATACAAAAATTAGCTGGGTGTGGTGGCACACACCTGTAATCCCAGCTACTCAGGAGGCTGAAGCAGGAGGATCGCTTGAACCTGGGAGGTGGAGGTTGCAGTGAGCTGTGATCCCACCACTGCACTCCAGCCTGGGCAACAATGAGACTCTGACAGAAAAAAAAACAAAAAAACATGAAATTTTTTGAGCGCTGACATGATGCTCAAACGAAATGCTCATTGGAGCATTTTAGATTTCAGGTGTGGGTTGCTCAACTGGAATGCACATATTCCAAAAATGGAAAAAATCCCAAATCCAAAACACTTCTGGTCCCAAGCATTATGGATAAGAGATATTCAACCTGTACCAGGGTGAGATGCCTCTGATCTGTTTAGATGTGTATCTCCAAGTGTGAGGTGTGAAATGTCAGAGACCTCAAGCCATACATGATATATTCACAATAAATATCATAATCATATTTTCCTTTTTTGTGAATTATAATATATATTAAATCAAATATAAAAATATATTTTTTATATAATATAAAATTTATATTTTTATATATATACAAAGTATATATAATTTATATTTTTATGTATTTCTATTATAAATTATTCTAATTCTATTATAAATTATATATTTAATATAATTATATTTATATTATATGAACATATTATTGTAACATATAATTATAATTACATATTGTATATGCTGTGTAACATATAATGTATATATATCTATAATATAGTAAAACATTTATTTTATATATTATATCATATATCATAATATAGAATATTTAATATAATATATGCATTGTATATATTATAATTCACAATTATAAATATTGTGAACATATATATGCTATATAACAACTAATACATAGTATTATATATGATGTCATGTAATATATAAGATATATAATATATACTATTAATATAATGTTATATAATAATATATAATATATTTTATATAATATATAAACTATAATATAGTATTTTGTACATAATATATTATACAATATATACAATATAATATTGTACAATATATGAAAATGTATATAATACAATATTGTGAATATAACTATAATTTGCAATTATAAATATTGTGAACATAGATACACTATATAATATATAATATAGTATTATATATAATATAATTATATATTATAATGTTACATAATATATATGAGATAAGATCCAGGGAGCCTGAGCGCCTTCTCCGTACCAGGGAAGCCCCACCCACCTGAAGCCAAGATGTCCAGCAAGCGGGCCAAAGCCAAGACCACCAAGAAGCAGCCACAGCGGGCCACATCCAGTGTCTTCGCAATGTTTGACCAGTCCCAGATCCAGGAGTTTAAGGAGGCTTTCAACATGATCGACCAGAACCGTGATGGCTTCATTGACAAGGAGGACCTGCAAGACATGCTGGCCTAGCTGGGGAAGAACCCGACAGATGAATACCTGGAGGGCATGATGAGCGAGGCCCCAGGGCCCATCAACTTCACCATGTTCCTCACCATGTTTGGGGAGAAGCTCAACGGCACCGACCCCGAGGACGTGATTCGCAATGCCTTTGCCTGCTTCGACGAGGAAGCCTCAGGTTTCATCCATGAGGACCACCTCCGGGAGCTGCTGACCACCATGGGTGATCGCTTCACAGATGAGGAAGTGGACTAGATGTACCGGGAGGCACCCATTGACAAGAAAGGCAACTTCAACTATGTGGAGTTCACCCGCATCCTCAAACATGGTGCCAAGGACAAAGACGACTAGGCCACTCAGCACCCCGACACCCCGGCCCCTGCCAGTCACCCCTCCCCACACACACTTATCCATACCAGCTCCTTGCCCATGACCCTCACCCAGGGATCCCCCCTTTGAGGGGCTAGGGTCCCAGCTCCCATGGAGGAAACAGGCCAGAAGATGCACGTGCCGGGCTGAGGCAGGTGTTCCCACCATGACCCCAGAGCCCTGGGCTGGAGTCCCTGACCCCTCCAAGGAAAGACCACCTTCTGGGGACATGGGCTGGAGGATAGGATCTGGAGGCACAGAGGAAAGGCCCCATTCCCGGGCTGCTCCCCGAGGAGGAAGGGGCCCTGAGTCCTGGGATCAACACCACTTCATGGGCACCCCCACACAAACAGAAGCTCACCAAGGTCCCCTCCCTATACCCTGACCGGCCACTGCTGCACAGCCACCCAGAGCACGCCACCTGCCATGGGAGCATGCTCAGGAGTCGCGGGCAGCACGGACATCTGCCCCAAAGGAGGCAGAATCTACAATAGAGGGCTGAGCACTGAAAAAAAAAAAAAAAAAAAAAAAAGATATATGAGATAATATTTTATAGATCTTATAGATCTTATAATATACCTTTTATATTACATTATATTATATATAAAATGTATATTGTATATTATATATAATATATGTTATATATTATATATAGTGCATATAGTTCAAACTATAATTGTGAATTATAATTACTGTATATTATATATTAATATATTAACATTATAAGCATATGTTATAAGTATATGTTATATGTACATAATAGTATATATAATGTATTAAAAGATATTATATTAACATATTAACATATAATTGTATATCCACATATATAAATGTATTATAATACATAATTGTATGTTAATATATATGTTAATGTATTATATATAATATATACTTACCATAACATATGCTTATGTTATATAATTTATATTATTATATTTTAATACAATATTATATATTATAATATGTAGTAATTTATATTAGAATAATTTATATTATATAATTTATATTAGAATATATATTCACAATATTTATTGTGAATATATTATGCATGGCTTGAGGTCTCTGATATTTTTGTGGGTTTACATCCCAAGGATATGAACTCTTAATTCTCTGTGGGTGTATTCTGAAAATATCAGGTGTATACTCAGTCTCTGGCTGTTTGTTCCAGAATGTGATATCTCTTCTTTGTGTGCATATGTTACAGGTTGAGATCTTTCTTCTGTTTGTGGATGTCTTGGGGTATGAGGTCTCTGGGATCCATTTGTGAATAATGTATTGCAGGAATTGCCATCTCTCATCTGCTTGTGAATGTGTTTCTCAGATGAGGCCTGAATTCTGGTTTTGCCTTTATATTGCAGCATTTAAGTTTCTAATCTCATGTGTGTTTGTCAAGGGTGTGAGGTATCTTCTGTTTGTGATTATTTGTCCGGTGTTTGAATTCAATCTCTACCCTCTTTGTGGGTATATGACAAAGAACATGTGCTTCACTTCTTTTCTGGGTGCATGTCCAAGGGTGGGAGGTCTCTGATCCCTTTGGAATCATATAACATAGGATGTGGAGTCTTTGAATTGCTTATGTGTGGATACCTCAGCAAGTGATGTTTTTCATTGCTTGTGGATGTATATCCTAGGTTGGTGGAGTGATGGTCCACGAAGGATGTCCACATCCTTATATTCCTGGAACGTGTGAATGTGACCTTACATGTTAAAAAGTCCTTGCAAATGTGATTAAGTAATCATCTTGAGTTGGGGGAGGTGGTTCTGGATTTCCCAGGTGAGCCCAGCGTAATCACAAGGGTCCTTAGAGGAGAGAGGCAGGACAGTCTGAGTCAGAGAAGCAGATGTGATGCCAGAAGCAGACATCAGAGAGAGGGAGAGATTTGAAGATGAAACGCTCCTGGCTTAATGAACAAATTTCCACCATAAGAGCAAAATAGTAATAATAATAAATTAATTTAAAAAAAAAGAAAGATAAAGAAGAAATGCTCCTGGCTTTGAAGGTGGAGGAAGGGGCCACAAGCCAAGGAATGCTAGCAGCTCTAGAAACTGGAAAAGGCAAGAGCACAGATTCTCCCCCAGAGCCTCCAGGAGTAATGCAGCTCTGCTGACACTGTGATTTTAGCCCTTTGAAATCCATTTTTTTCTTCTGCCCTTCAGAAAAGTAAGATACTAAATTTGTGTTGTTTTATGACACTATGATTGTGATTTGTTACAGCACCAATCTCTGCTTCTTGGTACACATCCCAGGAAGTGAACTCCATGATCTGTTTGTGAATGTATGTTCAATGGTGAAGGCTCTGATATGTGTGCAGGTGTATGAATCACATTGAGAGGTCTCTGAATGTTGAGGGTATATGTCCCAGAATCTGTGGTCTCTGAGCTGTTTGTGTGTGCATATCCTAGGATGTGACATCTCTGAGCTGATTTTTGGGAGTACATTCCAGTAGGTGAAGTCTTTGAGATATTTGTGGTTTACGTTCCAGGTTGTTAGGTCTGTCATCTGTTTGGGGGGTATTTCCTGTAATGAAGTTTCTGATTTGTTTGGTTACATACATACCAGGATGTTAGGTTGTTAGGTGTCTGGTCTGCTTAACTTTATATGTATAGGGTGTGAGGTTTCTGAGCTCTTTGTGAGTGTATATCTCAGGGTTGGGGCCTCTGATCTGCTCGCTGGTAAATAAATGTCCCAGCATATGAGCTCTCTGATCTGCTCATGGTTCTGTGTTACAAGATGTCGGGTCTATTTCTGGATTCATGTTTTGAGGTCTGTTATCTGTTTGTCAGTATATGTCCCAGCATGTGAACTCCCTGATATACACGTAGAGGTGGATCTGATGTGAATTCTGTGATTTGCAGGAGAATGAATCAAGGTGGAAGGTCTTTAACCTCTTTGAGGTTGTGTGTCCCAGAATATGAATTTTCTGGTCTATTTCTGGATTCATGCCCTAGGATGAGTGATCTCTGATCTAGTTGGGTATGTGTGTCCAGGGAAGAAAGCTTGCGAACCCATTGTGGTTTCAGGTCCTGTGGCCTGAAGCCTCTGATGTTTATGGATGCACATCCAGGTTGTAATGTCTCTGATCTGTTAGGGTATGTCTCAGGATGTGAATTCCCTGATCTGTTTGTGGCTGGCGTCTGATGGTGTGAAATGTCTGCTGTGTTCACTGGTGAATGAACCACTGTGTGGAGTCTTTGACCTTTGTTGAGGGTTTTATTCTAGGATCTGAGTTTTCTGATCTATTTGTAAAAGCACACCCTAGGAGATGTTTGATCTTTGAGCTCTTTATGGATGTACATCCCAGGATGTGAGTGCTCTGAGCTGTTGGGGCATACATGTTCTAATGTTCTAGGTTATCAGATCTCTGATGTTTTTTCTTTAGGTATATTTCCAAGCATATGTGATTTATTTGCTGACATATATTCATATAAATATATGTATATAAAATAATATGGCTGTCCCTCAATATCTGTAGGTGGGGGAATTGGTTCCAGGACCCCTGTGGATACAAAAATCCATGGACGCTCAAGTGCCTTATATAAAACGGTATGGTATTTGTATGTAACCTATGTAAATTCTTCTGCATACTTTAGATAATCTCTAGATTACTTATAATACCCGATACAGTGCTATGTAAGTAGTTATTATACTACATTGTTTTTATTTGTATTATTTTTTTATGTTTTTTCTCAATGTTTTTGATCCACAGTTGGTTGAATCTGAGGATCTATAATAGATAAATATATTGTATGTGTGTGTATGTGTATATAATATATATATATCTGATTTGTTGAGGTGTGTTTGTGTTCAGGCAGTGAAGTAATTGAGCTATTTGTGGATTATTTCCCTTGGTTTGAAAACATCTGACCTATTTGGGAGTATGTCTCAGAATATAAGCTCTCTGATCTCTTTATGGGTGTATGTTGCAAGATATCAGGTCTAAGATCTATTTCTGGCTCTTTTTCCTAGCATGTGAGGTCTCTGGCTTGATTATGGATGTGTGTTGCAGGATTGAAACCTCTGATTTGTTTATAGGTTTTATGTGAGGTCTCTGATCTGTTTGTGGCTATGTCTCAAGACGTCAGGTCTGTATACTTATTCTGGGTATATATATTCTGCAGGTAAGGTCTCTAGGCTGTTTGCAATTTCATGTTGCAGGATTTAAGGTCTTTGATCTCTTTCTGGTTGTGTTTCTTACATGAGGTCTGTGATCTGTTTGCTAGTGTATGTAACAGTATGTGTCTCTTTTGCATGTGTTTGTCAAGGATGTGAGGTCTAATTCAACATGTCCCAGATTGTAAGGTACCTAACCTGTTAGTGGGTTTATGTCTAAGAATGTTTCTTTCTGCAATGTGTGTGTGTATGTCCCAGGTTTAGAGATTTGATCTGTTGGGAGTATATTTTGCAACATGTGGGGCCCCTGATATCTTTTGGGTGTATATCCTATCATGTCAGGTCCATGTTCTCTTTGAGTGTGTATATCCCAGATGGTGAGTTCTCATATGTGTTTGTGAATTTAATTTCAAGTGATTGAAGACTCTGAGTATTTTTTGGTATATGTCCCAGAATGTGTCTCTGCTCTTTTTGGATGTCTGTTAGAGAGTGGGAGGCGTCTGATCTATTTGGAAGTGTATGACTCAGGATGTGAAGTCTGTGAATTGTTTGTTTGTGTATGTACGTCTCTGGTGGCTAGATAATGGCACCCCAAAGATGTCCACTTCCTAATCCCTGCAACCTCCAATTATGCTAATTTACATGGAAAGGGGGACTTTGCAGAGGTGACTTTGTGGAAGTTAAGCATCTTGAGATGAGGGAATTATCCTAGATTAACTGGGCGGGCCCAGTGTGATCACAAGGGTCGTTATATGAGGGAGGAATGAAGGCAAGAGTCAGAGAGAGCTATGTAATGATGGAAGTAGAGAAAAGATGATGGACAGCATATACAGAGATCAAAAAGAGCTAGAGATAGATGGATACAAGGAGAGACACAGATGGGGAGGAGGGAGAAGTCGGGGAGGGAGGGAGAGAGAGAGAAAGAGAGAGAGAGAGAAAGAGAGAGACAGAGAGAGAGACTCAAAGGTGAAACAGATCCTTGGCTTTGAGCCTTTGAGGAAGGGGCCATGAGCTCAGGAATGTAGACCGCCTACAGGAATTGGATTCTCCCCAAGGAAATCCAGAAAGAAGTCAGCTCTGCCAACACCTTGACTTTTACTCTGTAAGACTCCTTGTCAGAAATGTAAGATCATAAATAGTTTTTTTTTTTTTTTTTTTTTTTTTTTAAACAGTCTTACTCTGGCGCCCAGGTTAGAGCGCAGTGGTGCCATCTCGGCTCACTGCAACCTCTGCCTTCTGGGTTTAAGCAGTTCTCCTGTCTCAGCCCTCAAGTAGCTGGGACTACAGGCGCCCACCACCACTCTGGGCTAATTTTTGTATTTTTAGTAGAGACGGGGTTTTGTCCTGTTGACCAGGCTGGTTTGAACTCCTGAGCTCAAGGGATCCATCTACCTCATTCTCCCAAAGGGCTGGGATTACAGGCGTGAGATCATAAATTTGCATTGTTTTATAACAAAAAGCGTTTACTGGTTTGTTTCAGCAGCAGTAGAAACTGGTTCAGTGTCTCAGGTTGTGCTGTCTCTATCTGGTTGTCAGGATGTGAACTCCATGATCTATTTGTTAGGGTGTGTATCTGATAGTGGAGGTTGCTGATTTCTGTGCAGGTCTCTGATCAGATAATCTATTTGGTGGTATGTGTCCCAGAATTTGTGCTCTCAGCTTTTGTGGGGGAGCGTATGTTCTAGGATGAGACATCTTCTCCAATCTGATTTTGTGTACATGTGCCAGCGTGTGAGTTCTCTGATCTGTTGAGGTGCGTATGTATAGGGTGTAAGGGATTCCAAGCTCTTTGTGAGTATTTTCCTTTTGCTTGAAATTCTTGCCCTGTTTCTGGGTTTATGTCCCGGGATGTGAGACTCCCTCATTTGTCTGTCTCTGTGTCATGGTATGAAGCCGCTGGTATGTCTGTTAGTGAATGAAACAGCAAGGTCTCTCACCCCTTTTTTTTTTCTTTGAGATGGAGTCTCACTCTGTCTCCCAGGCTGGAGTGCAATGGTGCAATCTTGGCTCACTGCAACTGCTGCCTCCCAGGTTCAAGCAATTCTCCTACCTCTGCCTCCCAAGTAGCTGGGATCACAGGCGTGTGCTGCCATGCCTGGCTAATTTTTGTATTTTTAGTAGAGACGGGGTTTTGGCATGGTGGCCAAGCTGATCTCGAACTCCTGACCTCAGGTGATCCTCCCACCTTGGCCTCCCAAAGGGCTGGGATTACAGGTATGAGTTACTGTGCCCCGCCTCTCACCTGTTTGAGAGGATTCTCTCAGGAAGTGAGTTCTCTGATCTGATTCTGAATGCTTGGCCTAGGATATGGGGTCTTTGATCTGTTTGTGGGTATATATCCCTGGCATGAATTTTCTGAGCTGTTTTGCCAGTATTTGGGGGTACTTATGGTAAGCATATAAGATTTCTGGTTTATGTGCTGTTATTTATAGCAAAAGTCAGATTTCTTATCTGTTGTTGTACATGTATCCACAATGTGAGGTTTTGGAGCACTCTGTGAGAGACCTCTGATCTCCTCATGGGACAACAGGTCTCTGTACTTCTTCAGGAATATTCATGTTGAGGGATTAGAGGTATCTGATGTGGTTTCTGGTTGTGTTTCTCAGATAGGTCTCTGATCCATTTCTGTGTGTGTGTCATAGTATATGAGTGTGTCATCTCTTCCGGGTGTTTGTAGAGGGTGTGCATCCCATTCTCTTTGTGATTTTATGTCCAGTTTGTGAGGTTCCTGGCCTGTCTGTGGGTTTCTGTCAGTGAATGTCTTTTTTTTTGTGTGTGTGCTCTTTGTGTCTGTGTCTCAGAGTCAGAGGTCTGGTCTCTTTGTGGGTGTGTGTCTCAGCATGTGGGGTCCCTGATCTCTTCGCTAGTGTATATCCCAGCATGTTAGGTTCTTATTCTCTTTGAGAATGTGTCTGGCAGAGTGTGGTTCTCTTATGTCTTTGTGGGTTTAATCCCCAGGGTATGAGGACTATGAGCATTATTTGGTGTATGCCCCAGCGTATGTGACTCTCTGATCTTTTTGGATTGATGTCCAAGAGTGGGAGTTCTCTGATCCCTTTGGAGGTCTATGAGTCCAGCTGTGAGATCTGTGAGCAGTTCATGGGTGAAAGTCCCAGGATGTGAGGGTTCTGTTTGTCAGATAATAGATCCCCAAATATGTCCTCATCTCATTCATGGAACTTGTTAATATGTTGTCTTATCTGGAAAGGGGGCTTTGCAAATATATATTAGCTAAGCATCCTGAGATGGGGGCAGTTATCCTGGACAATCCAGGTGGGCCCACTCTCATCACAAGAGTCTTTATATGAGGAAGGTAGGACTTAAGGATCTGAGAAGACTGTGTATGTCACATCAGAGAAGGCCATATGATGAAGGAAGTAGAGTCACAGAAGGCAACGTGATGACAGAAGCAGAGGTCAAAGAGAAAGATTTAAAGCCGAAACTCTTGAATCATCTGATCTCTTGGGAGTTATGCTACAAGATGTCATGTCTACTATCTGTTTCTGGGTGTGTTTTTCAGCACATGAAGTGTGACTGGATTATGGTTGTATACTGCAGGATTTGAAGTCTCTGATCTGTTTGGTTTTGTATGCTCCAGGATGTGAGATCACTGAGCCATTTGTCCATGCATGTTGCTGGAGTGGAGGTCTCTGATCTGTGTGGGTGCATGTCCAGGTTGTGAGGTCTCCAATATTTTTGTCAGTGTATATCCCAAGATGTGAGCTCTCTGATCTGTTTGCAGCTATATTCCCAAGATGTCAATTATTGATATGTTTCTGGGTATGCATGTGTCTCAGGGTCTTTTCTGTATTATCTTTATGGGTGTGACCTCCCCTAGATGTGAGGTCTCTGATTTGTTTGTCATTTTATGTTCCAGGATGCAAGATTTGTGAATGGTTTGTGGGTGTGTTTTGCAGGATTTTATGTCTGTGATCTATTTGAGATGTGTTGTAGGATGTGAGGTTTCTGATCTTTTTCTGGGCAAATTTCCTGGCATATGAGGTCTGTGAACATTTTGTCAGTGTTGGGACACTAACAGGCTATGTTATCTCTGATCTCTTCACATGTATTGCCAAGTGTTTAATGTCTCTGATTTGTTTCTTGTTGTTTGTTCCAGGACGTGAAACCCCAAACTATCTGTGGATATGTGTCCCCGGATGTGTGGTCTCTGAATCTGTTTCTGGGTTTGTATATCCCAGTGTTTGACTGCCTTTACTCTTATTTGTGGATTTATTTCCCAGGATTTTTTAGTGTATTTCCTAGGATGTGCATTTCTCTGGTCTTTCTCAGTGTATATCCCATGGTGGACAGTATCTGATCCCTTTGTGGGTGTATGTCCCTTGGTTTATGATCTCTTATCATTTGCAGGTTTATATTTTAGGATGTGAAGTCTCTGTTGTGACAGTGGGTGTGTGTCCTAAGACGTAAAATCTCTGGCCTCTTTTTGGGTTTATGTTCCAGGATAAGTCTTTCATCTAGCTCTATGTATATTTCCAGCCTGCAATGTCTATTATCTATTTGTGGGTGTAAGTCCAAGGGTATGAATTCTCTGATCTCTTTGAGCTTCTGTGTCCCAGGATGCCAAGTCTCTGATTTGGCTATGGGTGTATGTCAAGATGTGAGCTCTCTGATCTCCTTGTGGTTGTATGTCTCAGGATGTGAGGGTTCTGATCTGTTCTTGTATGTTTGTCAACAGTGTGTAAAGTCTGATCTGTTTGTGGCTCTGTGTCCCAGGTCGTGAGGTTCTGACCTGTCTTCATTTCTTCGTCTCAGCATGAGAGATCCCTGAGGTGTTTTGGGTTTATGTCCCAGGATTTGAGTCTTTGGTCTCATTTGTGAGTGTGTGTCCCAATTAATATGTGAGGTTCCTGATGTAGTCTTTATTTCCCAAGGTGTGAGTGTTTTGATCTACTTATGAGTATATGTCCCAGCATGTGAAGTGTCTGGTATTTTTATGTGTATATGTCCCAAGGATTAAGGTCTGTGATCTGTTTGTGGGTATAAGGCCACAGATGTTAGTTCTCTGAAATATTTATGGATATATATCTCAGCTTGTGTGGTTTTTGATCATTCTGTGAGCATGTCACAAGATATGAGGTCCCCATTCTTTTTGGGTGTGTGTTTCCTAGAATTAGAATTTTCTGAGCTCTGTGTGTGTGTGTGTCTGTCTGTGTGTGTGTGTGTGTGTGTGTGTGTGTGTGTGTAAGTGTGCATGTCACAGGGTTGAGGTCCCTGTTTGTAGGTGTATGTCCATGATTTGAGGTCTCTGATCTCTTTTGGGTATGTATGTCTCACAATTTGAGGCCTCTGAATTAGTTGATGTTCTGCATCCAGCATATTAATTCTCTGAATTATATTTTGAGGTCCATATCCTAAGTCTCAGAAAGATTCTGAATCCTGAATTTGAGGGTTCTGCGCTTTTTCTGGTCTGCGTTCCAGCGGGGCGAATTCACTGGGCTGTTTTCCAGACTGTGTTTACATTGTGAGGTCTCTGAGCTGTTTGGGCACTGGTGTCCTAGGATACATGGTCCCTGAGCTCTTTTGGTTTCAAAGTCCCTTGATCTGTTTGGGATATATTTTCAGGTGTGAAGTCTCTATTCTTTTTCGGAGGGCTCAGTCCCAGGGTTTGATATATCTGATCATAGGGGTTTGTTCCAGGGTTAAGGTCTCTGAGATTTTAATGGGTGTGTGTGCACCAGTGAATGAGTTTTCTGAACTGTTCGAAGGTCTATAGGTGTAAAATTTCTTAACTCTGTGGTGGTCCCTGTGCAGACTATCATGTCTCTGAACCATTTAGCAGTCTCTCTTTTCAGGTTTGAGGTGTCTGTACCCTTGTATGAGAACTCTGATGTATTTGAGTATCACCCTCAAACTGTTTTGAGCCAATGTCCCATCGAATGAGTTCTCTGTGATGCTGTGGGTTTTGTCCTAGGGTTGATTTTTCTGAGCAGTTTCAGGATCTGTTAGAGTCTGATGTCTTTCTACTGATGTCTTTTTACTGTTTCAAGCCTCTGGAGTGCTTCACCCTCTGGTCCCAAGGTGTCAGATCTCTGATCTCTGTATTACTTGGTGTTGAGGTCCCTCAACTGTTATGTTTCCAAGAGTGAGACAGTTCCCGTTGGGGGAGTCTCAGTCCCAGGGTATGAGGTCTGTGACTTATTAGGGGTCTGGTTCTAGGGTTTGGGGTCTCTGAGCAGTTTGGGGTTCTGTGATCAGTTTCTGACATCTCTCTAGTGTTTGGGGGTCTGTGCCCAGGTTGTATGTCACTGGGTTTGGGGGTCTGGATCCTAGGGTGTAAAGTTTGTCAACTCTGAGCATTTTTGCATTGTCTGTCTGCTGTGTAAAGTCTCTGGCATGTTTGTGGGTTTACTTTTCAGGTCGTGAGGTTAACTCTTTGAGGGTTTGGGTCCTATAATGTGAGGTGCTTGAGCTGTGTGGGCAATACGAAGCCAGGATGTGATGTCTCTGAACCGTTTTCATGCCTGTCTCCCAGGTTAGAAGCTCTCTGAGTCATTTGGGAGCCTGTGTCCACAAGGTTCCTAAGCCATTTTGGGTCTGTGTTCCAGTTATGAAGTCTCTCCACTGTTCGTGGCCAACTTTGTACAAACAAAGGTTTCAAAGCTGTTTGGTGATCTGTGTCCATGACTGTCAGCCATCTGAAATCTTTACGGATGAGGACAAAGGGCAAGTTCCACGAATGGTTTTGAGGTCTGAGTCCAGAGTGTGATGTTCCTGAATCATTTAGAGGTCTGTGTTTACAGTGGGAAGACTCCAAACTGTTTGGGGGTCTGAGCCTAGGATATGAGGTTTCTAAGCTGTTTGGAGTCTGTGTCCAGGGCATGTGATCTCAGTTCCTCAGGGTCTTTGACATAGAGTGTGAGGTCTTTAAGCTCTGGAGAGGGTTTGTGTCCACATTTTCAGGTCTGTGAAGCCGCTGAGCTGTTTGGGGCTCTGTCTCAGTGTATAAAGGCTGTGAGCTATTTCAGGGAACTCCATGTCCAGTATATAACATCTCTGAACAGGAATCTGTGTTGAGGTTATGAGCCTCTGAGTAGTTTTCAGGCCTGTGTTCCAGCATATGTGATTTTGGGGCTCTCTAACATTGTGTCTGAGGGTGTGAGGTCTCTGGACTGTTGGTCCATTTTTGTCCCAGTTTGTGAGTTCTCTGAGAAATTGGTGGGTCTTTATCCCTGATTGTGAAGTCTCTGAGCTTCCCAGAGGTCTGTAATCAGATTTCCAGGTGTCTGAGCTCTTTGGGTGCGTGGGTTACTAAGCGTGAGGTTTCTGGTGTTTGATATTGTTTGTTATCAATAGAATAGGAATATATTGATTCCTAGGCTGTCCTGGCTCTGAATTGTTGAGGGGTCTGTGTCAGAAGGTGTGAAGTCATGTTTGACCTGTAAACAGATTTGTTTCCTAGGTATGAGTCCTGTGAGCAGGGTCTGTTTCCAGGGTGTGAGATCTCTAAGCTCTTGTGATCTGTGTCAGACTTGGGTCTCTGAGTTGTTTGTGGCACTATATTCATGTAAGGTCTCTGGGATGTTTACTGGTCTGTTTTCTAGGGTGTCTATGAGCAATTTGTGGGTTTCTATCCAAGGTATGACATTTCAGAACCATTTAAGGATCTGTTTTCAGAGTGTGAGGTATCTCGGGTATTTGGGCAGTCTTGTGTCCAGGGTGTGCCAGCTCAATTGTTTGGGGGTCTGTCCCAGGATATTAAGTATCTGAGCAGTTTGGAAGTCAGTGATCAGGGTGTGGAGCCTCCAAATAGTTTCGGTAGTGACATCTCAAGTTGTAAGGTCTTTGAGATGGTTGTGCATCTCTATATCAAAGAAAAGTTCTCTGATGTGTTTGAGGTCTGAATCCCAGTATATGAGGCAGTATGTGAGGTCTAAGAGCTGTTTAGGAGTCTGTGGCCCATAGTTTCAGTGAAGCCTGTGTTACTTGCGGTGTGTCCAGCTATGAGAGCTCTGAGATATACGTAGGTGTGTATCCTAGGGTATGAGGTTTCTGAGAAATTTGGGGTCAATATTCAGGGTATAAGGTCTATGAGGCCTTATCTTTGGGATCCTGTCACTGCGTATGAGGTCTTTGACATATTTGGGTATCTGTGTTACAGCATGTGAGGTCTCTGAGAAAAACAAAGAGCACTGGCTCCCATTCAATTTAGGGATGATGAAAACGAGTAAGTATATTTGAAATGTGGTCTTCGTTCTCCACTTTATATCCTGGCACCCTATAGGTGTTCAATATTTGCAGAAAAAGCTTCCCCAGCACACACAAACTTTTCATTTTGAATGCAGGAGGCAGGTTTTGGGTTCAAAGACTTTAAGAGCAGGGAAGGTCCAGCTAGAATTTTATCACATTTTAACATTTTATTTGTTTTTTTTGAGACAGAGTTTCACTCTTGTTGCCCAGGCTGGAGTGCAATGGCGCGATCTCGGCTCACCGCAACCTCCGCCTCCTGGGTTCAGGCAATTCTCCTGCCTCAGCCTCCTGAGTAGCTGGGATTACAGGCATGCGCCACCATGCCCAGCTGATTTTTTGTATTTTTAGTAGAGACGGGGTTTCATCATGTTGACCAGGATGGTCTCGATCTCTTGACCTCGTGATCCACCCGCCTCGGCCTCCCAAAGTGCTGGGATTACAGGCATGAGCCACCGCGCCCGGCCACATTTTAACATTTTCATTGAATGTATTTCTCTGGTTATTTTTGTTTGCTTATGGCAATAGTTTTTCCATTTAGACAGCAGTGGATTTGGTTTTCTCACTCCCCATTCTGCTCTACTCCTCCTACCACTGCCCCCCCCCACTGCCCACCTAGTGCTGTATAGCCCCTGAGGCGTGGGTACTTGGTCAGGCAGGAGGTGGCAGGGTCTCAGCCAGACACTACCAGTCACGGCTGGTCACCACCAATCATGACTAGTCTAAGCTGGGCAAAGCTGATCACGGCCAGTCAAGGCCAGCTACCAGAGATCATGGCTGGTCAAGGCCAGAAACCACTTGTCGTGGCTGGTCAGGATGGGTCAAAGCCAGTCATAGCCAGTCCAAACTAGTCAATTACAGTCCCAGATGGTCCAGGTTAATCACAGCAGGGCAAGACCAGTTGAGACTGGTCAAAACTGGTCGAAACCAGTCCAGGCCAGTCCAAACCACTCCAGGCTGATCAGCCAGTTTAAGCAGTCAGAACTGGTCATTGCCAGTCCTGGTTGGTCAAGATGGGTCAAGGCCAGTCATGGCTAGCTACCACCAGTCACAGCCAATCATGACAAGTCAGTCGGCCAATGCAGGTCAAGATCAGTCAAGTCCAGTCAAAACCAGTTATGGCCAGTCTAAACCAGTCAATTTAAGTGCATTTTTTGGAGCCAGGGTCTGGCTCTGTCATCCATACTGGAGTGCAGTGGTGAGATCTCTGCTCACTGCAGCCTCCGCCTCCGAGGCTCAAGTGATCTTCCCACCTCAGCCTCATGTGCCACCATGCCCAGCCAATTTTTGTATTTTTAGCAGAGACAGGGTTTCACCATGTTACCCAGGCTGGTCTCAAACTTCTGAGTTCAAGCAATCCGCCCACCTCAGCCTCCCAAAGTGCTGGGATTATAGATTTGAACCACAACACCCAGTCTTAAATGCATTTTAAAGTTTTAAGTATAAAGCAAACTTATTTTAGGTCAAGATGTTATATAGATGGGCCGGGCGCGGTGGCTCAAGCCTGTAATCCCAGCACTTTGGGAGGCCGAGGCGGGTGGATCACAAGGTCAAGAGATCGAGACCATCCTGGTCAACATGGTGAAACCCCGTCTCTACTAAAAATACAAAAAATTAGCGGGACATGGTGGCGCGTGCCTGTAATCCCAGCTACTCAGGAGGCTGAGGCAGGAGAATTGCCTGAACTCAGGAGGCGGAGGTTGCGGTGAGCCGAGATCGCGCCATTGCACTCCAGCTTGGGTAACATGAGTGAAACTCTGTCTCAAAAAAAAAAAAAAAAAAAAAAAAGATGTTATATAGATGATGGTGTGATATGCGTGGGGTCTGAAATTGTGAGGATTAGAGTCAAATGGCTGAGGTTTGAGGAACATGTTACTGGGAAAACCCAGCTTCCAGTCTCTATCCCCTCAACCCCCACCCACACAAGCACCTCACACCTTGGTTTATTCAGTCGACAGTTCACTTTATTGATGCCCACTCCAGGCTGCATAGGGTTGAGGGGTGTACAGGAGGAGAACCAGATTCAGTCCATGCCTGGAGGCTAGTCTGGGGGGCCAGCGGGATGGACACACAGATAGACACATAGATCTGGCATCTGATAGCAGGGCATACAGTCTCACGTAGGGGCACTCTGGGCACAGGTAGTCAGGAAGGGCTTCCTAGAGAAGACCTCACAGGGGGTGGGGGAGCAAGGAGCGAGGCAGCCATCAGAACCTTTGCCTTTTGTACATTTGTAGGTGGGTGACTTTTGAGACTAGTGGACCCAGGGTGAGCACAAAGGCCTAGGGTCTGGGGTTGGCAGGCAGCAAGGGCTTCCTTCTCACCTCACCATCCCATAGTGGGGGAAGCCATCTCCCCCCACCCCCAATTCTTGGCCTGTACTTTGCCTTCTGCCACATGGGCCCTTTCCTGGGATCCACCTCTGTGGTTTTCAAGGCTTCCCTGAGACAATCCACGTGGACCAGGTGCTCTACCCCATGCCTGGCACCTCATCAATGCACATTCTTGTCCTAAGTGCTATCTACGGACTATCTAGACCTTGGTTCCAGCTCTGAGTGGTGTCAGCAGTCATGACACCCCAGGTTACGGCCCCCAGTACTCGCAGAGCTCCCAAGAGCCCCAGGTACTTTCTCTGTACTCCCGTAAAGGCAGAGCTTGGTCCCAGCCCACCTCCAGGGCTGGCCAGCTCTGCACTATCTATGCAACCCTAAAGAAGAGCCCCTACAGCTCTTAGGGCCAATACTAGCCAGCACTGTAAGCACGAGCAGAAATCAGCCTCAGCCCGTAGCCCAGGGACCCCCTTTCTTTCACTAGTACAAAGTGTCTGTGGTTGGGGAACCAGCTTCATGTCGGGCTGGGCACTCTAGGCTCTGATGTCTGCCTGCCCTGGGGTTGCTTCCCCATACCTTTGGGGGAGGAGAGAGGAGGCCTGCAGCAGACCCCTCAAGCTCCAGGCAGAAGCAGGTGCAAAACATATTCTGGGGCTGGGCTGGGACTCACCCCTTGGACCTCCTTAATAGGCCATGAATCCCAACAACAGTCTTGATGTTGAGAAATTATTTCTGAAGGTAGGTGGGGGTTTGTAAGTGCAACCCACAGATGGGACTGGGACAGGGAAAGGGAACTCCTGGAGTCAGTCCTCACCACAGCTGCAGCCCTGAACGTAGAGCAGATGGGAGCAGATGGGAGCAGGTGGGGGCAGGTGGAGGCAGGCGAGGCCCTGGCAGTCATTCTCAACAGGAGGGTAGCGGTGGGGGAGGTGCGGGTAACTTCAGGCCCTCTCGATCAGTCTGGCCTCAGACTTCTAAGGGCTAGAAGAGGTATTTGCGGCAGGACTCAGTCCCACACTTGCATTCAATACGGACCCGCTTCTTAGGGGAGCCAGGGAGCCCAGCCAGGCCAAAGTTGGAGTCCATGCGGGTGCTTTCCATGTCCACGGGGTCCACTGTGGAGTCACAGCCAGGTAGGAGAGGAGGGAAGGAGGTAGGGAGGGAGGGGGAGAGGGAAGGAGGGAGGAAGGCAGGGAGGGAGGCAGGGGACTTGTTAGAAGGCCTGAATGAAGGGTCCCACTACCCTTTTTACCATGAGACCAAGGATCTTGGGGGCTGGAAGCAACTCTGGGATTTGGGTTGGGAGGAGATCTAGGGGTTGGTAGTTTGGGGCTGGGGCCAGGGCTCAGCACTGGAGGTTTTTCAGGCCAGGGGTTGAGGAATGCTGGGGGAGGCAGGGGGCCGTCAGGGAACCAGGACGGTCATTTTAGGTGGGGGGCAGGGGCAGGAATAGAGGGCCACCTGGGCATCCAGAGGTACATCTGAACTCCCCTTCCAATGACCTGCCCTTGAGAGTCTCAGAGGTGGCTAACTTATCAAGGAGGGGGCTGGCTAGAGGCCACAAAGGTATCCAGAGGCTTGGGATGAAGAAGGCCAAAGGAGTGGGGGTGGGCTGGAGGATGAGGCAAACTCAGTCAAGACTGGAGTCAGGAGTGTCTTAACTCTCCAGGAATCTTGGGAGAAGTTGGTATGAATCCCTCAGGGTTAGGGTTCAGGGTCTGGGAATGAGGGGACCCAAGGGGTAGGTAGAGGTCTAGTAGTCTGAATGGGAGACTGGGAGTCAGGAAGAGCATCTTAAAGCTCCCGCTACAGAATTTTCCTTGGTTCTCTGAGTGACTGGTGTGCCTTCGGGAGGGATCCTTGTGTCCCAAGTCACTGTGCACCCCTGCCCCCGGTCCCTTGCCACCCCCACCTTGCATGTTGTAATCAAAGGTGAGCTCCTCGCCTGCCCGGATGGTTTTTGTGGCAAAGAAAGCGATGCGGGGCAGCCGCTCGTCAAGGTTGTCTATGAAGACGTTGTACACCTGCAGGTTGGGGTCACACTGGGCGAGAAAGAACAGTTGGGAGAGTGAGGAGGGGCCCCAGCCTGCCCCTCTCGACCCCCTGCCCGCCTGCCGGGGGTACCCACACTGTGGTTGACAAAGTGGGAGATGTTCCCGTAGTAGGCGGCATCCACCGTGTACACGTCCTCCACGTAGTCCAGGTCAAAGAGGTAGGTGGCGCCCTGGCGGTCGTAGATCTGGCCCCGCCGCTCCGCCTCCTCTGAGGTAATAATCTAGGGAAAAGGATTAGGAGAGGGTGAGGGGAGACTGGCTGTGAAGGCTCGGGAAAGTTGGCACTGCTCCTGACCCCTGAAGGACAGGGAGCAGGAGGTGCCCCTGCCTGTTGACACATACAGGCAGCGATGCAGAGGGTCTGTTGGCTCTTCTTGAGGGGCTGGGCCTCAGCTGGCCACTGCCCAGCCAGCCTCAGGCCTCTGGCTGGCAGGAGGAATCCCTGGCAGTGAGTGCAGGCTGGCCTGGCTGCAGGGCCCAACTAGGGCCAAGCAAGCACCTCCTGCCGCCACCCAGCAAGAGGTGCCCTAGAACCACACCCTGAGATGGAGCAGGAAGGTGGGCAGGAGAGACCAAAGCAAGGGCAAGAAAGCAACCCAGGGTGCCATGGGGAGACACTGACTGATCCAGGCAAGGGAGCCTGAGCCCGTACAGGACCCTGCAGGGAGGTCCAGGTCTAGAGAGCCAGAAAGAAGATGAGGCCACATATTTCAGAGACAGCAGCAAAGAGGGAGGAAAGATGAAGGGAGAGCACAGTGAGAGAAGCCCTCCCTCAGCCCAGGGCCACACAGTGCCAACTGGTGCTTTAGACAGCAGCAAGTGCCTCCTTCCCAGCTGTGTCCCTGTCTGTCCTAGGAAATGGGAAGCTTCGCCACTGTCCTAGGCCCAGCTTGTCCTTGCCTCCCAAATACTGTCACCGGACTCTCCACCCCACCCCAACAAATCTCTCCTCTCCGGCCCCACGGTCCCTCTTTCCCAAGACCAGCAACAGCAGCCTCCTAGCAATCCCTAAGTGTAGCTGAGCAGGCCCTTCCCTGGGCAGGGGTCCCACTGGACCTCAGCCAAGGAGGTACAGCACGGCACATAGGAGACACATGGGGGCTGCTATTTACTTTGATTCTGCTTCCTGGCTTAGCAACTTGTCCTCTGTCCAAATGGTGGCCCTCTAGGCAGCCCCAGCACTCCCCCGCCACTCCTCTTCTTCCTTCCCCTCCCTTCTCCAGAGACCCCCATCAGGCCTCCATTCTTGCTTACCCTCATGTGGGCTGGTGACCATGCCCTTCTGACTTGGGAATCTGTCTCCTTAGCCAGGATGGCCACACTGGTGTCCTCCCTCGCTGTCCCCTCAAGCCTGTGCTCCATGCCAAAGGCTAACTAACAATGCCTTGAGAAAACCAAGATTTACCCCCGTTGGGCCACACTGCCCACTGCCCTGTGCTCCTGCTCTGTTCCTGGAGGAACCTGGTTCCCCTGCACCCTGTTTTTGTTTGTTTACTCATCCATTTGGTGGGTTTTTATTGAGGATGTCCTTGTGCCCAGTCCCAGCACACAGGGCTCACGGTCTGATTAGGGAAATAAAGGGACCAGGCCCGGTCCCCATTCTCAGGGGTCACAGCAACCAGGATTGGTCGCTGCCCTCAAGGGGTCAAAGTCTGGTCACAGACAGATTCAGACAACCACAGTGTAAGATTGTGATCAGGAAACCTAGTGCTTAGGGTTTAAGAGGGAATGGAGAGGTGACAGAGTCTCTAAAACAAGTTGCAGATCATAAAAGGGCTTTACCACCTGGTGGAAGAGTGGGGACTCTCTCCTAAGGGCCACAACATGAGGGTGGAATATGTCAAGCTCAGTCTCCCTTCACCTCCTGAAGAACACACAGTCTTCCTTGTGGCATCAGCTCAAACAGATGGGACTTCTCTGGGCAACCTTCCAAGCTTACTGTTCCTCCCCTACCTCAAAAGCTGGCTACTTATCTGATTAAGCCCTGGGATCAAAGGTCAGCCTCTCCCAGGCTCATGGGCCTAGTGGGTGGGGTATGAGCCATGTTTTTCACTGTAGTCCCCCCTCAAGCCAGGGGGAGTGCCCACATCCTCCCTGGTCTCCATCTTCATGCCTGTTCTGCCATTACCTGCTCTCCCAGTCTCACCAGGAGTGAGTCATACTGCAGGCCCTCCAGGGCACACATGCTTCCTGGTTCCTTCTAGTCTTCTTTTCAATCCCATTCTCTAATGATTGGTCAACCCTGAAAGCTTGGGAACTGATCGGCCAGTCTCTGCTCCCTAGCAGCTCTCCAGAATAATTGGAAAAGACAGATAGGCTTTAAGCTGGTAGGTCCGAGTGGGTGCTGACGTGAATGGGAACTAGAAGACTTGGAGTCAGCTGCTGCTCTGCCCCCTCCTGGATATGGGATCCTGAGATCCTGAATGTTCTCTCTGTGCCTGTTTCCTCAGCCAAAAAAAAAAAAAAAAAGCTACAGCCTGGCAGGGCACCAGTTTTAGACATTATTTGGGCCTTTATTTTATTTATTTATTTTTTTAAAAGATGGGGTTTCACCATGATGGCCAGGCTGGTCTTGAACTCCTGACCTCAGGTGATCCACCCACCTCGGCCTCCCAAAGCGCTAGGATTACAGGAGTGAGCCACCGCGCCCGGCCGAGCCTTTATTTTTTTATCCATTGTACTACTTCTGTGATTCTAAGGAAGTTACTCCACCTCTCTGGGCCTCAGTTTTGTCATCTGCAGAATGGGAATGACAGTGACAAAATCCCAACATGACAGGGGCTGTTGTAAAGATCGACATGATTTCATGGACGTGAAAGGTGTTCCTGTCTGATAGGACAGTGAGCAATGTTAGGGGTGGTTATGAGGACCACTCATAAATGTAAGGAACACCCTTATTTTATGTGCCCTTTACCAAGAAAGGAAAAACTGCTATTATAAATGATACACCATGATTTAATTAAATTAAGACATCTTCATTTCAGAGACGTTAAAGTAGGAAGAAGATGCATGTTTTAGAATGGATAGGATAGTATAGGAGAGGCTGGCATTGTCTCTTGGGTGAGGATGAGAATGTTCTGCAGAAACGTGAAAGTTCTGATCCGATGTGGGAGACTGCAAAGGAGGGAAGGGCAGCTCCTGTGGAGGAAGCTCTTGGTACAGACTGTCAGTCTGTACCAGCTGAAGAAGGATAACAGATAGCATGGTGTGCAGGCACAGGGGATAGGCCCTCAATTCCATAACACCCTGGCAATATCTGGAACAGCACTACAGAATCAAGTAAAGTAGAACTGCTGCAACAAAATGTATGACTATTCACCCCAAGTAGGATAAATAAGAACTACAAATAGGACCCTATCCTGTCAGGCTGGGTCTTGTAATCAGATAGGTTACAAAAAACTTGGTCTTCCAGACATTTTGGATTTGCTGAAGTTTGGACTGTGCTGGCTAAGGTTTATATCAAACTTACTGTGTACTGAATACTGTTCAAGTGCTTGATACATAGTAACTCATTTAATTTTTGTAACAAGTATATAAGGTGAGTGCTATTATTGTTCCCATTTTGCAGATTAATAAATGGAGGCACAGAGGTTAAGTGAGTGCTGATGAGCAGTGGAGCTGGAATTTAGCCTCGGGCAGTCAGGATCTAGAGTCCACCCTCCTAACCATCTGCTATGCTGTCTCTTTAGAGGGGGATGTGGAAAGATGAATTTGGCTCTTTCCAGAGGCCTGTGGCACCATAAGGAGGACCCATGGGTCTGAGGGTGCTGGAGGGCGGCCAGGAAATAGTATAGCGAGAATGTGTGGAGAGCAGGAAGGGTGAGGACAGGGGTGACAGAATCCCTGGAAACCCTGATGTTTCCAAGGTAGAAGATGAAAGATACTAAGGAAGAGCATCCAGAAGTCTCAGGCCCAGGAGGCTCTGAGGCTGCCCATGGGGTGTAGACTCTTCCTCCTCGACTATCAGGACCCTGTGTGGTAGACAGTGTTTCCTCCAGACACCAGTACAGTGAGGCTGAGATATTTCCTGCTCTGTGTAGCCTCTAGGACGGTGGACTGTCGGGGTCCTATGGGGTCTGGACATGTCCTCCTCCAGACAGTTTGGGTTCCTTCAAACTCTGGACGCTTCCTCCAGAGTGTCAGGACACTGAGGGCATGAACACTTCCCCTGACACTGTCAGGGTGCTTTAGGGTGTAGAGTAGATCTCCAGGCTGTGTGGATCCCTGTAGGGTGAGGACACTTCTTTTTCCTCACTGTCATGACGGCGTGGGGGTGGACACTTCCTAAGGACCAGGTCCTCTAGAGTGTGGAGAGCACAAGCTCTTCCTCCAGGTCACTGGGATCACTGTGGGGCGTAGACTTCCTGCAGATTATCAGGACTCCCTCCCCATTCCACTGTCAGGAGCCCTCATGGTGTGGACACCTCCGCCCTCCTCCTTCCAGATGGCCAGGTCCTGTGGTGTGTGAACATTTCCACTAGCAGGCCAGCAGGGTTGTCTGGACAGGCTGTGGCTGTCTCCTCGCCCAGACTATCAGGATCCTCTGTGGTGTAGATTGCTCTGCCCAAGATTGTCTCTATCTCTCTGGGATGTGACCGACTCTTATTTTACAGTTTCTCAGAGTAGGGGTCTCTCCTTGTTATCAGTATCAGTGCTACAGTGTGGACATCCTCAGGTGAGTGTCCCTCAGGCCAGTTTCTGTCACTTTCCAACCATATCACACCCCTAAGGGACCTATGGAAATATATAGAGGTATCTGGGGTTGTCACTATGACAGGGCACACTCATGGATTTAAATGTTCAAGATCTAGGGATGCTAAATGTCCACCAATGCATGAGACAGTTCTACATAACAAAGAATCGTTTCGTCCCAAATGCCAACTGCATCCCATCTTAAGAGTGTGACATTTTTCTGTTGTAGATACTTGCTAGCTATCTACTTGCTGGTTATGGCTGTGCTTTAGCCTTTTGCAGCTGGACACCTGGCTAAAACACATCCCACTGCCTCCCTTGCATGGAGGTTAAGACCAGTGACTCAGTTCCAGCCAGTGAAGCATGGGCAGAAGTGATGAGCACTGCATCTAGGCCTGGCCCACTAGGATGGGCCCCTTCTATCTCCCACTTGGCCCACGTGCCAGGCAATGCTGAGGATCTAGTGGTGACTCCGAGGCTTCAAGGCACAGCAAAGGCACAGAAGGGAAAAAGCTTAGGTGTCCCAGTTGCCGTGTGAAAGGATACCCACCCAAATATCCACAATGGACTGCTCCATGAGCAAGCAAACTTGGAACGTGCAAAGCCACTAAGATGAGTGGGTTGTTTTTACAATGGCTAGCTTACCTAATACACTCGGCCTTTCCCCAGTGTCCTGAAAGTCTAAAGGAGTTAGGCAACCTCTGTCCAAGGCCTGTCTCATCCTACTCCAGACTGCGTTCCTTCTCTGCAGACTGGTAAAACAATGCTCCTCAGGCAGACACTGCTTGGTGATAAGATGGGCCCTTATGAAATGAGAAGAGGAAGTGCCTTTCCAGGTGATGCAGCCCTATGCCAGACATGTCCTGTTACAAGGAATGCTAAGGCTGCCTGGATCTCAGCTCCCACTTTTCTTCTTTGCTAAGTACCCTGATAAAGCCAACCCAGTGCAGAAGTATTTCAGTGTTCCTGCAACCACCAGCATAGCCATGCTAGTGTCTACCAGCTTAGAATACTAGCCCCTGCCCGATGTCCCTATGACACTCAGATCAGTCTCCCAGGCTTTCCCATAAGGAAAGCAGGGAGTTTCAGACACACAGTGAGAACTGGGTGCACATGCTGTGAAGAGCTGCACACACACACCCGGTCCCGTCTCCCTACCTCTCCCACGTACTCCATGACGAAGCTGTTCTTGCGAATCTTCTCCAGAGTGCGGACGCCCCAGCCGCGCCCGTCGTCCGTGCGGAAGATGCAGAGGTCATATCGAATGCCCTTCTGTACCACACGATTCGGGCAGTCATAGCCACAGCGGCAGCGGGAGTTGCACTCGTAGATGGGCAGCCCGGCTCGAAGCCGCACCTGGCCCTGGTCATTGTAGGCAAACTTGTGCAGTGACGCCCCCGGGCAGCAGCCTCCGGTGGGTGCCCACAGACAGTCCTGGCACTCGCAGCCCACAGCCACCTGGTTGAGGGTGATGCCCTCACCAACACGGTACTCATTGATATACACGAAGGCCCGCGGGGGGCCATCCAGGTCCACCTCATTCTCTACGGTGATACGTCCCAGATGGCTGCGCTTGGCATTGAGCTCCTGCTCCCAGCGACGGAGCGCCCGCCTCTGCTTGGCCTTCTGCACTAGGTAGTTGGCCAAGCTTGGGTCCAGGTGCCGGGGGGTCTTTGACCGGTGGTGCCGCCGAAGCAGCTCTCTCTCTAAGTCCTTGTGGAACTGCTTGAGGATGCGCACACACTTGAGATTTTGCCGTGGCTCCCAGGTGCTCTCTGAGTCTGGATATCCGCGCCATTTCACCAGATAATATTCCTGTTCCTGTTGGGGGTGGGTAGGGGGACGGGATACCATAAGTGGTGAGATCCTTGGGCCAGCCTTCATGAGGCTTCCATCCCAAAGCTGATGGGTAACACCTACCTCACCCCACCCCTTTTCTGGAATGACTTCATGCGGTGGTTCAAAAATATGGGCTCTAGGGTGAGGATTACTAGGTTCAAATCCTGCTGTCCCCCTTATTGTCTGTCCAAACTGTTCCAACTTTTAATTAATCTCCCAAACCCACTTCCCTCCTTGGTCTTCCACATCATCAGCTTCCTCCTAGCTGTTCAGACCCGAACTTCTGGAGTCATCCTTGTCTCCTCTTTTGCTCACACTCCCCACATCCACCCTCTGCACATCCCGTTAGCCCCACCTTCAAAATACGTCCAGTGACAAACCATCACTGCTACCATTGTGGCTCACCTGGACCCTGACAAGTCCTTGCCTGTTCTAGGCAGCTTACATATATTATTAACTGAATTACTAACTGAATCTTCACAAATCAACATGAGGTAGATGCTACTAGTCATCCCCCTTTTACAATAAGGAAAATGAAGTACTGAGGGTTTGGGTAGGTAGCCTGGGTTAACACAACCAGGACTAGAACCCAAGCATGCTGACTCCAGTTTGTTCTCCTAACCATCCTGTCACTCCCTCTTCTGACAATAGCTGTCCCCATTTCACAGTTGTTAGGGGGATTAAATGAGTTTCTGAGAGGAAGTGCCTGGCACACTGAAAGTGCTCAATAGCTGTTAGCTATCGACATTTCCACTCCAGGGCTCAGCATCTCAATCTTTGCAATTACTTTGTATTCCTAGGGAGATGGGAAGAGATTTACTTGGGAATTCATCCTGTTCCTGCCCCCATCAGAAAGCTGCTTAGTATCTTGTCTGTATTATAGGGATAAAAGGGTTTATTCATCCTATTTTTTCAGGGTCAGAGGAGAAAATTCCCTTTGGAAACAGATGTGGATAGTTGAGGACAAGAGAGCAGGACACTAACTTCCCTGTGACCTGTCCCCTCCCAGACCACGGTCACCCCAGACTCACTCGGATCTTCTTGTAATCGCACAGGTACTCAACTTCAAAGTCATAGAGGTTCCTCTTAGAGACACCAAGGGCAGGGCAGGAGAGCTTGGCCAGGCGGCACAGGTCCTGCAGCTGATTCCAAGAAGACTTGCAACACACACTACAGCCTGGATCAGGGGGCACAAAAAGAACTATTACTGGGCAGCCTGACCAGGTCAGGAGTCAAAGGGGACCCCAAATCCTCCCTGGGACATCCCAAAGACTGCCTAAGAGTCAGGGAAATTTAATCCACAGGCCTTCCCCAATGCTGAGACTGTTCTACAACAGAAATATGCTTTGAACCCTAATGCTCACTGCCCAAGGCTGCCCCTCGAACAGCAGACCTCTAAGTGGGGTTTGCAACATGAATTGTCCTAAAGGAATCTGTTCCTCTGCAGAGCTTCAAACTCCCTCTGTTATTCCTAAAACTGGCTGCAAACCTGCCTTGGGTTCAGGACCTGATCACCCTTCTCTCCACTTTGCAAAAGAAAGAGAACAACCCCCCATCTCAGTAGGATGCAATGCCCCGAGGAGCGAGGAGTGGTGGGTAGGGGGACAAGATTAAAACCTCCAGGGCACCAAACAAAGGCGTAACTGGAAAGACTGGTCCTTAATCCCTTATCTCAAACTCCTGGGCCAGATGTGTTTTGGAATTCAAAGTTTTTTGAATTTTACAAGACTATTTCTAGGATATCCCATACATCACCTAACACCCCCAGCGTGGCCAGGGGACATCAAGCTATAATCAAATGCATTAATCATCCTGCAGCAAAACTATGAATTTCCCACATTAAATAGGAGAAAAAAAGATGTAAAATAGCCTCACAGAATAGTTCCACTTTATAATCTACTTTTGCCATAAATGGTGCCAAATTTAAGAAAAGGATTTCAGTTTTCAGGGCTTTTTAGATTTTGTAATCACAAGCAAGAGATTTCGGAATGATAGTACATTACAGGAAGGCTACTTAAATGATCAATCTGGGTGCCTTAAATCCACAAGGTATATTTTTTCCTGCTGCATTTTGACTTTCTGTTTCATCCATCTTCCTGTAAAAAGCAAAGCTCGTCCAAAGGGTTATGGTCTGAATTTATATGCACAGCAGTACAGGTTAGTGACATTGATTCTTTTAAATATACCTGGTATATTTCTGGGGCTGCCAAAATTTTGTAAGACACACGGATTTTAAAAACCAAATTTCTTTCTGATTCAAGGCACATTCTTAATCAATGTGCTTTAGAAGCCATTTTATCAAATCATGTCTCAAAATATTCCAAGGGCAGTCAGTCTTCATTCTATTTCATCTTTTTAAAATGTTTAATATTTTCTGCCTTCCATTGCGAACATCACACTTTAGATGTCAACCTAAAAACGTACAAGAGCTTTTCAAAATTAATTCGCGTCCAAGCCCTACCTCCCCCTACTTAGACAAGACCAAGTGGAGACTGAGCCCGCATGTGCCCACGCTTTCCTCTCCCTACAGCCTCTCCTCGCAAACCCGTTCCTTCACTTGCATTCGAAACCCCACTGAAGTGATCCCAACTAACACCTCCAGCTGCTGGCTCCGAAATGGCCACAGGTGGATTGTCCTACCCGTCAGAGGTTCCACGACTTGTGAAACCCATCCTCCCTGCGGCTTTCGTCACACAGAGGAGCCCCCCAACATACTGAGTCACCCCTCTTTCCCTACACATGGGGGAGTCCAGCTCTCCTATTGGGAAGGCCCCATTTCCCTCTTCTGGGGGATCCTCTATTCCAAGCCCTTCCCCCATCACGCTGAGAGGAGATACGCTCCCCCTGAAGAGTTCTCTGTCCCCGCACTCAGAAGGGGGGGTCTGTCCCCCTTCTCTTCCCTCCCCTTCCGGCGTCTCGCGTGGACACCGAATGGGTAACGGTCACCGGGGGCCGATTTTCCCGCGCGCGGGCGCGCCTCCCAGACAAGCCCCCGCGCGTGCGCGCGCCGGTCCAGTTGCGATCTGTGGCGCGCGCCCCCCTCCCGCGTCCCCACTTAGTCCCGGACCCGCCGCGTTCACAGGCGCGCGCCCCCTCCCCTGAGCCCCGCCCAGCCTCGCGCACCAGGCCCGCGCTCCCCGAGCCCCATCCTTTCCGCGCTGAGCTTCCAGCTCCCGGCGCCGGGGCCTCGGATGCCGGGGCCCCGAGCCGGCGACGCCACCCCTCCAGCCCACCCGGCCTGGCCAGCGGGCCCGTGCGTCTGCCTCCACTGCTTCACCTTTTAAATTTTCCGCCATCTTTCCCCACGGCTAACGACATTCGGGCCTAGCCGGCCTCGCGAGAAGATAGCTCGCGCGGGCGTGGCCGGGAACGCGCAGCCTATTGGCCGCGGCTCGCGGCTCGCAGCACCCGCGCGGACCAACCGGAGAGCGGTGACCGAACCCCTCCCCGCCGCCCGGCTCGGTCCGTGAGGCGGGTGCTCGCCGCGCTTTCCCAGAGTGCGTCTGGGCGGCAGCGGCAGCGGCAGTAGCTGAAGTTGCCCGAGGCCCTGCCCGTGCGCCGGTCTGTCTGTCACACTGCTAGCCAATCACGTTGTCAGCCAGTCACAGTGACTCTTCAGTTCTGTCATACCCCTTGTTATCACCATCAGTCAGCTCGTCATTACATTTTAACTCCAAGCTGGCCAGGGCTCCCAGGTGGACTAGCGCCACATCCAACCGCTCAGGCAGTCACCCTAGACAAGTGCGTAGTCAGACCTCTGGCCCCCATCTACTCTGCCGGGCAGTCAACTCCTGCTTCCACGTGTGCCCTCGGGCCATCTGCAACTCCCTGGAGGTAGGCAGCACTGTTAGCCAGCCAGCCTTGTCATTCCCTAAGACCGTCCTGTCCTCACGTTGTCAGCAGATCAATTAGTCCTCCACCCACCGTAGCCCTGGGACCAGCTGCAATTCTGCCTGGGGAAATCCTCTCATAGACTGCAGCATGCAGCCATGCCCCCAGGCGGGCTCTGATTAAGGTCCAGACAAGCTGTCATTGTCATCATCTAATACAGCCCTGTCCGGCAGTCACTATCAATTGGTCACGTCTTTCCGTCAGATTATTTCTCATTCACACCACGATCAGTCACAACACTCAGCTAGGCTCTCAAAGCAAATAGTCACAGCAACTAGAGGTACGATTAAGCCTCCACACCACCTGTCAGCAGTGGGTCAGCCAGTCTGTCATTTCTCAGGCGATGCATCCCGACCATTGGTCAATCAGTCTCCTCTGATGCGTTGAAGCTGAGATTCTATCAGGGCAGACAGTCCATAACCACGTACAGCCATTGAGTCAGACAGCTACGCGGGTTTTGCTGCTGGCCAGCTGGCCTGTGACTCGTTCAATCCGCCCCTCATCACATTGTCAGTCATTCTCAAGCAGCATCCGACTGACCATACCGTCTGTCAGGTGATCAGTCAGTCAGAGCACCCAGCCAGGTCCTCCAGCATGCTGTGATTCGAGCAGTGTGGACAGTCAATCACTAGATACAGTTGCCTAGCAAGCAGCCACAGAGCCTGTTGATCAGTCAGACTGGAATTTCCCCAGGTGGCCCTCCTTTACACAGTGCCAGACAGTATAACATCCAGACATAGCCCCAGGCGAGCTGTGATTCCTGACAATAGTCATTCACAACATCCAGCCAGCCAGGCAGACAGTAGCACCACAGGTCATCAGTCAGCCAGCCTGCAAGGTCCTCAGGAGGCTGCCTGTCCTTTCCACTGTCAGGCCACCAGCCCCAGCTAGTCCTAGGCGGGCTGTCATTCAGTTAGATATTCAGGAAACCGTGCTATCACTTTCTAAAATTGCCCCCTCTCCCTGTCACTCCATGAGTTCTATGGTCAACCAAATGATTGTACAGCTAACCAAACAGATATTCTTTCTGCCTGCCAGTCCAGCTGTGAGATAATTGGAGAAGTGAATGGCTGGTCTGAGGTTCCTTCAGCCCCAGCTTGCCCTGAGTGGGACAGACAGGAGCCTAAGTTCCACCGTGCATCCCCTTCTCGAGCAGAGTCAGATGCTGATCCTCACATACCCCCGCCCCGCCCACTGGCGCCCCCCGCAGTCTCCTCAGGCAGCAGGGCTCTCCCACTCCCAGGTGTTCAGGAGACCTGTCCAACCCACAAGAGTGATTTAAGACAGGACCTCTGTCTAGATCTGAGGGGAAGATAAAGGGGTCTGTGGCCAGTGGTGCCCCCAAACACTATAAAGTACTGGGCAAAAGCCTGGATTCTGGATCCTGACTACCTGGACTCATATCCAGGCTCTGCCATTTGCTAAATTACGTGACCTTCGGCAGTTTCTTAAACTGGTCTGCAAAACCTTGAGTAAGTGGTCTTGGGGTGGTTGTCTCCCACTTATTTGAAAAGTGAATCGTTCTGGACTAGCACTTTTTCAGGAGACCTCAAAAGTTAAGAGGCCATCCTATTGCTACCATGTCCCACTCCCAGCCATTTGTCTGTTCATTCAGCATTAATTTAATGACTACTGCATATACTGCCTTGCCCAGTGCTGGGGCCAATATAAGGTTTTCATTCATTACAAGCTTCACAGGTTTGACCTATTGTAATGTAAACCTCATATTGGAGTGTAACACACATACAGAAGAGTACACAGACCAGGGTGAACACTTTAATGAGTTTACACAAGCCAACCTACATGTGGAACCAGAATGCAGGCTGAGAAACCATTTAGCCAGGTCTCAGAAGCACTTAATTGTTTTGTATAAATTTATTGGGTACAAGTATAATTTTTTTTTTTTTTTTTTGAGGCAGGGTCTTGCTCTGTCACCCAAGCTGGAGTACAGTGCTGTGATCTCGGCTCACTGCAACCTCCACCTCCCCGGTTCAAGTGATTCTCGTATCTCAAACTCCCAAGTAGCTGAGATTACAGGTGTGCACCACTATGCCCAGCTAATTTTTGTGTTTTTAGTAGAGATGGGGTTTCACCATGTTGGCCAGGCTGGTCTCAAACTCCTGGCCTCCAGTGATCCACCCACCTTGGGCTCCCAAAGTGCTGGGATTATTACTGTGAGCCACCATGCCGGGCCACAAGTGTAATTTTGTTACACGGATACATTGTGCAGTGGTGAAATCAAGGATTTTACCATATCCATCATCTGAATAATGTACATTGGTCTTCCAAAGTGCTAGGATTAAAGGCATGAGGCACAGCGCCCTGCCACAAGTGTAATTTTGTTACATGGATACATTGTGTAGTGGTGAAGTCAGGCATTTTACTGTATCCGTCATCTGAATAATGTACATTGGTCTCCCAAAGTGCTGGGATTAAAGGCAAGAGCCACCATGCCAGGCCACAAGTGTAATTTTGTTACACGGACACATTGTGCAGTGGTGAAGTCAGGCGTTTTACTGTATCCATAGCCTAAATAATGCACATCGTAACATTAAGTAGTTTCTCATCATCTACTTCTTTCTCACCTCCCTACCCTTCTAAGTCTCTATTGTTTATCATTCCACATGCTATGTCCATGTGTACACATTATTTAGCTCGCACTTACAAGTGAAAAGATTCAGTATTTGTCTGTTTCTGAGTTGTTTTGCTTAAATTAATGGCCTTCAGTTCCATCCATGTTGGCGCAAAAGACATGATTTTATTCCTTTTTTTTCCTTGCCTTTTCTCTCCCTGTTTTGTTTTCTAAGGAAGTAGTCTCTGAGACTACACACAGCAGCGTCACCTGCCCCCGGAGCCGGGGGCATCCTGGCTGGACAGGCAGGAGAGAATGCCCCAGTTCCTGCATATGCAGTTGCTGGGCTCTCTGCACGGGTGAAGCAGGAGGGTGGGTGGAGGCACAAGCCTGTCCTCAGCTGGAAGGGCGGGGCGTGGACAGGGATGGTGGGCAGGTCATCAGTGGGACAAGGGGAGCTTGGCCACTGTCACGCGACAGTGAGTGTGTGTGTGGGTGTGCTGGGCTGCTTCAGCCACAGGGTTTTACACAACCAGGCAACAAAATCCACTTCTTCCACCTCAGACCGCTTGATGAAGGCGTGGTTTGTGAGCATCTTCAGGTCCGCCCACTCCGCTGGGTTCTTGGTGGGGCATTTATTGACAAACTCCTGGAAGTCCAGGGTGAACACAACATTGGGCAGCTTAGGAGGTGGTTCATTCACAATATAGTCCAGCAGTTCGAAGATGGCCATGGCGGGCTGGCTGTCCATCCCATGACCTCTGATGGGGTGCCTGGGGGGTCTCGGCCGAGGCGAGATGCTATGAGGCTCTCCTCCTGCCCCGTTGACCACAGGCCGGCCTTGGTGTCGGGTGGGAGGGATGGTGTACCTTCCAAAGGGCAGATCCACCAGGGACAGGCCCATGCTCCAGATGTCGTACTGCACGGAGTAATGCATGCACTGCAACCGCTCCAGAGCCATGTAGGAGCGTGTGCCCACAAAGGAGCTGGCTATGGAGTCGATGAGCTGCCTGCTCACCCCTAAGTTGCACAGTTTGATTTCCCCTCTGGAGTTCACCAGGATGTTGGAGGGTTTCACATTCTGGTGCTTCTCTCAGAGGTACCCCAAGCCCCAGAGGACCACAGTGCTGACTTTCCCCAGGATCTCCTCGGGAATCCTCTTGGCCTCTTTCAGCACCTGGTCCAGGGAGCTACCATCCGTGTGCTCCATGCAGATGGAGCCGTCGTAGAAGGCCCCGTAGAAGCCCATGATGTATGGTAAGTTGCACTGGAGCAGGACCTGCAGCTCACAGATGATCTGGTTCCAGATGGCCAGCTTGATTTCAAGGTGGATCAGCTTCCGGGCCATGATGAGTCCCAAGGGTCTGTGCTGGACTTTGGTGACCACCCTGCTGTTGTCCATGCCCAGCTCTGAGATCCTTTTGAAGTAATCATCTTTGAGTTTGCCAACCTTGGCTTTCTGGGTGAGGAAGGCTTCCAGCCTCCTCTTCTGCTGCTCATCAAGTTGCAGCTTCTTCAGCCTCTTCTGCAGGTCCACCAGGTTTGCCTCGGAGGCACCCTCGCTGGTGGGGGATGGGCCCTTGGTGATGGCAGGGTTGATGGTGAGCACTTGCAGCACCGGCTTCCTCCAAGCCAGCATGGCAGCTCTCCTGGCCAGCAGCGGCAGCGCCTCTAGCCGGGGCCCATAGGGGGCGGGCCGGAAGCCGGTGGGCCTAGGCAAGCAAGCCAGGGGCTGTGGCCCTGGCCCTGGCCCAGGCGGGCGTTGGGGCTGCCGAGGGTGGGTGGTGCTGTGGGCGGGGCCAAGGGTAGCCGAGGGGCGCCGGGGCTGAGGCGAGGGAGCTGCCTTCGGTCGCCGCCGCCATCGCCGCCGCCATCGCCGCCGCCGAGGCCTGAGCGAGGCTGACCCAGCAGAGGGAGTCCAAAAGGCTAGTAGGGGAGGGGAGGCCACCGATTTTCTTCTTTTTTAGGGCCGAATAGTATTCCATTGTGTGTACATATCATTCATATATATATATATATATATTTTTTTTTTTTTTTTTTTTGAGACGGAGTCTCACTCCAACGCCAGGCTGGAGTGCAGTGGTGCGATCTTGGCTCACTGCAACTTCTGCCTCCCAGGTTCAAGCAATTCTTCTGCCTCAGCCTCCCAAGTAGCTGGGATCACAGGTGCACGCCACCATGCCTAGCTAATTTTTGTGTTTTTAGTAGAGACAGGGTTTCACCATGTTGGCCAGGATGGTCCTGATCTCCTGACCTCGTGATCTGCCTGCCTCGGCCTCCCAAAGCGTTGGGATTACAGGCGTGAGCCACCGTGCCCAGCTGAGGTAAGCATTATTTTTATCCTCACTTTAAAGACGGAGGGCCGGGCACGGTGGCTCACGCCTGTAATCCCAGCACTTTGGGAGGCCGAGGTGGGTGGATCACCTGAGGTCGGGAGTTCAAGACCAGCCTGGCCATCATGGAGAAACCCCATCTTTAAAAAAATAAAAATAAAAAAAAAAAAAGAAAGACGGAGGAAACTGAGGCCCACAGGTCAAGCAGCTTGCTCACAGTCAGTTCTTTTACCCCAAGTCTGGGCCTGCTCTGGCCAGCCTCATGGGGGTTCAGGGCTTGTTTGTTGAAGGTCTTTTCCAGGACAAAGCCTGCCAGAGGGGCCCCACAGAACGCTAGACTTCTTTTATTTATTTATTTTTTTATAATTTTATTTTTATAAATAGAGACAGGGTTTCACCATGTTGGTCAGGCTGGTCCTGAAGTCCTGACTTCAGGTGATCCACCCGCCTTGGCCTCCCAAAGTTCTGGGATTACAGGCGTAAGCCACCGCGCCCGGACAGAACACTAGATTTCTAAGTTTTCTGTGGAGGACTGCGAGTAGGGAGAAATTATACTGATGGATCCTTTCTAGACTCAGTGCCCCTCTGGGGACCTGGTCAGGTGGTGTGAGGAGTGGTGTGGGAGATAAATAGTAATGAATTCAAGAAAACCTGAGACTCCCTGTTTTTCTAGCTTGGGGGAGTTCCCCCTTCAACCTAGAAATTCTTCCATTGCTCTTGCAGATAGAAGCAGCCTGCCCTCTCTAGAGTCTCCCTCACATTTATCTTCCTCCCCCCTACCTTTCTCCTTTTCCCCTCCTCTAAAGGCAGGATGTCCGAGATCTCAAATTCACCAGATTTCAGGAATCAGGAGAGGCAGGGAGCTCAATTCTAGGCATTGATGTGCCACAGTTTCTAATTATGCCCTTGGAAATAGCTGTAAACACCAAGGATAGTTTTGAGTTACTCCCTTGTTTCTGGGAGAGCAAGCCTGGAGGAGGCAGAGAGGTGACTCAATGGGATCCCAGTTGAAAATCAGTTACCTCCATTGTATAGATGAGGAAACCAAAGCTTGGAGGTGAGGCATCTTTCCCGGGTTCTAGAGCAGATCTGTCTGATTATTACGTCTTTGCCTCTTCCGTTGCAATTGGCCAGTGTCTGATTTGCACTGGAAACTGGGCAGAACCAAATTTTAAAAATGATAGGGGGATGCTGCTCATCAAGATCCTGGTGTGTGAGTTGTTATGGAGATGGAAAATGGGGAGGTGTGGTCATTTGAGTGTGCTCTTGATGTAGTATTGTGTTGATTGAATGAATTTTTTTTTTTTGAGACAGAATCTCGCTCTGTTGTTGCTCAGGCTGGAGTACAGTGGCATGATCTCAGCTCACTGAAACCTCCGCCTCCCATGTTCAAGCAATTCTGCTGCCTCAGCTTCTACTAGTAGCTGGGATTACAGGCATGCACCACTATGCCTGGCTAATTCTTGTATTTTTTAGTAGAGATGGGGTTTCGTCATGTTGGCCAGGCTGGTCTCGAACTCCTGACCTCAGGTGATCTGTTCGCCTTGGCCTCCCAACGTGCTGGGATTATAGGCATGAACCACTGTGTATGGCCGATTTAATGATTTTTTTAAAAAAATCATTAAATGCATGACATCTGGCCTCACGTCAAGCCTTTTCTCACCTCAGGGCCTTTGCACTGGCTGCTCCCTTTGCCTGGAACCCTTTTTCCCCAAATACTCACTTGGCCGACATTTCTGTCTCTTTAGGTACAGCACCACCATCACCTCCTCCAAGTAGCTTTCCCTGACTTCTCCATCTGAATATTGTTTCGTCTGTATCTCTGCCTTACCACTCCACAGCATTTATCATGATCTGCAATTATCTTTTTTTTCTATCTGATTTCTTGTTTCTTCTCTGCCTCCTCCCCTAGAATGTGGATTTCACCCCATAAGGGCAGGAATTTTTGTCTGTTTTCTTCCACTGCTTGATCCCTAGCCCCAAAAATAGTACCTGGCAATAAATGTTTGTTGAAAGACAGAGGGGCAGAAGGAAACACAGAAATACAGGCTAAATGACTGATGGAATAAATGAGTGAATGAATATATACATGTAATGCTAAATAAATAAAACGGATTAAATTAATAAAAGGGACTTTGGTGGAAAGAGACCCACATTTGGAACGTAAACAGACTGAGAATTATAGAGAGACAAAAAGACAGTTCTTTTATTTTTGTTTAAAAATCCTTGAGTGAAGAGAACTGAGAATTTTTTTTATAAAAGGGGCCTTGGGATTGCTAGGGTGAGTGTGAGGACCAGGCAGGGATAACAGCATTGGAGGGGTTGATAGGGAAGAAATGAGGGTTGAAGGCCTGGAAGAGGAGAGTGGAGGGTGGGCACAAAGCAGGCAGAAGGGGAGCCATTTCCTACAGGTAGGAGCACAGGGCAGCAAGCAGCTCAGCCACTCAGTCATCCCATTCATCATCTTCATCTTCATCGCCAGCTTGGTCCTCCCCTTCGTCTGGAGGGAAAGAGAAAGATGCCCTGGGAGGTTGATGGGGGGGGCTTCATAGGGTCTGGGAGGTAAGGACTTGACCCTGAGAGGCTGAGGTCTCCTGCTAGAAGAGGGTAAGTTAGAGTTTCCATTTGGGACAAGAGATGAATTATAGTTAGGGTCTGAGTTCTAATTGGAGTTGAAGTTTATACTGTCAAAAATGTGGTTAGTCCAGATGTTGTCAAATAAAGGGTTAATGTTAACCTATTTATTGGGGTGAATTTAAATATTATTAGCAAAGGCAGGATAATTTATTATTGCTTCTTGTCTCGTTAAAGCTAATATTTTTGACACATAATGAGGTTAATGACAATAACATTATCAAAATAAGCTGGCCGTAGTGGTGTGCCTGTAGTCCCAGCTATTCAGGAGGCTGAGGCAGGAGAATAGCTTGAACCCAGGAGGCAGAGGCTGCAGTGAGCCAAGATCGAGCCACTGCCCTCCAGCCTGGGCGACAGAGCAAGAGTCTGTCTCAAAAAAAAAAAAAAAAAAAAAAAAAAAAAAACCATTGTCAAAAAATGAAGTTCCTATAATATTGTCATGTAATAGATTCACCTTAATCTTGTGGACACACTTTGTGGTTAATGTTGTTAACATTAATGTCAAAATTGGAGTTAATTGTATTATTATCATTTAGAAGGTTGAGATTAATATTATCATCATGTGATGGATTAGTGACAGTATCGCTGACACATTAAGAGAGTAATAGTAACATTATTATAAAAAGATAAGGTTAACAGTCAGGCGTAATGGCTCATGCCTGTAATCCCAGCACTCTGAGAGGCTGAGGTGGGCAAATCACTTGAGCCCAGGAGTTGCAGAGCAACCTGGGCAACATAGTGAGCTCTCATCACTACCAAAAAAGCACCAAAAATTAGCTGGGTATGGTGGCCCATGCCTGTAGTCCCACTACTCTGGGAGCTGAGGCAGGAGGATCGCTTGAGCCTGGGAGGTTGGGGCTGCAGTGAGCCATGATTGCACCACTGTACTCCAGCCTGGGACACAGAGCAAGACCCTGTCTCAAAAAATTTAAGAAAAAAGATTACATTATAAGATTATTATCTCATAATGAATTAATATAAATCTGTTGACACATGGAATTAAAGTTAATATTGTCAACAATGGTGTTCTTCATAATATTGTCATCACATAATGGGTTAATGTTTCTTTTTTTTTGAGATAGGATCTCTGTCACCCAGGCTGGAATGCAGTGGCACAATCATGGATCACTGCTGCCTTGACCTCCCAAGCTCAAGCAATCCTCCCACCTCAGCCTCCCAAGTAGCTGGGACCACAGGTACTCGCCACTATGCTCAACTACTTTTTTTTTTTTTTTTTTTTTGAGACAGAGTTTCACTCTTGTTACCCAGGCTGGAGTGCAATGGCGCGATCTCGGCTCACCGCAACCTCCGCCTCCTGGGTTCAGGCAATTCTCCTGCCTCAGCCTCCTGAGTAGCTGGGATTACAGGCACGCACCACCATGCCCAGCTAATTTTTTGTATTTTTAGTAGAGACGGGGTTTCACCATGTTGACCAGGATGGTCTCAATCTCTTGACCTCGTGATCCACCCGCCTCGGCCTCCCAAAGTGCTGGGATTACAGGCTCGAGCCACCGCGCCCGGCCACTCAACTACTTTTTTAAAATTCGAGTTTTTGTGGAGACGAGGTCTTACTATATTGCCCAGGCTGGTCTCAAACTCCTGTGCTCAAGGGATCCTTCTGCCTTGGCATCCCAAAGTTCCTGGATTACAGGCATGAGCTACCGCACCTGGCCAGCTGATGTTACTGAACATAAGGGAATAACCTTAATATTGTGGACACACCCTGGCATTAATGTTAATATTATTGTCAAAGTTGGAGTTAATTATATTATTGTCACATAATGACTTAATGTTAACATTGTCAAAAAGGAGACTGACACAAGATTCATGTTAATGCTGTCAACAGATGGGGCTAATGTCAGTATTGGTGGTGACTGCTGGGATTGTTTTGAGGCCAGTGCTAGCCCTGGGAGCCAGGTTTGAGGCCCTGGCAGGATCAGCTCACCGGAGGAGTGGATGGCTCTGCTTCTCTTCTGCATCACGTGCATCAGGGCCCCCACCAGTCCCTCTGAGCTCTGAGGTGGTGGCTGCAGTGCTGAGCTCTCTGGGGTACCAGGGGTCTGCAGCAGGCAGGGGTAAGCACAGAGGGCTCAGGGCCTGGGAAAGGAGCATTTCTCCCTGCCCCTCCATCATTATTTTCCCTTCCACACACTCCAGTCCCCTTCAAGGCTCCCCATCAACTTTTCTTTCTTTTTCTTTTTTTTTTTTTTGGAGATGGTGTCTCGATATGTTGCCCAGGCTGGAGTGCAGTGGCTATTCACAGGCACAATCCCACTACTGATCAGCATGGGAGTTTTGACCTGCTCCATTTCTGACCTGGGCCAGTTCACCCCTCCTAGGCAACCTGATGTTTCCCCGCTCCCGGGAGGTCACCATATTGATGCTGAACTTAGTGCGGACACCCAATCAGCATAGCGCACTACAGCCCAGAACTCCTCGGCTCAAGTGATCCTCCCACCTCAGCCTCCCAAGTAGCTGTGACTACGGCACATGCCACCGTGCCCGGCAACTTTTCAACCCTATCACTGAATCCCCAAGGCCTGGCACTCTCCTCGGTCCTGGCCTCAGTCTCCCAGTATCTTGACTTGCAAGGGACACCCTGGAGTGCCAGACTCCCAGTCCTCCATCTTGCCTGTCCTCACCTTGTTCAGCTGAATTCCCTGCCGGATTTGATCCAAAAGTGCTCCCCGACCCCCACCAGGAGCCAGGCCCCCACCAGGCACCAGAGCAGGAGGGAGTGGGGGAGGGGCTGGTCCATCCCCGGAGCTGGGCGGTGGTGGTGGCGGTGGCGGTGGTGGTGGCATGGGTGGCCCACCAGCTCCAGGGGGTGGAGGGGGCAGTGGTCCAGAACGTCCAGTGGCTGGAGGAGGTGGTGGTGGAGGGCCCCCTCGGCCTGGGAGTGGGGGTCCCCGGGGCGCTGGTGGAGGTGGGGCAACCCCCAAAGGTACAGGGGGCAGTGGACCAGAACGACCCTTGTTGCCCCCCACAATAGGGGGCCGCGGGGGCTGGTTCCCTCCTCGAGATGGCGGTGGGGGTGGTGGAAGCGGCTCTGTGGAGGGGGGAATAACACATAGCTGTAACTCTCACTGATACCTTCTGAGCCTTAGTTTTGCTCATTTTTAAAATGGGTACCCCCACTGACCAACTCCTGACTTAAGCGGTATAGGTGCTCCCATAAGGATAGACTGACTTAGTGAATCTCTTAGCTATGAGCTGCTAGGGCTGGAGAAAGTAGCATATAGAAGCAGGGGCTCACCCTGGCGCCTCATCTCCTGCCGCACAGCCTCCAGCCCACCCTGGTCCTCAATGAAGTCATAGATAAGTTTAGAGGTCTCAGCATCAGTGAGTTGGGCCTCGCTGATTCCTGCCCTGGAGAACAGACTCCGCAGATCTGGGTCAAGGTTGTTCACCTGCCCAGGAGGAAAAAGGCCAGGGGCGGGAGTAGAGGAATAAGGTGAGGAGAAAATCAACACAAATTGTCCATCAGGTCCATCCCAGTGAGGGATCTGAGAGGGGGTGGGAAGGGCAGAGTCTAGGGGTGGGGTTTCAGCAGTGGTCTGTGGAAGGGTGGGTAGAAGTTTAGTGGAGTCCAAGAGACTCTGAAGTTACTCACGTCAAACCCATTCTGGGGGTCCCACCCTACGTGGCTGACATGCCTGAAAGAGGTGAAGAGACTCCAGTGAATCCCCACTGCCCTTCCTTCCCTCCATTTGTAGTGAAGCCCTCTTGCCCTCTCCTGCCCAGAAAGACTCTGAGGGACCAGAATTAACGAATGAAACTGAATGAGTGAATGAGTACCAGCAGGAGTTATGGAATTAGAAAGGATCCATAGTTTGTGATGCCAATCCATCCATCCCTCTTTCCTCATCTATTCACCCATGCATTTTTCCACTTATTCATTCACGTTAATCTGTTGGACCACTGATCTGCCCATACATCTGTTTCTGCAACTGTCTGCCCACATACGTTTGTTCACCCATTTGTCTACGAATCTGTCCTCACATACACTTGTCCATCTACCTACCCATGTGCCCACCTTTCCATCATCCATTCACTCATTTTTCTACCCATGCAACCACACACTTCTGTTCACTTATCCATTGAACTGTCCATTCATCCACCTGTCTGTCCACCTGTCCATCCCCATCCACCTTGTCTGTGAACCAGTCAGCCTGCATATCAATCTGTCCACACACTCATCCACTCACCCATCCATCTACTGACCCACCTCCCATCAACCCATCAACCCATCCATCCAACCACTTATCCATTCATTCTTCAACCTATTCATTCTTCCATGCATTTACGCATCCATCCACCCATCCACTCAGCCACCTACCCACCAGCCCACCTCATCCATCATCTACCTCATCTATTCATCCATTCATCCACCTGCCCACCCATGTTCTTCCCATCAGCCCACTCAGAGTAAGCCCAGGGTGAGGCAAGTGAGGTGCCTGGGGTGCAAAATTTAAGTGAGTCACTCACTCTGAGTCAGGAATTACAGTTGCATGCTCCTAAGAGTGAATACCTCCTTACATTTTTCACACTTAGTGCCTTATTCACCTCTCTCTAGACCCAGCTCTACACCTGCCAATCCATCCACTTATTTACCCACCCAGTCACCAAGCCATCTGCCCATCCTTCCATCCACTCAGCTGTCCACTTGTTTATGTGCTCCTCTGCCCCCAGGAATCTGTGGGCCCACCGGGGAGTGATTCTCACTTGAATCCACTGGGTGCACCAATATCAGCTTTGCTGATCTTCTTCTTCCCTGAGCGTTTCTTATCAGCTGGGCCAGGTACAGGTGCTGGGAGTCCACGGTATCGTGAACTTGTGATGTCAGGGTTCTGGATGTCTACTGTCGCTAGCCCCAGGGACAGTGGACCAGCAGGTGGACCTGTGGGGAAAATAGGGTGGTTGGTCCATTGACCCACTTACCAACCAACCAAAGCATAGAAGTAAGAAACAGAAGCCTTGGGGAAATCTGTGTGTGTGTTGGATGGTCATGGAGGGAGTGGGTGAAGGGTTCAAGTAGGGTCTATAGAGAAGTGGGTGGATCCCGCAAACCATTCATACATTCACTGATTCATTCATTTTTTTCATTCCCTCATAGTTTATCATTCACTGGCTCACTGACTAATGAATTTGTTAAAATTTTCATTTACTGATTTATTTATTCATCATGCTTTCCTCGCTGACTGAATTTGTCATGTACTCATTTATTCACTGTTCATTCATTCACTCATTCACTAATTTACTTAGTCATCCATACACCTTTTCATTCATTTATCCACATACCCATTCATATACATCTATCTTTTTTTTTTTTTTAAGCCAGTCAAATTTAGCAGTGGGGGGTTATATACCAACTTTAGTGACACTAATATTAATAAGTTCTGGTAACCCACTACCATTGGACCAGCCTTTTTTTTTTTTTTTTTTTTAAAGATGGGGTTTCACCATGATGGCCAGGCTGGTTTTGAACTCCTGACCTCAGGTGATCCACCCACCTCAGCCTCCCAAAGTGCTAGGATTACAGGCGTGAGCCACAGCACCCGTCCTACCTATGCATCTACCTATCTACTTAGACTTTCATCCTCCCATCAATTCATCCCTCCACTCAGCCATCTGCCACCAGTCCACCCACCCATCCATCAATCCACACACCCACTCATCCATCCACATACCCATCCATTCACCCACTTGTGCACCCATCCAACTGCTCATTCCTCCATCTACTCTTCCACCTACCCACCCATCCATCCAGAGACACAGGGAAGAATCAGCACGCACCTCCTTGGTCTCCACCTGGGTGTGGGGGCAGGGGTGGGAGCCCTCCTCTTCTCTCTGGGAAGATGGGATGTGTCGAGAGCTATCACAACCCTGCCACAGGTTCTTGGGCTAGCCCCTTATTACGCCCGCTTGTACTAGAGGACTCACCTTCATTGGCTGGTGGTGGTGGTGGGGGTAGCTGGTGTCTGTCTGTGGATAGACAGATGGATTGGGAGCCAAAACCATGAGAGGGGACTTTTCTAGTTCCCCATATTTGCACTCACTTCTGCCCAATTTCCTTTCCTCCCCTGCAGCCTCCTCACCTCCACTTTGCCTCTGATTCCTTTTTTGTATCTTCTCCTGCACCAGGGCCTGGAAGGCCTGGGCCTCACCCTCGTCTGCAAAGTTCAGCCCCGCTTGGCAGTCCTGCACATACCTTGGGGTCAGCCACCTCCCAGGTCTCCCGCAGCTTTCCCATCTCCTCTCCACACCCTAAGTGAGGCTCAAGGGCTGGTAGGTCACTTACATCTCCAGTGAAGGTGTGGAAGAAGGGGGTGGGGGTGGAGTAGACAAGCTGTGAGTACAGCTCCTGTTCCCAGAGCAGCCGACCAGCCTGGAGAGGTGTAGGGTGGGAGACACAGTGGCACTGAGGCAAGCTGGGGGTGGCAGGCCTTTGTTAGCTGGGCAGGGAGCAGGGTGTCTGGATTTGGGGGTCTCATAGTCTGGTTTGGAGATTTTCAGCTCAGTACCAGAGAGCTGGGGAATCTTAACGGTGTGGATGTGGGGAGTTGGGGTACAATCTAGGAGTCAGACACTTTTGTGAGAGGTTTGGATTTGGGGTTCAGGGCCCTAGATGTGGGACTTGGGGGCTTGAATTTCACAATTTAGGACTCTAGTCTTAGGAAGTTGAGGCTCATTCATAGACTCAATCTGTGCCCTCCCCTGCCACCCCAGCCCCAATTAATGACAGGTAGGATTCTGGTATTTGGGAGTTAGAGTTGAGATTTGAGGTTCAAACACATAGACTTGGGAGTTTTGTGGGGAGTCCAGCTAAGTAAGTGCAATTTGGGGTTTGTGGAGAAGAGTCATGGCTTAGGAGTTTGGTCAATATTTGACAGGCTTGGGATCTTGAAGTTATGCTGAGTCCATCTTTATGGGTTTAGAAGGATGAATTTGGGCTTAAACCTAGAAAGTTCAGGTTGGGGGATTGTGGGAAAGACTTTTTTCTTAAGAACTACCTTGTGTCCCTGACCTGGGTAGAGTGGCATCTGGTTGATGGTCCCCATCTCATATCAGCCAGGGACAAAGCAACCCCTTGTTCATCCCAGCTTGGCTTTTGATCTGTGCCTATGCCTGGTTCATGCCTTGGACACATAGGTTAAAAAAAAAAAAAAAGTAAAAACAAAAAAAGAACTACCTTGGTATTTGAGTGTTCAGGAATTTTAATATGGGAATTCTGGGGTCTATGCTGTGGATTTAAAAGGACAGATTTGGAGTTCAAGGATCAATGGAATATTCAAGTTTGGGGTTTGGGAAACAGATTTATGACTTAGGAGCTTGGCAAACATCTGGGGTTCAAGAGTTTTGATGAAGGATTCCTGGGATGCAAAATGTTGAGTTTAGAGTAGATTTGAGGTTCAGGTATAAATACAGTGCTCATTTCTTGGAATTTGTAGAAAAGATTAGGCTTAGGCAGTATACTAATAATTACAGGCTTTAGAGATTTTGATATGGAGGCTGGGGCCAGTCATTGTAGACTTAGAAAGGCAAGCTACAGTTTGCCATCTGGATGAGTCTTTGGTTCTGGGGCTCAGGGATTCATTGATCAGGTCTGAGGTCTTGGGGCTATGGACACAGATGGACACAGATCTGACAGATCTGGGTTTGTGGGTTGAGAACTGGCTTGCAAGTCCAGTAGGGGAGTGGGGGTCACCTGAAGGCCGTAAAGGCGGATGAAGTAGGACTTCTTGGGGTTATCCTTCACGAAACAAACAGCCCCACAATGCTCCTTGGTCCAGTGCTCAGCTCCAGGGGGCAGCGCCAGGTACAGCTGAACAACTGCAGTGGCCAGCGTCTGGGAGGGGAAAGCAGGGGTCAGTGGAGTCTGGTCGGGTGTAGCCACAGGGTCTTGGAGCCAGACCTGGTCCTTCCTGCCTCATGATAATCATGGGCCCAAAGGAAGAACTGCATGCAGCCAGAGGGAAGGCAAGTAGACATTGGGTTCTTCCTGGGAAGGGTGGATGATGACAGGAGATTCTAGGAGAGGAGATGATGGAGAGGGAAAGGAGGAGCGGGAGGAGGGGAAGAAAGAGAAGGTGGAGAGGAAGAGGAGGAAACAGTGAGGACGGGGCGGGGGCAGGAGATCCCCAGCTCACCAAGCATTTTCGTCCAAGCATCTCAAAGAGTCGCTGGTTCTCGTGGTCCTGGAGGAGGGTAGAGGGTATGTTTTGCTGAACCACTGGTGCTCCTCGGCCCCCGGGCCTTCCTCCCATTGGGCCCCCACTCATGGTGCTTTCTGTCCTTGTCTTCTCCAGTGAGGCTCTGGGTGCAGGGTAAGAAGAGGAACTTCCGCAGTGAGCAGCAAGGGAACAGGAAGTGCAAAAACCCACAAGGGACAAGTGAAACAAGCACTCCAGGGGCCCCTTGGTGGGCCTGGCCTCCTCCTCATTAGGCCAACCTTGGGCCCTCCGCCATCAGATTGGAACCCTCTTCCACTTAACTGCTTAGACCCATCTTTTGGATCAGCTTGTGTCCTCCTCCTCCGTCTTTCTTACTCTCTGGGGCCCATCTCTCTCTGACTGGCTCAGACCCTCTTCCCTCTGGCAGGCAGTGAGAGCTTAGCCATCAGCAGCATATCTGTGTGCAGGGCTCCCTGTGGCAAAGAGTAGCCATGGGCCTGGGTGGCCTCCTTTGTAAGGCACCCAGGTAGCCTGAGGCTAAGGCTCGAGGCCCCTAGTCCTGAAGGGTTACTACACGAACATTTTTCCTTTTGGCCAGGCGCGGTGGCTCATGCCTGTAATCCCAACACTTTGGGAGGCCGAGGCAAGCAGATCACTTGAGGTCAGGAGTTCAAGACCATCCTGGGCAACATGGTGAAACCCCATCTCTACTAAAAAATACAAAAATTAGGCCAGGCGCAGTGGCTCACACCTGTAATCCCAGCACTTTGGGAGGCTGAGATGGGTGGATCACCTGAGGTCAGGAGTTCGAGACCAGCCTGGCCAACATGGTGACACCCTATCTCTAAAAAAATAAAAGAAAAAGAAAAAAAAATACAAAAATTAGCCAGGCATGGTGGCACACACTTATAGTCCTAGCTACTCAGGAGGCTGAGGCAGGAGAATCACTCGAACCCGGGAGGCGGAGGTTGCAGTGAGCTGAGATCGAACCACTGCATGCCATCCTGGATGATGACAGAGCAAGACTCTGTCTCAAAAACAACAACAAAAAAACCCTTTTCCTTTTAATTACAGAGCGAGCCCTTGTGATCCACCCCTATCCTGAGTGCCCAGACACTGCCAGTTACCCATAGGCCTCTGGTTCACTCCCCCATCCCTTACCCTTGCCTCTCCACAGCTCCCAAATTACTTTCTGCTCGTCATCCCTTTTTTAAAGAAAGGAACTTTATATCATATATGAATGCCCGAACAACATCTTGTTTAGTTTTCATTGCTCTTGAAGCTTGTAAAAACACATAATCTTCAAAGGTTTGCTTTCTCTCCACTGGACTTCCTAGTTTTATCTTCACTCACATAGCACTTAACATGTGTGCCAGGCACTGTTCTGAACCCTTTTCCTAGAGTGCGAGCCAGGCAGGCCAAGAGTGAGTGCAAGTTCTGCGGACTTGAAGCTCTCAGGCATAGGGACAGCAGTTTTGGGGAGCTGAGCAGGTCTGGGGTGTGACTGACATTCCTAGGTACCTGAAGGAGGAACGGCACATCTCCAGATGGGACCTGCAGTCCTTCCTGGAAACTTTCATGGCTCCCCATACATGCAGGTTCAAAGCCTCTCTTCTGAACCTAGGCTGAGAGTCCCTTCTGCAGTGGCAGTTCCAACCTCCCTCCCATGTCCCTACTCACAGCTAAGCTTCAGGCCTAGAGCGCCTCCAACCTGCTGATCAGGGCAAGCCCCGATGTGACCTTCAAGGCCATTGCACGTGTTCATTGTGACACTGCTCGCTGAGCAGTCATGGTGTGCCAGGAGTATCTCTAGCATCTGGACAGATGGCACTAAATGGGTGTTGAGGGATTGAATGAGGGATCGATAATGATATCCAATTCGATTCAGTGGCTTCAGAGGTTTTTCTAAGTGCCCTCCATTTATTAACTCATTTCACATTCACGGATGACTCCACAAAGTAAGGACTATTGTTATCCCCATTGTACTGATGGGGAAGCTGGGGCCCAGAGGAGCTTGGGTCCCTTACCCGAGGTCACACAGCTTTTGAGTGGTGGAGCTGAGGAAAATTATGAGAGACATAGTTGTTCCCAAGCTGTGAGGTGCCACATGGGGGCCAAGATAAAATTCATTTGCTCCTCTCTGTCTTTTGTTCTACACCTTTCTATCTTTTTCTCTGCCTCCAGAACTGTCCCCTTAAATAGGGGACGCTAAGCCTCTGATATATTTGCTGGTTGTTGTTGTTATTGTTGTTTTTAAAGTGAAAGCAAATTTATTAAGAAAGTAAAATAAAGAATAGCTACTCCATAGGCAGAGCAGCAGCTTGGGCTGCTGGACTAAGGATACTTAGAGTTATTTCTTTTCTTTTTTTTTTTTTTTTTATTATAGAAAAAAGATGGGGTTTCACCATGATGGCCAGGCTGGTCTTGAACTCCTGACCTCAGGTGATCCACCCACCTCGGCCTCCCAAAGTGCTAGGATTACAGGCATGAGCCACTGTGCCCGGCCAGTTATTTCTTGATTATATGCTAAACAAGGGGTGGATTATTCATTAGTTTTCCAGGAAAGGGGTGGACAATTCTGGAAACTGAGCATTCCTCCCCTTTTTAGACCATTTAGGGTAACTTCTTGATGTTGCCATGGCACTGTAATAGCGCTGGTGGGAGTGTCTCTTAGCAGGCTAGTGCATCATAATTAGTGTCTAATGAGCAGTTTGGAAGACCAGAGGCCATGTTCATTGCTATCTTGGTTTGGGTGGATTTTAGCTGGCTTCTTTACTGCAAACTGTTTTATCAGCAAGGTCTTTGTGACCTGTATCTTGTGCTGACATCTTATCTCCTCCTGTTAGATAAGAATGCCTAACCTCCTGGGAATGCAGCCCAGTAGGTCTCAGCCTTTTTTTTTTTTTTTTTTTTTTTTTTGAGACTGAGTTTCGCTCTTGTTACCCAGGCTGGAGGGCAATGGCGCGATCTCGGCTCACCACAACCTCCGCCTCCTGGGTTCAGGCAATTCTCCTGCCTCAGCCTCCTGAGTAGCTGGGATTACAGGCACGCGCCACCATGCCCAGCTAATGTTTTGTAGTTTTAGTAGAGACGGGGTTTCACCATGTTGACCAGGATGGTCTCGATCTCTTGACCTCGTGATCCACCCGCCTCGGCCTCCCAAAGCGCTGGGATTTCAGGCTTGAGCCACCGCGCCCGGCTGTCTCAGCCTTATTTTACCCAGTCGCTGCTCAAGAGAGTCACTCTGGTTTAAACGCCTCTGACATATTTGCCCTTCCCTTTTATAAGGGAACCCTTAATCCTAAAGGTTTAGAGGGACAAAGATTCATCTTCTGTAACTTCTTCAGGCTGAATAGAGGCGATGATATTCCTGCCTATTAGGGTCTCTTGTATTCAGGGTAGAAGGGAGCTCAGTCAGCAAGCATCAATATGTCAAGGGCTGCTCATAACTGAGTTCTGACAAAACATGACATCCATCCCCCTTGTTTCTTCTGAGCAGCAGTCACAGATCACTGATTGGTTCACAGGAATAAGCAGGGTCAGTCCAAAGTCGGCCAATCAGTGCTGCAGTCTATTTCCCTCTTTGGGTTGAGGGTCTCCTCAGTATCATCCCTTCGTGGATTTCCAGGAAAATGTTACCAGAAAGGGGTCTTGATCCAGACCCCAAGAGAGGGTTCCTGGATCTCGTACAAGAAAGAATTCAGGGGAAGTCCATAGAATAAAGTGAAGGCAAATTTATTAAGAAAGTAGGTCGGAGGCCGGGCGCGGTGGCTCACGCCTGTAATCCCAGCACTTTGGGAGGCTGAGGCGGGTGGATCACGAGGTCAAGAGATTGAGACCATCTTGGTCAACACGGTGAAACCCCATCTCTACTAAAAATACAAAAAATTAGCTGGGCATGGTGGTGCGTGCCTGTAATCCCAGCTACTCAGGAGGCTGAGGCAGGAGAATTGCCTGAACCCGGGAGGCAGAGGTTGCGGTGAGCTGAGATCGCGCCATTGCACTCCAGCCTGGGTAACAAAAGCGAAACCCCGTCTCCAAAAAAAAAAAAAAAAAAAGAAAAAAAGTAAGTAGGTCGGGTTTGGTGGCTCACACCTGTAATCCCAGCACTCTGGGAGGCCCAGGCGGGTGGATCATGAGGTCAGGAGTTCAAGACTAGCCTGGCTAATATGGTGAAACCCTGTCTCTACTAAAAATACAAAAATTAGCCAGGCATGGTAGCACATACCTGTAGGCCTAGCTATTTGGGAGGCTGAGGCAGAAGAATCACTTGAACCCGGAGGCAGAGGTTGCAGTGAGCCAAGATTGCACCGCTGCACTCCAGCCTGGGCAACAGAGAGAGACTCCATTTCAAAAAAAAAATTTTTTTAAAGAAAGTATAGGAATAAAGAATGGCTACTCCATAGGCAGAGCAGCTGCTGGTTGACTATTTATTGTTAGACAGAGTCTCACTGTGCTGCCTAGGCTGGAGTGCAGTGGTACAGTCACAGCTCAATGTAGCCTCAACCTCCTGTGCTCAAGGGATCCTCCTGCCTCAGTCTCTCAAGTAGCTGGGGATACAGGTGTGCACCACCATGCCCTGCTAATTTTCATATTTTTTGTAGAGATGGGGTCTCACTGTGTTGCCCGTGCTGGTCTGGATCTCCTGGGTTCAAGCAATGTGCCCTCCTCCACCTCCCAAAAGTGATGGGATTACAGGTGTGAGCCACCACAGCCTGGCTGGCTGTGCTAGTTGTTTTATAAATTAATATTTAAAGGTGGATATTTCATTATCAAGATAGGAGAATGAATTTTTTAAAGTTGTATATTTCCTGTTCTTATTTTTAAGTAGCAGACAAGTGTAAAATGTATATTTTTCTCTAAAAAAGAAAAAAAAAAAAAACCTGAAGCAGGCCAGGCATAGTGGCTCACACCTGTAATCTCAGCACTTTGGGAGGCCAAGGCAGGTGGATCACTTGAGCCCAGGAGTTTGAGACCAGCCTGGGCAACATAGCAAAACCCCATCTCTACAAAAAAGTTTTTTAAAATTAGCTGGGGGTAGTGGCATATGCCTGTAGTCAGTGAGGCTGAGGCAGGATGATTGCATGAGCCTGGGAGGTCGAGGCTGCAGTAAGCTGTAATTGCCTCAGTGCACTCTAGCCTGGACAACAGAGCACGACCTCGGCTCTTAAAAAAAAAAGAAAAGAAAAACCTAAAGCAGATTTTTGTTATTTTAGTCCCTAATAGAATGAGTTTTCCCATTATAGACTATGGTGATTTATTAATCATTTTAGTATCACTTTTCATATTATTCATATTTTTTATAACTCCATTGATTGGCATCAATAATTTGGAGCTAGTTTATTACTATTATGTGAACCCACTGTCTTTTTAAAAAAAAATAAAATTGCCGGGCGCGGTGGCTCAAGCCTGTAATCCCAGCACTTTGGGAGGCCGAGGCGGGTGGATCACGAGGTCAAGAGATTGAGACCATCCTGGTCAACACGGTGAAACCCCGTCTCTACTAAAAATACAAAAAATTAGCTGGGCATGGTGGCACGTGCCTGTAATCCCAGCTACTCAGGAGGCTGAGGCAGGAGAATTGCCTGAACCCAGGAGGCGGAGGTTGCGGTAAGCCGAGATCGCGCCATTGCACTCCAGCCTGGGTAACAAGAGCGAAACTCCGTCTCAAATAAATAAATAAATAAATAAAATTTTTTTCACTCCATTTTTCTAGTCTGATGTTCCCATCAGCTCTTGCTGTTCTGCACTGGATGCCAGTACTTAGTGAGGTGATAACCTCAAAGATAATTTGCTCTCCAGGGCCTTCAAATAGCCTTAAAAACAAAAACAGGAACCTTAATCCAGCTTTTCTGGTTGCTCTCAGCAGGACAGTTGGTCTAATGTAAGCCACATAGCTGGAACCAGAAGTGTTAATTTACTTCACAGTAATACAGCAAACATCGGGAACCCCCAAGAACCAGGATGGACCCCATCACCTTCGCCTCCAACCTGCAGGGGCACCAGATGAATCACCTCCTGTTTATATCTTGTTCTTATTTTCCTTCTCGTTGGGAAGATGTTGACTACAAGATCCTGATCACCACACCTCAAACCCAGAGTAGGTAATAAGACATGGGGATGTCTTCCACACCTGGGCCACCACTGATTGAATCCATGCAGGAGACCTAGGCATGGGGAGGGTCCAGCTGCTGTCCTTTAAAACCAAACTGAGGCCAAGATGGCAAAATTTACGTTGCTATATCTTCCTCCTCCCCTCACTGTACTATCCTCATGGCCCCCCATACCCCTGACTCAGGTGCTTCCTGGGACAGGCCTGACCTAAGGAATTTCATTTCCCAACCCTCAGACCCAATGCTCCCTTTTAATGTTTTAAGAAACATTTCGGGAGGCTTCCTTTTACTATCCTGAAATGGCATTCACATTCATGTACATTTCAAGTCTTGGTGGTGTGGGGCTGCCCCAGCACCAGACCTGTGCCCATTCAATGCCAAAGCACCCTCACGGAGAAATTCCCAAAACACAACACAAGGGCAGGAACAGGAACAGGACCCTTGTCTGTCTGGTTCCCTACGGTATCCCCACCATCTAGCACAAGACCCTACATGCAGTAAGTAAATAATTGCACAGTCTGGACATCTATGCTGTGATTTACCTCCCTCTTCCAACAAGGCTTCCATGTCTTTTGTTCACGGCCCCTGCCTGGGGAACCGGGGAAGAAAAACAATTCAGGGTGCACAGGGGCCAGCTCCCTCGCACAGAGAGTTCTACACAGTTCACTGATGCTGTGGGCAAATGGATGCTTCAGGGGCGCTCAGTCCTGCAGGGGTGGAATGAGGACAGGGTGAGCACAGGAAGCAGAGACATCTGTAGACTCACTGATGCAGTGGTCAGAACACAAAGTCCAGAGCTGCACAGCCTGGCCCTGGCCCTGGAACTTCTCAGCTGTGTGTCTTCTGGTAATCTCCTACAGGGCCTCAGGTCTCTCATCCAGAACGCAAAGATAATTGTTGTGAAGACGCATTGAGATGATTCATGTAAAGTGATCAGGAGAGGTTGGCACGTGTTATAATTATTCCTTACTGTTGCTGTTTTTATGAAATAGCTGAGTAACTTGGATCAATGAACTATTCATCCCTGACACCTAGATTCTCCCCTCCCTCAGACTTCCAGGTTCCACCACCATTGGTGGATGGTCAGGAACCTAGTACGCGCTACCTCCCTTTTCTTTCCCCTGCTGCAAAGCCCATCTCAGAGCTTCCTTCTGTGGGGCTCAGCCAGACCCCTTCAGGCTGGGACAGGCTCCTAGTGCCCTCTCCGCCAACGCCAGAGGCCCCGCCCTACTGCCCCGCACCTGCACGGGAAAACTGGCTCTGCCAGGCCTCACCTGGAACCAGAAGTCTCCCAGTCCGTACCTTGCCCTCACCCTCGGCCACCACCAACTCCCCCTGGGCGGGCGCGCCCTACCTCCCTGCACCTCGGTCTGTGTGAGCCCTGGAGTGCTCACTCCCCTATGTGTGTGCCGCTAAGGGTGTCCAAAGCCCTGTTTGTGTGACCCTAGGGGTGTCCAGAGCCCTATGTGTGGCCCGGAAGCGTCCACTCTCCAGCGTGTGCGATCCTTGGAGACTGCAGCCCTCAGCCTTGAATGGCCCGCCACGCGCGGGGTAGGGACGCGCCCACGGAAGCGTCCACCGGGGCGCACTGTTTTGTGTAGGGGAAAGAAGAAGCCCCTTCCCTGCGTGGGGCCCGTCCCGCTCGGGCCAGTCCCGTTCTCCTAGCGCTCCCAGCGCCGAGAGGCCCTCAGCTTCTTTCCCGCCCACCACGTTGCCCTTTCCCCCAAAGGCTTAGTCTTGACCGGGCCCTTCCGCACCCGAGCTGGCAATTGGCTCACGGCCGGGGCCTGGTGGACTCGGATTGGCCGATGACCGAAGTCGGGGTTCCTGCGCTTCTCGGTAGTAGCCCGGGTTCGCCTCCGCCCCTGTGCGCCGGCCTCCGGTTGGCCGCCGCTCTGAGGCTTGCGCAGTGGGTGCCAGTCTGGTGCCCGGGCTCCGCAAGAGCCGTGCTTTTGTGGTTCCGGGTGCTGGTTCCCACACCGCTGCCTCGTGTGGTGTTGTTCGCCTGTGAAGGGGCAGGACAGGGTGCGCGCTGGTGGAAAGTCAGAGGTCACATACCGGGCCGTGGCTGCTGGTGTGGTGTGCGCTTCCACCGAAACCTTCGTAGCAAACCCAGCGGGGTTCTCTGCCTGCGCACCGTGGTTTCTGCGTTCCTTTACTGTCCAGTTTCTCACTCCGGAAAGTGTGGCTTTGACTTTGTGTCTACGGGAGTAGGACGAACACAGGGTGTCTGGTCCTCCTCGCACCATAAATTGCAGAGCGAGCCCCCTGTGGTCTCTGGATAATGTGTCAAAGTTACATTAATTGTACTTCTCACGGGTCCAACGTTCACAGCAGTGGAAAAGCCCTAAGTGCCAGAGCTTTTGCCGAAGCGTAAGGGAATAAACACTTTTTCCAGTTTTTCAGGCGCAAACTCATGGTTTTGGAGCATTAAGGTCTGGTCGGATGGGGCGAGATGGCTGCGTTGACGCGTCTTATTTAATCCACGTCATAGGAGGTGAGGCGTGCATTGTCTTTCTTTGGGATCTTGCCCTAATGGTTATAGTATGGTAGTTAAACAGAATAAACTATATAACCTCTTTTAGAGAAACACAAACAAAAGTAATACAATTAAAGAAGGCAAGGCCAGGCACGGTAGCTCATGCCTATTATCCCAGCACTTTGGGAGGCCAAGGTGGGTGGATCACGAGGTCAAGAGATTGAGACCATCCTGGCCAAAATGGTGAAATGCTGGCTCTACTAAAAATACAAAAATTAGCTGGGCATGGTGGCGCACACCTGTAGTCCCAGTGGGAGGCTGAGGCACGAGAATCACTTGAACCTGGGAGGCAGAGGTTGCAGTGAGCCAAGATCAAGCCACTGCATTCTGACTGGTGACAGAGCCAGACTCCATCTCAAAAAAGAGAAAAAAGAAGGCAATAGGGAAGAAAAGAAAATTTTTAGCTCATAAATAAAAGAAAAAGCCTATTTGAATAGAATAAAATGCTAAAAAGAATCACACATTCCAATAAATACAGCTTGCTTTATAAATCAGTAGCCCTTTAAATAGTGAGCATTTTATCACCATCATCAACCCTATTTTATTTTATTTTTGTTTTGAGATGGAGTCTCGCTCTGTCGCCCAGGCTGGAGTGCAATGGCACAATCTCGGCTCACTGCAACCTCTGCCTCCCGGGTTCAAGCAGTTTCCTGCCTCAGTCTCCCAAGTAGCTGGGATTACAGGTACCCACCACCACACCCAGCTAATATTTGTATTTTTAGTAGAGACGGGGTTTCAGCATCTTGGCCAGGCTAGTCTTGAACTCCTGACGTCGTGATCCACCCACCTCGGCCTCCCAAAGTGCTGGGATTATAGGCATGAGCCACCACGCCTGGCCGATTTTAGACCTTTATTATGGGCAACTTGAAGAGAAAGTTTTTTTGGTGCAGGTTGGTGGGAGAAGACTAAGTTTGGCAACTTAGGGAAATATGCAGTATATGTATTTATAATCTTATGATCAATTGAGTTTTCAGAAGATTGGGTGATAAATATGTACATATACTAGTGTTAGCATAGTATGTGTGAGTGCTAAAAGTTGCTCATGGAAGCTTTAAAAAGTTATTAACTGGACGGGCTCATGCCTATAATCCCAGCACTTTAGGAGGCCAAGGCCGGTGGATCACCTGAGGTCAGGAGTTTGAGACCAGCTTGGCCAACATGATGAAACCCTGTCTCTACTAAAATACAAAAATTAGTTGGGCGTGGTGGGGCATGCTTGTAATCCCAGCTACTCAGGAGGCTGAGGCACTAGCTTGAATCTGGGAGGTAGAGGTTGCCGTGAGCCGAGATCCTGCCACTGCACTCCAGCCTGGACGACAAAGGGAAAGTCCATCTCAAAACAAAACAAAACAAACAGGTAATTTTAATAGTCTTTTTCTCTCTTGAAGGATGTTGCTTCTACATTTGAAATTAGCACCTTCACATTGGTTATACATACTAATAATTAGGTGTTCAAATTGTATACCGTCATTTGCCCACAGTATACCTTGTAGAGATACTTCTTCGGTGAAGGTTCATATTGCTTTAAAAAACTCTTTTGAATTTCTAGTAGTTATCACCACAGTTTCTCAGACAAGAAAGGCTATTGTGTCATCAGAACTGGTTTCTGGTGAGGCCTCTCTCCTTAGCTTTCAAGCAGCTGCCTTCTTGCTATGTGGCCTCACATGGTCTTTCCTCTGTGCATGTCTCTTCTTTTTTTTATTATTATTATTATTTTTTAAGATGGGGTTTCACTGTGTTGGCCAGGCTGATCTTGAACTCCTGACCTCAGGTGGTCCACCCACCTTGGCCTCCCAAAGTGCTGGGATTATAGGCGTGAACCGCTGCGCCTGGCCTTCTTTTTTTTTAATCAACAAGAGTTACTAAATGAAGATGAGAGCATGTCTCTTCTTGTAAGGACACTAGTCCTATTGAATTAAGACCCTCCTTTTATGATGTCATTTAACCTGAATTACCTCCCTAAAGGCCCTATCTCAAATACAGTCACATTTGGGGTTAGGGCTTCAATATATGAATTTAGAGAGGGGAAACACAATTCAGTCCATAGCACCCCCTTTGCAAACAATCTACCCCAAATGCATCTAGTGATAAACAAGATGTTTTACTCTATTTACTTCCTTTGATTTCAGTACGTGATTTCTCCTGGGAAAATAAAATCTTTGGGATGAAGAAAGTGGTCCAAAAGTTGGCTGGACTTCTTTTTTTTTTTTTTTTGGTTTCTAAGTTGGCTGAACTTCTATGGCTACTAACTGCACTATAGGCTGGTATCTGTTTTTTACTCTTTGTGAAACTAAACCTACAGTGGGCTGTTCAGGGATACTACAGGTAGGTATTCAGAGAGATCTCGGCTCACTGCAACCTCTGCCTCCCAGGTTCAAGTGATTCTCCTGCCTCAGCCTCCCAAGTAGCTGGGATTATAGGCACGTGCCACCACACCCAGCTAATTTTTGTGTTTTTAGTAGAGATGGGGTTTTGGCATGTTGGCCAGGCTGGTCTCGAACTCCTGACCTCAGGCGATCCACCCTCCTCAGCCTCCCAAAGTGTTGAGATTACAGGCGTGAGCCACCACACTCAGCCAGCTAATAACTTTTCTTTTTTTTTTAAGATGGGGTTTCAGCCGGGCGCGGTGGCTCACGCCTGTAATCCCAGCACTTTGGGAGGCCGAGGCGGGTGGATCACGAGGTCAAGAGATCGAGACCATCCTGGTCAACATGGTGAAACCCCGTCTCTACTAAAACTACAAAAAATTAGCTGGGCATGGTGGCACGTGCCTGTAATCCCAGCTACTCAGGAGGCTGAGGCAGGAGAATTGCCTGAACCCGGGAGGCGGAGGTTGCGGTGAGCCGAGATCGCACCATTGCACTCCAGCCTGGGTAACAAGAGTGAAACTCTGTCTCAAAAAAAAAAAAAAAAAAAAGATGGGGTTTCACCATGATGGCCAGGCTGGTCTTGAACTTGTGACCTCAGGTGATCCACCCCCCTCAGCCTCCCAAAGTGCTAGGATTACAGGCATGAGCCACCGTGCCTGGCCCGCTAATAACTTTTTAAAGCTTCCAAGAGCAACTTACAGCACTCATACATACTATGCTAATACTATGTATATGTACATATTTATCACCTAATCTTATGAAAACTGAATTGATCATAAGATTATAAACACACATACTACATTTTTCCCTAAGTTATTTCTTTTCATTTTTAATTTTTTTTAAGTTTTAATTTTATTTATTTACCTGCTCTCCTCAGTGCTCAAAATTTTTATTTTTAGAGACAGGGTTTCATGCTGTCACCCAGGAATGTAGTGGCCTGATCATGGCTCATGGCAGCCTCGACCTCCTGGGTGCCAGTGACACTCCTACCTCAGCCTCCTAAGTAGCTGGGATTACAGGCGTGCACCAACGCGCCTGGCTAATTTTTTTTTTTTTTGTAGAGACAGGGTTTTGCCATCTTGGCCAGGCTCGTCTTGAACTCCTGGTCTCAAGTGATCTGCCTGCCTCAGCCTCCTAAAGTACTGGGATTACAGGTGTGAGCCACCGTGCCAGGCCTATGTTTATTATTTATGTTTTTTTAAGTTTAACATGCATACTTTTTCTTACATTCTTGTATTTTGTACACATAATGGTCAGCAGCCTATATATACTACCCTGGGTCTTTTTTTTTTTTCTTTTTTTGAGACAGCATTTCGCTTTTGTTGCCCAGGCTGGAGTGCAATGGTGCAGTCTCGGCTTATTGCAACTTCCATCTCCCGGGTTCAAGCGAATCTCCTGCTGAGATTACAGGCATGAGCCACTGCGCCTGGCCCTACTCTGGGTATTTTAGAACAATTACAGACAGTAAATATATATCAATCTATACATATATCTACACATTTTTAAAAACAATCAAAAGGGGATTCTCCCCTTTTTCCTTGTAATTCAGATCTCGAGTTGCATTGTTAAAGCAATGTGCCACAATTGCTTTTATTTTCCTAAAAGATATGATAGTATCTATTCTTATCAGCAAAGGGAAAAAAACAATTTATAACAGAAGAAAAAGTGAGATAAAAACATAGAATGAGGCCGGGCGTGGTGGCTCATACCTATAATCCCAGCACTTGGGAGGCCGAGGCGGGCGGATCACAAGGTCAAGAGATCAAGACCATCCTGGCCAACATGGTAAAACCCCGTCTCTAAAAAAAAAAAAAAAAAAAAAAAAAATACAATGGTCAGCCGGGCACAGTGGCTCACACCTGTAATCCCAGCACTTTGGGAGGCCAAGGCACGCGGATCACCTGAGGTCAGGAGTTTGAGACCAGCCTGTATAACATGGTGAAACCCTGTCTCTACTGAAAATACAAAAATTACCTGGGCATGATGGTGGGTGCCTGTAATCCCAGCTACTTGGGAGCCTGAGGCGGGAGAATCACTTGAACCTGGGAGGCAGAGGTTGCAGTGAGCCGAGATCACACCACTGCACTCCAGCCTGGGCGACAAAGCGAGACTCTGAAACAAAACAAAACAAAAAATCATAGGATGGTCCTTTTCAGGATTGCAAAGAGAACATAAAGAAAAGCTGCATACTTTTCTAAAATCCTGAAACAGAAACCTTTAATTGAAGTTCTAATTTTACTCCCTCTAGACGATCATTCTCCCAGCTCACCCAGCTGGTTGCCTATTAAGTGACTAAGAGCAGAGCTGTTTTGACTCAAGCTGAAGTTAATCTGTGCCTTGGGCAGAGACAAACTGTTGGTGCCTATAAGAGTGAAATCCTAAATGAGTAGACCAGAAAGCTCTTCTGAATTAAGGGTCTGCAAGACAAACAGGTTGCCATAGACATTTATGAAGAAACAGCCATTAGCACACCCATATGATACACTTTGCCCTTTTTTTTTTGAGACGGAGTCTTGCTCTGTCACCCAGACTGGAGTACAGTGGTGCCATCTCGGCTCACTGCAACCTTCGCCTCCCGGGTTCATGGGATTCTCCTGCTCAGCCTCCTGAGTAGCTGGGACTACAGGTGCGCACCACCACTCCCAGCTAATTTTTGTATTTTTAGTAGACACAGGGTTTCATCATGTTGGCCAGGATGGTCTGGATCTCTTGACTGTGTGATCTACCTGCCTCAGCATCCCAAAGTGCTGGGATTACAGGAGTGAGCCATCATGCCTGGCCTTTTCTTTTTTGAGATGTAGTCTTTCTCTGCCACCCAGGCTGGAGTGCAGTGGCGTGATCTCGGCTCACGGCAACCTCCACCTCGCGGGTTTGAGTGATTCTCCTGCTTCAGCCTCCCAAGTAGCTGGGACAGCAGGTGTGCATCACCATGCCTGGCCAATTTTTGTAATTTTAGTAAAGATGGGATTTCACCATGTTGTCCAGGCTGGTGTCGAACTCATGGTCTCAGGCAATCTGCCCACCTCAGCCTCCCAATGTGCTAGGGATTACAGGCGCGAAGCCATCACATCCAGCCTCACTTTGCTCTATCTTTTGGTATGGTTTCCCCAGGCACTGTGGAGGGAACACAAATATGAGTCACTGTTCCTGTCCTCCAGCTACTTCCCACCTCTTTGGGGAGCTCAGCCTTGTACCATCCAAATAGAAGTCTACCAGCCTGGGCAACATAGCAAGACACTACAAAAAATTTTTTAGAGATTAGCTGGGCATGGCGGCACACACCTGTAGTTCCAGCTACGAGGGAAGCTGAGGCAAGAGGATCGCTTGAACCCAGGAGTCCGAGACTATAGTGGGCTATCACAATACCACATGCCAGCCTGGGTGACAGAGTAAGACCCTGTTTCAAAAAACTAAAATAAATAACAAAGAGGGGACTAGCAGAGCCATGTGAGAAGTAGTAAGTCACTTGTAATAATAGCCACTTGTAATTAATCACGTCACAAATCAAAGTAATTCATATTTAGCCTACTCACCAGCATCTGACTATAAAGGAGTCAGGCCAGAGTCTCCATTTCATAACTTACATTAAAGTGATTGTTCTCGGCCAGGCGCGGTGGCTTACACCTGCAATCCCAGCAGTTTGGGAGGCCAAAGCAGGATGGTCACTTAAGGTCAGGAGTTCAAGACCAGCCTGGCCAACATGGTGAAACTCTGTCTCCACTAAAAATACCAAAAAAAAAAAAAAAAAAAAAAATAGTTGGGTGTGGTGGTTCTTGCCTGTGGAGGCTGAGGCAGGAGAATTGCCTGAACCTAGGAGGTAGAGGTTGCAGTGAGCCAAGATCACACCACTGCACCCAGCCTGGGTGACATAGCAAGACTCTATCTCAAAAAAAAAAAAAGCGATCATTCTCATGTTTGAATTGGGACATTAATTTGACTAACCAAATTTTATTTGCCTCCTTCTCGAATGACATCAGTTCACTTCCCTTCCTTCAGCTGCCCTCCCTCCCTCCTCTTAGGCCGTTTGGGCTGCCAAAATATTGATGAGCTGACTAGCTTATAAATGACAGAACTATGAGAAACAGTTCCGAAGCCTGGGAAATCCACAACCGAGGTGCCGCAGATTCAATGTCTGGTGAGGGCCTGCTTTCAGGGTCATAGTTGGTGCCTCCTCATTGTGTCCTCACATGGTGGAAGGGGCAAAGGAAGTCTCTGGGTCCTCTTCTCACTGATCCCATTCACTAATCATCACTCAAGGCCCCACCTCCTAACATGGTCACATTGGGAATAAGGTTTCAATGTACTCCTTCTGGAGCGATGCAGGCATTCGGATAATAGCACTGCCCTCTCTCAATTCCTTGAGCATTGCTCATGTCTCCCCCAGCCCAGGGCACACTGCGCAACCATCAGTTATTTTCTGGGGTCAGGCTCTGGACCTGAACCCACACAGTCAGGCACATTCACGTTTGTATTATGTCCCAGGCTCAGCATGTCAGCATGGGGCCTGGACCCATGTAAGGAGGCAAATGTGTGTTAAGGGAAGCTGAAGGTTTGTGGAAACCTTTGGAGTGCCTCATTCACACATTCATTTATTCATTTACTCATCCAACAGCAATTTTTTTTTGAGACAGGGTCTCACTCTGTCACATAGGCTGGAGTGCGGTGGTACAATCATGGCTCACTGCAACCTCAACCTCCTGGGATCAAGCAATCCCCCACCTAGGCCTCCCGAGTAGCTGGGACCACAAGCACACAACACCATGCTTGGCTAATTTTTTCATTTTCAGTAGAGACAGGGTCTCGCTATGCTGCTCAGGCTGGTCTTGAATTCAAGTGATCTGCCCATCTGGCCTCCCAGTGTGGTGGGATTACAGATGTGAGCCACCGCATCTGGCCATCAGCAATTTCTTAAATGTCTGTACACACCTGAGACTGAAATAAGGCTGGGAAGTCTCTTGCCCATTTATCAATTATAGAGAAGGGATATGTGGGCTTATAGTAAGTGTGACAGGTAAGTTGAGGGGGCCCTGGAAGCACACATGAGAGGCACAGAACTTGAACCCGGGTTGTCAGGGGAGTCCTGGGGAAAGCGAGGTCTCAGCTAAGATCTGAAGGCTGAACAGGAGTTTGGCGCATGAATGGGATGAGGGGATGTGGGAGCTGGTGTCTGGATTTCTGAGGACACAGTTTAGTTTTATTTGTGCTGGCCATGTGGCTTTGAGCAAACAAATCACAAAAATTCTCGAATCTCAGATTCCCATTACTAAAATGGGTATAAGTGGAGCTGCCTCATCCTACACTTTTAAAAGTTGGTTGATTGCCAACATTTCAAAATCAGATTTCCCTTAAAATTCTAGAATTCTAGGCTGGGCGCGGTGGCTCTCACCTGTAATCCCAGTACCTTGGGAAGCCAAGGCAGACAGATCTCAAGGTCAGGAGATCAAGGCTGTCCTGGCTAACATGGTGAAACCTCGTCTCTTAGAAATACAACAAATTAGCAGGGTGTAGTGGCACACGCCTGTAGTCTCAGCTACTTGGGATTCTCCTGAGGCAGGAGAATCACTTGAACCTGAGAGGCAGAGGTTGCAGTGAGCCGAGATCCTGCCACTGCACTCCAGCCTGGACGACAGAGCGAGACTCTGTCTCAAAAACAAAACAAAACAACCACCACCAAAAACGCTGGGTGCCCTGGCTCACGCCTGTAATCCCAGCACTTTGGGAGGCCAAGGCTGGTGGAGCACAAGGTCAGGAGTTCAAGCAGCCTGGCCGAGATGGTGAAACCCCATCTCTACTAAAAATGCAAAAATTAGCTGGGCATGATGGCAGGCACTTGTAATCTCAGCTACTCAGGAAGCTGAGGCAGGAGAATCATTTGAATCCAGAAGGCGGAGGTTGCAGTGAGCCGAGATAGTGCCATTGCACTCCAGCCTGGGCAACAGGGCGAGACTCTGTCTCAAAAAAAAAAAAAAAAAAAAAAAGGAACTGCCTTGTGCATCCATTGTGAGAGTTAAATGAGATCATGTGGACCAAGTACCTGGCATATAGTACATGCTCAATGCACATTTGATGGCATAGAGGTACCTCAATGATCCCTCAGCACGACACCCTGTATTAAAGCCAGGCAGATCTCTTGTGTTTTGCCAAAGATCCATTTTGAGATCCTATTCACCCTGGCTCTCAAGCTGAGAGTGGACTAAGAAGGCATCAAGTGTTCAGCTAGTGATGACAGCTGAGCAAACGAATAGGTAGTTACTGCACATGCCAGGCCATCAGATGCCAAATAATTTTATTTTGCAAATTATATAGACCAAAAAGGAAATTGAGCCTGAACGTTTTAGTGTGTGGATGCGAGAACACACTAAAGAACTCTCGGCCGGGCACAGTGGCTCAACCCTGTAGTCCCAGCACTTTGGGAGGCCGAGGCGTGCGGATCACAAGGTCAAGAGATCGAGACCATCCTGGCCAACAAGGTGAAACCCTATCTCTACCAAAATGCAAAAATTAGCTGGGCATGGTGGTGCATGCCTGTAGTCCCAGCTACTCGGGAGGCTGAGGCAGGACAATTTCTTGAAGCTGGGAGGCGGAGGTTGCTACGAGCTGAGATGGTGCCACTGCACTCCAGCCTGGAGCCTGGTGAAAGAGCGAGACTCTGTCTCAAAAAAAAAAAAAGAAAGAAAGAAAGAAACCTCTGCCCGAGGCCTGGGGAAGGGGCTGCTGATGGTGGTCTGCTTGCATCACTTTCAGCTCCTGCCACCAGCAGCAGCTTCATGTTCCTTTTTAAAATTTTTATTGAAAATAGAGACGAGGTCTCACTGTGTTGCCCAGGCTGCTCTCAAACCCCTGGGCTCAAGTGAGCCCCCTACCTTGGCCTCCCAAAGTGCTGGGATTACAGACATGAGCCACCACACTCGGCCAGCAGCTTTATGTTCTAAGAGGGCAGATTTCAGGTTTTGGATCCTGAATTTCCTTGTGTGTAAGTAAGCAGATTACACCTTCTCAAGCATGGAAATGCTCAGCTCTGCTGAAAAGAGAACCAAGTTATTGAGACTGAGAAATCCCACATTTTTGCTGAATTAGCTGAGTTTGGAAACAACTATTTTCAAAGACACAATGCTGTAGCAATAACTTCAGAATAAGATTGGGTAACTTAATTGATCCTAAATTTGTTATGTTTGAGCCAAGTAATGAATAGCTGCCTAGGGGTGACCTGGGCATCTTCCTTCTAGATCGTCACTCAGAGGACAGCAGCTCTGCCCATGTTGTTTACCACAGGGCTGAACACTGCGCCACATAATTGGCATTCAAAATTATTTGTTCTTCAACCTGGGTAACAGAGCAAGACCCTGTTTCTAATAAAAAAAAAAAAGAAAAAATGTTGAATTAGGGAATTTTGATTAGATGGATCTAATACATTGTATAACGCTCATAAGTGTTTCTCTCCTGCCTAAGTCCAATCCTGAATTCTTGTGTGATAACCTCATTGAATTATTTTAGCAGAATAATTGGGTATCAAAGATGGGTGTTTCAGCTACCAAATCACTCCATCATATTAGACTTCTCTCCTTGAGAACCCTGACATGGCTCCATGATCCATACAAACACACGTGTCTTTGTGTGTATGCATATAAAGTACGTATACACATCTAGTTATCTGAACAAGGGCCATATAAAGTTTGCATAACTGTCAAGAGCCTTTCCAGCCCATTAGATGAGCTCCTGAACATCTCTTAACTCCGTGGTTCAGCTTTCCTCCTGCAAAGCAGGGAAAGGTTTTTTTTGAAACATAGTCTCATCTCGGCTCACTGCAAGCTCTGCCTCCTGGAGCGATTCTCCACCTCAGCCTCCTCAGTAGCTGGGATTACAGGCGCATGCCACCATGCCCAGCTAATTTTTTGTATTTTTACTAGAAACAGAATTTCACCATCTTGGCCAGGCTGGTCTTGAACTCGTGACTTCATCATCCACCCGCCTTGGCCTCCCAAAGTGCTGGGATTATAGCCATGAGCCACCACACCCGGCCTATGGGTTTTTGTTTTTGAGACAAGGTCTTGCTCGGCTGCTCAGGCTAGACTGCAATGGCACAATCATGGCTCACTGCAGCCTCAACCTCCCAGACTAATATGATCCTCCCACCTCAGCCTCCCAAGTAGCTGGGACACAGGCATACACCACCATGCCCAGCTAATTATTTTTCAATTTATAACTTGTAGCGATGGGGGTCTTCCTATGTTGCCCAGGCTGGCCTCAAACTCCTGGGCTCACGCGATCCTCCTGCTTCAGCCTCCCAATATACTGAGATTACAGGCATGAGCCATCACACCTTGTCTGCATTTTTGTTTTAAGAGACAGGGTCGGCCGGGTGTGGTGACTCATGCCTGTAATCAAAGCACTTTGGAGGCCAAGGCGGGCAGATCGCCTGAGGTCGGGAGTTCAAGACCAGTCTGACCAACATGGTGAAACCCTGTCTTAAAAAAAAAAGAGACAGGGTCTTGCTGTCACCCAGGCTGTAGTGCAGTGTGGAATCATAGTTCACTGCAACCTCCAACTCCTTTGCTCAAGCAATAATCTTACTGCAGCCTCCCAAGTAGCTGGGACTACAGGCGTGTGCCACTACACCCAGCCAATTTTTTTTTTTTTTTAGTGGAGACTGGATCTTGCTATGTTGCCCAGGCTAGCCTCAAACCCTTGCCTCAAGTGATTATCTTGCCTTGCCTCCCAAAGCACTGGGATTATAAGCATGAGCCACGATGCCCAACCATATAATAATATTATATTAGAGAATGTTTTTTGAAAGTCTTCAGCAAAAATGACTAACCTCAGAATGTAAGGTTTTGAAGGTAATCTAAGACTGTAATAGGTTTTGTGTTCATTTTGTTTATCATTGGCAGGGATTTGCTTTTTATCTGCAAGGTTTGTCTGTGTGGATGCATAACATACTATTTGTGAATGCAGCTTTGGTGAGCAGGCACAAAATTACAGAGAGATTTAGTACAGGAAAAAGCCAGACTTCAGCAATGCGTTTGTGAAGATCTAGTAATGTAGATATTCTCACATCCTCCTGCCCTCTCGGGTATGAGCCACTGCTATTCAGAGAAGATTTCATATGAGGTTCATTCACACAGAAACTGCAGTGATTCAGCCAGGGGCAGTGGCTCATGCCTGTAATCCCAGCACTTTGGGAGTCCGAGGTGGGTGGATCACCTGAGGTCAGCAGTTCGAAACCAGCCTAGCCAATATGGTGAAACCCTGTCTCTGTAAATAAAAATAAAATAATAATAAAAAGAAACTGCAGTGATTCTTTGACTGTGTTTTTGTCTTAGTTAAGAAAAAGATTTTCGCCGGGCGCGGTGGCTCACGCCTGTAATCCCAGTACTTTGGGAGGCCGAGGCGGGTGGATCACGAGGTCAAGAGATCGAGACCATCCTGGTCAACACGGTGAAACCCCGTCTCTACTAAAAATACAAAAAATTAGCTGGGCATGGTGGTGCGTGCCTGTAATCCCAGCGACTCAGGAGGCTGAGGCAGGAGAATTGCCTGAACCCAGGAGGCGGAGGTTGCGGTGAGCCGAGATGGCGCCATTGCACTCCAGCCTGGGTAACAAGAGCAAAACTCCGCCTCAAAAAAAAAAAAAAAGAAAGAAAAAGATTTTCAGCATGATTTGATGTCGGATGGCCGGCCATTGCTTAGAGGCTCCAGGCCTAGTTCACCATCCCCTCTACCGTGGTCGAATTTGAGTCTATATGTGGCATTGACTTTGAGAACGGGAGATACTCATTTGAGAGGTAGTACTTTCAGGTGCTTTATGAATACTGTCACCCAATGGACTAAGTGAAATCTTCATGATAAAGTTTTAGTGGTGGGGACTTTTGTATTCCAGAACCCAGAGCACTGAAAGTGGAATGAGCATCAGGTTTGCAAGAATGGAGGTCATAAAGATGATGACCTACTGTGTGCCATGCCTTCTTAAACCTTATTAACAATCTGAAAAGCTCATATACAAGGCAGGCATTGTTAGCTTAGATTTACAAGTGAGGCTTGTAGTCCCAGCACTTTAGGAGGCCGAGGTGGGTGGATCACTTGAGGCCAGGAGTTTGAGACCAGCCTGGCCATCATGGCGAAACCTCATCTCTACTAAAAATACAAAAATTAGCCAGTCGTGGTGGTGCATGCCTATAGTCCCAGCTACTTGGGAGGCTGAGGCACGAGAATCACTTGAGCCTGGAAAGTGGAGGTTGCAGTGAACCGAGATCACGCCACTGTACTCCAGCTCCGGCAAAAGAGCAAAAGTCATCGCAAAAAAAAAAAAAAAAAAAAAAGAAAAGAAAGAAAATGAAAAATATTTACAAGTGAGAAGACTGAGCCTCAGAGATTATATAACCTACCCAGGTCAAGAGATAGCCATGTTTAGCTGATTGCAAAGTCCGTGGCACCTTTGCCTCTCCATATGATAAAAGAGTTGTCACAGGAAATTAAAAAAAAAAAAAAAAACCTTTCTATCAGCCATGTGTTGCTGTGTAACAAATTACCCAGAATTTAGCAGCTTAAAAAACACACATTTATTATCTCACAGTTTCTTTGGGTCAGAAATCTAGTCACAGATTAGCTGGGTTCTCAGTCTCTGGATCTCTCATGAGGTTGGAATCAAGGTGGCAGCTGGGGCTGTGTTCTCATCTCAAGGCTTGACAGGTGAGGGATCTACTTCCAAGCTGACTCATGCAGTTATTGCCAGATTTCGGTTGCTTGAGGGTTGCTGGACTGAGGGCCTCACTTCCTTGCTATAGAGGCCTCTCCATAGGGCAGTTCACACCATGGCAGCTGGCTTCATCAGAGGGAACAAAGAAGAAGGCAAAAGAGAGTGACAGAGAGAAAGAGAGAACTAGTACATCAGAAGTCACACTCCTTCTTACCAGGAGATCAGAAATAAAAAAATTGAAAAAAAGAAAAACAGTCACAGTCTTTTGGAGCCTAATCATAGAAGTGACATCCTATATCTTATCACTTTTGCCGTATTCTATTCATTAGAAGCTGGTCAGTAGGTTCAGCCCACACTCAAGTGGAGGGATTTCCACATGGGTGTAACTATCAGAAGGCAGAAATAACTGGGAGCCATGTCAGAAGCTGCCTATCATAGGCCTCTTCTTGGCTCTACTTTTAAATAACTTGATTCACTGTGTCTTTATTATTTTAAGAATAGGTAGGCCGGGTGTAGTGGCTCACACCTGTAATCCAAGCAATTTGGAGGCCAAGGCAGGCGGATCACCTGAGGTCAGGAGTTCAAGACCAGCCTGACCAACATGGTGAAACCCCGTCTTTAAAAAAATTAATGAATTAATTAAATAAAATAAAAAAGAATAGGTGGAGGCCAGAAGCAGTGACTCACACCTGTAATCCCAGCACTTTGGGAGACTGAGGCAGGTGGATCACGAGATGAAGACCATCCTGGCCAACATGGTGAAACCCCGTGTCTACTAAAAATACAAATATTAGCTGGACATGGTGGCACACACCTGTAGTCCCACCTAACTGGGAGACTGAGGCAAGAGAATCACTTGGCCCGGGAGGCGGAGGTTGCTGTGAGCCAAGGTCACGCCACTGCACTCCAGCCTGGGGAGAGAGTGAGGCTCCGTCTCAAAAAAAAAAAATAGGTAGATAATACATATACTGAAGAACTGGAGACAATACATTTTTAAAGATTTTTTTTTTTGGATATTGGTGTGTGTGTGTGTATATATATATATATATATATATATACACACACA
>NW_022437043.1:5623136-5640545 GCF_009761245.1 Sapajus apella | reverse complement strand
CGGCTCACCGCAACCTCCGCCTCCCGGGTTCAGGCAATTCTCCTGCCCCAGCCTCCTGAGTCGCTGGGATTACAGGCACGCACCACCATGCCCAGCTAATTTTTTTTTGTATTTTTAGCAGAGACGGGGTTTCACCATGTTGACCAGGATGGTCTCGATCTCTTGACCTCGTGATCCACCCGCCTCGGCCTCCCACAGTGCTTTTTTTTTTTTTTAAGAAATGGGGTCAGCTGGGCACAGTGGCTCAGTGGCTCATGCCTGTAATCCCAGCACTTCGGGAGGCCGAGGCAGTCAGATCACCTGAGGTCAGGAGATCAAGACAATACTGGCCAACATGGTGAAACTCCGTCTGTACTAAAAATACAAAAATTAGCTGGGTGTGGTGTTGTATGCCTGCAATCCCAGCTACTCGGGAGGCTGAGGCAGGAGAAGTGCTTGAACCTAGGAGGCGGAGGTTGCAGTGAGTCGAGATGGTACCACTGCACTCCAGCCTGGGCAACAGAGTGAGATTCTGTCTCAAAAAAAACATAAATAAACAAAAGGGCCCCAGAGAATTCCTTCCATGATATGAGGATACAGTGAAAATGTAGCTGTCTGCAACCCTAAACAGGGTCCCTTACCAGAACCTGACCGTGCTGACACTGTGATGTCAGACTTCCAGCCAGAACTGTTAAGAGATAAATTTCTGTTGTTTACAAGCCACCCAGTCTATGGTACTTTGTTATACCAGTCAGAACGGACTAAGACAGAAATTGGTACTGAGAAGTGAGGGGCGCTATGTAACAAATGCTTAAAAACGTGGAAGTAGCTTTGTTACTCTGCAATGATTAGAGACTGGAAGAGTGCCATGGTTTGAATGTTTCCTCCAAAACTCATGTTGACCTTTAGTTGCCATTGTAACAGTATTGAGAGGTAGGGTCTTTAAGAAGACAGTAGGTCATGGGGCTGTCACCCTCATGAATGGACTAATGTTATTATTGTGGGAGTGGCTTTGTTATAAAAGTGAGCTGTCGGCTGGGCGCGGTGGCTCACCCCTGTAATCCCAGCACTTTGGGAGGCCAAGGTGGGCAGATCACCTGAGGTCAGGAGTTCCAGACCAGCTTTGCCAACATGATGAAACCCCCTCTCTACTAAATATACAAAAATTAGCTCAGTTTGGTGGTGGGTGCCTGTAATCCCAGCTACTTGGGAGGCTGAGGCAGGAGAATCACTTGAACCTGGGAGGCGGAGGTTCCAGTGAGCCGAGATTATACCACTGCACTCCAGCCTGGGCAGCAGAGTGAGACTCCGTTTCAAAAAAAAAAAAAAAAAAAAAGTGAGCTGTCCCTCGTGTGCACCCTCTTGCCCTTCTGTCTACCCATGATGAGATGATGCAGCACGAAGACCTCATCTGACGCTAGCACCATGCTCTTGGACTTCCCAGCCTCCAGAACTGTGAGCTGGTTAAGCTTCTTTTTTTTTAAATTATTTCTATTTTATTTTAGTTTTAGTTTTTATTATTTTATTTTTTGAGACAGAATCTCACTCTGTCACCCAGGTTAGAGTACAGTGGCATGATCTCAGCTCACTGCAACCTCTGCCTCCCAGGTTCAAGCGATTTTCCTGCCTCAGCCTCCTGACTAGCTGGGATTACAGGCATTCACCACCAGGCCCAGCTAATTTTTGTATTTTTAGTAGAGACAGGGTTTCGCCATGTTAGTCAGGCTGGTCTCAAACTCCTGACCTCAAGTTATCCACCCAGCTTGGCCTCCCAAAGTGCTGGGATTACAGGTCTGAGCCACTGTACCCAGCTGAGCTTCTTTTCTTTATAAATTACCTGGTCTGTGGTATTCTGTTATAGCAACAGAAAACAGACTAAGACAAATAATTTGGGTGCATGTGCTAGAAAAATCCTATATTGCCATGAATGGACCTTTAAAGGTAATTCTGGTGAGTGGTCAGAAAGAAATGAAGAGAGCTGTAGAGAAAGCTTCTGCTTTCTTTCTTTCTTTCTTTCTCTCTCTCTTTCTTTCTTTACCCACCTTCCTTCCTTCCTTCCTTCCTTCCTTCCTTCCTTCCTTCCTTCCTCTCTCTCTCTGCCTCTTTCTTTCTTTCTTTCTTTTTGAGATGGGGTTTCACTCTTGTGGCCCAGGCTGGAGTGCAATGGCACAATCTCAGCTCACCGCAACCTCTGCCTCCCGGGTTTAAGCCATTCTCCTACCTCAGCCTTGAGTAGCTGGGATTACAGGCATGCACCACCATGCCTGGCTAATTTTTTCCATTTTTTAGTAGAGACGGGGTTTCTCCATGTTGGTCAGGCTGGTCTCAAACTCCCGATCTAAGGTGATCTGCCGGCCTTGGCCTCCCAAAGTGCTGGGATTACAGTTTCTGCTTTCTTAAAGAATACATAAGTAATCATAAGCAGATTGGTGGTAAAAATATGGGTGGTTAAGGCTGTTCTGATGTGGCCTCAGAAATTAGGAATGTATTATTGTACAATGGAGAAAAGGTGATCCTTATTATAAAGTAGCAAAGAGCTTGGCTGAATTGTGCTTGTTTTAGTGTTTTGTGGAAGCTAGGACTTTTGAACAGTAAAGTAGAGATTTAGCTGAGGAACTCTTTAAGCAAAGTGTTGAAAGGAGAGTCTTGGTTCCTCCTGACTGCTTATAGTAAAATTTGAGAAGTGAGATATGAATTGAAAACATAATTATTATGCAAAAAGGAACCAGAACTTAAAACTTACCCAAGCTGTGAGGGTGACATTGCTCCCTCAGAGGGTCTGGAAAATTCTCAGCCTGTCCCTGTCCATATTACAAAACATGACAAAGCATGTTTGGAAGAGAACACTAAGGGTCTGCTGGACTATTTGACAAGGAGATTAGTGTGAATGTGAACTGTGGACTTCATTAGCCATCTCAACAAAACAGGAGTAGAGATGGGATTGCCCTGGAAATGGCAATGCTGACTGGGACTAAAGGAAACAGAGAAAATGGGACAAAATGGCCGGGCGCAGTGACTCACGCCTGTAATCCCAGCACTTTGGGATGCTGAGGTGACTGGATCATCTGAGGTCAGAAGTTCGAGACCATCCTGGCCAACATGGCAAAACCCTGTCTCTGCTAAAAATACAAAAATTAGCCAGGCGTGGCGATGCATGCCTGTAATCCTAGCTACTCGGGAGGCTGAGGCAGGAGAATCACTTGAACCCAGGAGGTGGAGGTTGCGGTGAGCTGAGATCGCACCACTGCACTCCAGCCTGTGCACTGGGCAACAAAATGAGATTCCATCTCAAAAAAAAGAAGAAGAAAGAAAACGGGACAAAATGAAGGAAGACGGTTAAACTTCTTAGATCCTATAAGACCAAACCATAGAACCATTCAGGCATAGAACCATTCAGCTGTGAACACACACTGTTCTTCAAGATAAGGGAAGAACCCTGAAGGTGATTCAAAGACCATCTGGGCCACCACTCCCACCAGAGGCCCAGAGTACATGGCCCAGGGCGCAGGACTACCTCCACCTCCATTTCAAAGGGTGGGACCGATGCTCAGCGGAGGCTCCCAGCAGAGACCTGAGGCTACAACCCCTGCCCTGACAGAGAAAAGCAGCATGGCGGGGGGGCCACCAGAGAGCCACAGCATGGGCAGTGCTGCCAAGCTGTGAGGGTGACATTGCCCTGCAGTGGGTCTGGCATGAGGGGCTGACACAGTAGATCTGGAGGCAAAGCTTCAAGCTGAAGAGGATTACCTGAGTCTCAAGATCTCACAGAACTTCCCTTGCTAGGTTTTGGACTTGCTTGGGACCTGTCACCCTGTCCTTCCCTGTTTCTCCCTTTTGGAATGGGAATGTCTGTCCTCCATGCCTCCCACCATTGTATTTTTTTTTTTTTTCTTTCTTTCCCGGATTTTACAACCACCACCATTGTATTTTATTTTATTTTATTTTTCACCATTGTATTTTAAAAGCAAATACTTTGTTTTCTTTTACAGGTTAGCAGCTGGGAGAGGAATTTTGCTTCAGGATGAGTCTCACCCATACCTGATTTAGATGATCTTTATTTATTTATTTTAAAGACAGGGTTTCACCATGTTGGTCAGGCTGGTCTTGAACTCCCGACCTCAGGTGATCCGCCCGCCTTGGCCTCCAAAGTGCTTGGATTACAGGCGTGAGCTACCACACCCAGCCTAGATGATCTAGAGATGAGACTTTTGGCTTTAGAGTTCATGCTGGAATGAGTTAAGATCTCGGCGGGTGGGGGGGTGGGCTGGGAGATGGGATGGAATGAATGTATTTTGCATGTGAGAAGCATGTGAATTGTTGGGGCAGGCAAGTGTTGGAAGGCAATGGACTGAATGTTTGTGTTTTCCTTAGTCGGTTTTCTGTTGCTTATAACAGAATACCTGAAACTGGGCAATTTTAAAGGAAATGAATTTATTTCTTATAGTTATGGGGGCTGAGAAGTCCAAGGTCAAGCAGGGGCTGCATCTGGCGGGGGCCTTTTTGCTGGTGAGGACTCTAAAGAGTCCTGAGGCAGTGCAGGGCATCACTTGGCAAGGGGCTGAGTGTGCTAGCTCAGATCCCTCCTCTTTGTCTTCCTCCTCCTCCTGCTGCTCCTTCCTCTTCCTCTTCTCTCTTCTTTCTTCTTCTTCTTCTTTTTTTTGAGACAGTCTTGCTTTGTTGCCGAGGCTGCAGGGCAATGTCACGATCTCAGTTCACTGCGTGATTCTCCTGCCTCAGCCACCCAAGTAGCTGGGATTATAGGCATGTGGCACCATGCCTGTCTAATTTTTTGTACTTTTGGTAGAGATGGGGGTTTTCCCATATTGCCCAGGCTGGTCTTGAACTCCTGACCTCAGATGATCAACCTGCTCAGCCTCCCAAACTACTGGGATTATAGGCATGAGCCACCGCACACAGCCCCCCATTTTATTTTATTTATTTAATTTTGGGACAGTCTCACTCTGTCTCCCAGGCTGGACTGTAGTGGCATGATCTCTGCTCACTGTAACCTCCTTCTCCTGGGCTCAAGAGATCTTCCCACCTCAGTCCCCCAAGTAGCTGGGACTACAGGTATGCACCACCACACCCAGCTAAGTTTTGTAGTTTTTGTAGAGATGGGGTTTCGCCATATTGCCAAGGCTGGTCTTGAACTCCTGACCTCAAGCAATCCGCCCACCTCTACCTCTCAAAGTGCTGGGATTACAGGCATAAGCTACTATGCCCAGCTCATATCCCAGTTTTAAAGATGGGGAAAGTGCAGCACAGAGACATTCAGTAACTGGCACAGCTAGTAAGTGGTAGAACTGAAATTCAAATCCAAGTTGTCTAACTCCAAAGTCCCCCTCTTTACCACCGCACACTGCAAAGAAACAACAGAAATGTTGTTCTGACTGCAAAGAGATTGCTCACTTTTTAATTAAAAAAAAAAAAAAAGATCATCAAGAAAATGAAATGGCAGCCCCGTGTGGTGGTGCGCACCTGTAGTCCCAGCCTCTTGGAGGTTGAGACAGGAGAATTGCTTGAACCCAGGAGGCGGAAGTTTGAGTGAGCCAAGATTGCACCACTGCACTCCAGCCTGGGTGACAGAGTAAGACTCCATTCACCTCCCCCCCCCCAAAAAAAGTGAATGAAATGACAAGCCACAATATTTGCAAAAGAGGTATCTGATAAATGACTATTATCCAAAACTGTAAAGAACTCTTAAAACTCAACAGTAAGGAAATGAACAACCTGATTAAAAAATGGGCAAAAGACCGGAATAGATACCTTCCGCAAAGAAGGTGGACAGATGGCAAATAAGCCTATGAAGATGCCTAACATCATATGTCATTAGAGACTTGCGAATTAAAACAACAGTGAGATGCCACCACAGACCTATTAAAATGGTGGAAACCCAACACACTGACAACACCAAATGCTGTCGAGGATGTGGAACAACAGAAAAGTCATTCATGGGAATACAGAATGGCACAGCCACTTTGGAAGACAGTTTGGCGGCTTCTTACAAAACTAAACATACTCTTACTATACAATCCAGCAATTGCATTCCTTGATATTTACCCAAATGACTTGAAAACTTATGTCCCCACTTAAATCTAAACACAGGAATGTTTATAGCAGCTTTATTCATAATTTAAAAAACTTGGAAGCAACCAAAATGTCCTTTAGTAAGTGAGTGGATAAACTGGTGCATCCAGACAGTGGAATATTATGCAGCGATAAAAAAGAACTGAGCTACCAAGCCATAAAAAGACATGGAGGAGACCAGGCACAGTGGCTCATGCCTGTAATCCCAGCACTTTGGGAGGCAGAGGTGGGTGGATCACTTGAGGTCAGGAGTTTGAGACCAGCCTAGCCAACGTGGTGAAACCCCATCTCTACTAAAAATACAAAAATTAGCTGGGCATGGTGGTACATGCCTGTAATCCCAGCTACTCAGGAAGCTGAAGCAGGAGAATTGCTTGAACCCAGGAGGCAGAGGTTGCATTGTGCCGTAGTCCCGCCACTGCTCTGCAGCCTGGGTGACAGAGTGAGACTCTGTCTCAAAAAAAATAAATAAAATAAAATAAACGACATGGAGGAAACTTAAATGCATATTACTAAGTGGTACGGTTTGGCTGTGTCCCCAACCAAATCTCATCTTGAATTATAGCTCCCATAATTCCCACATGTTGTGGGAGAGACCCAGTGGGAGGTAACTGAATCATGCGGGTGGTTTCCCTCATACTGTTCTCATGGTTAGTGAATAAGTCTCACAAGATCTGATGGTTTTATAAGGGGAAACCCCTTTTGCTTGGTCCTCATTCTCTTTTATCTGCCACCATGTAAGACATGCCCTTCACCTTCCACCATGATTGTGAGGCCTCCCCAGTCTTGTGGAACTGTGAGTCCATTAAACCTCTTTTTCTTTATAAATTACCCAGTCTTGGGTACGTCTTTATCAGCAGCATGAGAACAGATTAATACACTAAGTGAAAGAAACCAATCTGAAAGGGCTATATACTGTATGATTTCAACTATATGACATTCCGGGAAAGGCAAAACTATGGAGGCAGTAAAAAGATCGGTGGTTTACAGGAGTTGGGGGGAAGGAGGGATGAACAAGTGGAGCACAGAGGATTTTTAGGGCAGTGAAACTACTCTGTATGATACTGCAGTGGTGGAAATGTGTCATTGTATCTTTGTCAAAACCCATAAAATGTACAACAGGAGTGAATCATAATGTAAACTATGGACTTTGGGTGATGATGATGTGTCAATTGCAGGTTTATCAGTTGCAACAACTGTACCCCTCTGGGGGGAGGTGGTGATAGTGATGGAGGTTGTGGGTGTGTAGGGGCAGGGGTTATCCGGGAAATTTCTTCACTTTCTGCTCAATTTTGCCATGAACCTAAAACTGCTCTAAAAAATAGTCTGATTTTTTTAAAAAATATGAAATTTCAAAACAATGATTCCAAAGTCATTTTGTCCATATTGGCATACTGAATTTATAAACAAGGTTATGATTTTAAACTAGGTCATGGTTATGATCGGAGGAGAGGATATGCTTTGTAGCAAACTGTTTTCTTGAAAAATCTCTGAACTGTGAATTTTCGAGCATTAATCAAGCTGAATGCATACAGTATAAAAACACTGTCTGCCAGCTCTTTCCAAATGTAGAATAGTTAATGGATAAAAAGGAAGCCTCTACTCTTTGTCTTCTTCATCCATTTCCGAGAAAGAAGAGCAATTCTTAAATTGTCTTTGATGGTATTTGTTTGACACCATTAATTCTTGTCAGGCAATGTTTTTCTCTTTCATTTCTCAGCATGGGAAAAAAGGTGGAACAAAAAGAACCCCAGGCTTGGCCCTGTGAGTCTTCTTGGCCTTCTGTTCAATCACTGGCTTTCTAATTGGGCGACAGCTGGGGAGGATCCCCGCTGCTCCCCAGGGTTTCCTGAGGCCGCACGCAGCCTTTACCCCCAACCCTGTAAGGGAAAGGAAATGCGTGGATCTGTCCAAGCTGAGGCTAAGTACTCTCTCTAAGTGCAAAGAACCAGAAACTGCATCTGTTAACTCAGGTCAGAGTGACCTAAAAGTTGCCTCTTGGCAACGCGTTGGCAACAGAAGAGACTCCTGCTGCCACCCTCTGGGTAAAATGAATAACTGAAGTAGATATTTGAAATCAGAAGGGAAAACATGTTGGGATCTTGCTGACAATTCATCCTTTCTATCTATTCCTTTATTTTATTTTTTAATCTTTTAATCTTTTTAAAATTTATTAATTTTTTACTTCGATTAGCTCATGATTTCATTATTTTATTTTTTGGGACAGGGTTTCACTCTGTCATCCAGGCTGGAGTGCAGTGGCACGATCTCAGCTCACTGCAGCCTCCACCTCCTCGGCTCAAGCAATCCTCCCACCTCAGCCTCCTAAGTAGCTGGGACAACAGGCATAAGCTACCACGCCTGGATAATTTTTTGGATTTTTGGTAGTGACGAGGTCTCCCTATGTTGCCCAGGGTGGTCTTGAACTCCTGGTATAAGGTGATCCTCCCGCTTCAGCCTCCCGAGTAGCTGAGACTACAGGGGCAAGCCACCACAACTGTGGCTAATTTTTGTATTTTTAGTGGAGACGGAATCTCACTATGTTGCCCAGGCTACTCTTGAACTCCTTGGCTCAAGCAGTCCACCCACCTCAGCCTCTCAAAGTGCAAAGCGCTGGGATTACAGGCATGAGTCTCCATGCCTGGCCTCTATCAATTCCTTTGCTAACAATTGACATACGTCTGGTATCTTCCCTGTAAAAATAGCATACATTGTAGGCACTTCATCGGCCACTGACTTCTACTGCCTTTGCTTGGTTCTAGTTCCCAGTGATTCCAGACATGAAAGATTGTTTTTCAAAACATATGTATTAAATACCTTGTTGCACGTGGCAGCTTGCCAGGTAATGTGTAAGGATAATGAAACCTGCCTGGCCTCTCCTCTCCAGAAATATGCCATTGCAGAGGAGGACAGGGGTGTAAAGACATCTATTTGGGCAAATCCAAAGTGTATTACTGTTAAATAAAAACACTCAAAAACATTTTAAAAAGAAGGGCACGGGTGCAAGAAAAAGCAGAGTCGGAATGAACCAATACAGAGATGGAAAGCTACATATTTAGCTTTAACATATTCCACCAGAGACATGTACACTTTTGGAACAGGGTTAAGAAAGGGTAGAAAGCAAAGAATGGGGCCAGGTACGGTGGCTCACACCTGGAATTTCAGTACTTTGGGAGGCTGAGGTGGACAGATCACTGGAGGTCAGGAGTTCGAGACCAGCTTGGCCAAAATGGTAAAACCCCGTCTCTACTAAAAATCCAAAAATTAGCCGGATGTGGTAGCACACGCCTAATCCCAGCTACTCGGGAGGCAGAGGTTGCAGTGAGCCAAGATCACCACTGCATTCCAGCCTGGGCGACAGAACCAGACTCCAGCTCAAATAATAATAATAATAGAGAAAGCAAATAACAAAATTTGGGGAACAAAATTTTGGCAGAAGTGGTTGGGATTAAATCGCATGTGGTTAATTAAACAAAGCCCCATTAGTCAAGGATCTAAGCTTTTCTACATTCTTTCTGTCATCATCATTATCAGTTTTTGTTTGTTTGTTTGTTTGTTTGTTTTGTTTTGTTTTTTTTTTCCAGTACTAAGTATTTTATTATTTTCACCAACAACCAATATAGTAACAGAAATTGAAATTAATAGCAACTCAAAGCAACTTGTTCACATTATGGTGAGGCCAAGACACCCTGTTTGTTTGTTTTTTGAGATGGAGTCTCTCTCTGTTGTTCAGGCTGGAGTGCAATGGTGCCATCTCAGCTCACTGCAACCTCCGCCTCCTGGGTTCAAGTGATTCTCTTGCAGTGGATCAATCTTGGCTCACTGCAAGCCTCCCAAGTAGCTGGAGTTACAGGCGCCTGCTGCCATGCCTGGCTATTTTTTATTTTTTTTAATTGTTAGTAGAGACAGAGTTTCACCATGTTGACCACGCTGGTCTTGAACTCCTGACCTAAGGTGATCCACCCACCTCGGCCTCCCAAAGTGCTGGGATTACACGAGCTGCCGTGCCTGGCCTCATCATCACTTTTTAAACTGTTACAAAACATATTATCTTCTTCCTGGCAGCTACCATATAGATAATATGTCCCTTTGATCACCTCTGGTTCTGATTCCACTGTTCCCGGAATTCTTGTTCTTTTCTCTGTTTCTCTGTGTTTGTTGGGCCAAGGGAGAAAGATGACAAGCTGACAAGCGCAGGGCCACACAGCAAAAAATGTAATAAAGTCAAACACAGGACATCCACTTTCTTAGAAATCCCCTTAGCTCCCAGCGGCTAAAGATTCCTGCCGCCCACAGAACCTCCAGGCTTACCTTTCCCTCCCCATGTCTTCCTCGATCCATTCCTGAAAGACTGCCTCTCTGGCTGTCTGCTTCAGGCAATGCACGGCACAAGACCCAGGTTAGAATGATTATCTTTTTTCATTTTGTTCGTTTTTTTTTTTTTTTGAGACGGAATCTCGCTTGGTCACCCAGGCTGGAGTGCAGTGGTGCGATCTCTGCTCACTGCAACCTCTGCCTCCAGGGTTCAAGCGATTCTCTTGCCTCAGCCTCCCGAGTAGCTGGGACTACAGGCATGTACCACCACGCCCGGCTAATTTTTTGTGTTTTTAGTAGAGATGGGCCTTCACCATGTTAGCCAGGATAGTCTGGATCTCCTGACCCCATGATCTGCCTGCCTCGGCCTCCCAAAGTGTTGGGATTACAGGCATGAACCATGGCGCCCGGCCTTCATTTTGTTCTTTTAGAAGATCCACCCTTCTGCAAATGTTGTCACTTTTTTTAGACAATAGGGAGACTATTGGTGATGTCATTATAAATTATTAAGATACGATATTTACATCTTGAAATCGTAAGAAAATTAAGCAGGGCATGATGGTTCATTGTCTATAATCCCAGCACTTTTGGAGGCCGAGGTGGGAGGATGGCTTGAGGCTAGGAGTTCAAGATCAGCCTGGCCAACACGACGAAACCCCATATCTAAAAGAAAGAAAAAGAAAAATGAACTGGGTGTGGTAGTGCGCATCTGTATTCCCAGCTACTTGGGAGGCTGAGATGGGAAGATTGCTGGAGGCCAGGAGGTCAAGGCTGTAGTGAGCTGTGATCATGCCACTCCAGTCTGGGTGACATAGCGACACCCTGTCACTGACAAAAAAGAAAAAAAGAAATTGTAAGAAAATTAACACATCATATGGACACTAGAAACCTAGCCATAAACATATGTGTGTATGCATGGTGCATGGGAGAGGGGCAGAGTTTTTCCACCTTTCAATTTTGCTGAGTTAGGACATTAAACAAACTACCAAAGCCTCACTGTCTAACTATTTTTGCCATCATTTTATGAAATAACAGTTTTCTCATTAAAAAGGAAAGCAGGGGCACACCATCCTCTAGAGCTTCAGAGGAGAAAGAATGGGTTTTTAATGTTCTCACCACACAAAAATAATAAATTGGTGAGGTGATGGCTGTGTTAATTAGCTTGACTCTCTATAATGTGTACATAAATCAAAACATCACATTGTACTGCCTGAATATACACAATTATTTTAAATTAATAAAAATAATCGTAGGTTGGGCGAGGTGGCTCACACCTGGAAGCGAGCACTTTGGGAGGCTGAGGCTGATGCTCCATTGTAGTCCCAGCTACATGGGAGGCAGAGTTGGGAGGATCGCTTGAGCCCAGGAGGTCAAGGCTGCAGTGAGCTGTGATCACACCACTGCACTCCAGCCTGGGTGACAGAATGAGACCCAGTCTCAGAAATAATAAATAATAATAAAAAGGGCTGGGCACGGTAGCTCACACCTGTAATCCCAGCACTTTGGGAGGTTGAAGCAGGCAGATCACCTGAGGTCAGGAGTTCAAAACCAGCCTGGCCAAGATGGTGAAACCCTGTCTCTACTAAAAGTACAAAAATTAGCCGGGTGTGCTGGCAGGCACCTGTAATCACAGCTACTTGGGAGGCTGAGGCAGAGAATTGCTTGAACCCGGGAGGCAGAGGTTACAGTGAGCCGAGATCGCACCACTGCACTCCAGCCTGGGTGACGGGGAGACTCCGTCTCAAAAAAAGAAAAAAAAGAAAAGAATTGGTGCAACCTGAACCTTGCTTGTTTATAGCAATGATTTGGAGGGAAACAGGTTAAGAGCACAGGAACCACGGTCCACCTGAGAGAGCTTGGGAAAGTCATATTCCAAGTCAAGAGAATGAGATACTTCTCTGTGAAGACCCATAGAAAAACTTCTTATAACTCTAATAGCAGGTCTTTTATGGTTTTGTTTTTAAAGACAGGGTCTTACTCTCTCACCCAGGCTGAAGTGCAGTGGTGTGATCACGGTTCACTGAGGCCTCGAACTCCTGGGCTCAAGCGATCCTCCCAACTCTGCCTCCCATGTAGCTGGGACTACAATGGAGCATCACTACGCCATGCCTGGCTGAGTTTTTATGAGGTTTCACCATATTTCTCAGGCTGGTCTGGAGCTCTTGGGCTCAAGCCATCTGCCTGCCTGAGCCTCCAAAAGTGCTGGGATTACCGGTGTGAGCCACGGCACCTGGTACTGTAATAGCACGTCCTGGAGGAAGTCAACCCTCTTTGCTTAGGAGAAGGGTGGTGATGGCAGCATGCCTGGTGCTTGTGTCTCATCTCTGACGTGAGGCAAAGCCCTGGGCTTATCTTCCAGGCACACAGTTGTTGGTGCTGCTGTGACCGCTGGTGCAAGATAAAGCCTGTTGCTCTCTCCTGGTTCTGGGCTTCCTTCTCTCCTCCCTCCCTCCTCTTTCCCTTCCTTCCTTCCTTCCTCCGTTCCTTCTTCCTTTTCTCCCTTCCTCCTTTCTCCCTCCCTCCCCACTCCCTTCCTTCCTTCCTTCCCTCCCTCCCCACTCCCTTTTACTTCCTTCCTTCCCTCCCTCCCTCCCTCCCTCCCTCCCTCCTTCCTTCCTTCCTTCCTTCCTTCTTTCCTTCTCTCTTTCTTTCTCTCTCCCCCACCTCTCTTTCTTTCATAAGAACACTTAACATGAGATCTATCCGGTTAACAAATGTTTCAGTGTACAATACAGTATTGTAAACCATAGGCCCTATGCTGTAAACAGCTCTCTAGAACTTACTCATTGTGCATAACTCACACTTTATACCCACTGAACAGCACCTCCCCATTTCCCCATCTTCTCAGCCCCTGGCGATCACCATTCTAGTGTCTTATTTCTATGAGTTTGACTACTTTGGATACCCCAGATGAGTGGAAGCATGCCATAGTCATACAACAAACGATGCTGCTTCTGTCCATGACAGACCACATATACGACAGTTGTCCCATAAGATTATAATACGGCTGAAAAATTCCTATCATCTGACCAGGCATGGTGGCTTCACGCCTGTAATCCCAGCACTTTGGGAGGCCAAGGCGAGTGGATCACTTGAGGTCAGGAGTTTGAGACCAGCCTGGCCAACATAGCCAAACCCAGTCTCTACTAAAAATACAAAAATTAGCCGAGCATGGTGGCATATACCTTTAATCCCAGTCACTTGGGGGGCTGAGGCAGGGAGAATTGCCAGGAGGCAGAGGTTGCAGTGAGCCAAGATCGTGCCATTGAACTCCAGCCTGGGAGACAGAGCAAGACTCTGTCTCAAAAGAAAAAAAAAATTTCTATCGTCTACCCATAGCACAACACATTACTCACATGTTTGTGGTGATGCTGTAAGCAAACCTGCTATGCTGCCAGTCCTATAAAAGTACTGTAGCCAGGCATGGTGGCAGGCATCTGTAATCCCAGCAACTCAGGAGGCTGAGGTGGCAGGATCACTTGAGCCCAGGAGATTGAGGCTTCAGTGAGCTGGGATTAGGCCACTGCACTCAGTGTGGCGATAGAGCGAGACCCCGGCTCCAGTAAAATAAAATGAAATAGTAAAATAAAATAAAAGTAGAATAGAACAGAATAAAAATACTGGATAACATATACAGCTATGTATAATAGTACATAATACTTGATGATAACAAATGACTATGTTACTGGTTTATGTATTTACTATGCCATACTTTTTTATACTTTTTTTTTTTTAAGATGGGGTTTCACCATGTTGGTCAGGCTGGTCTTGAACTCCTGACCTCAGGTGATCCACCTGCCTTGGCCTCCAAAGTGCTTGGATTACAGGCATGAGCCACCACGCCCGGCCTTACTATGCCATACTGTTAATCATTATTTTAGAGTGTACTCCTATGTACAAAAAAGGGTTAACTGCAAAACAGCCTCAGGCGGGTCTTCAGAAGACATTCCAGAAGAAGGCATTGTTATAGGAGATGACAGTTCCTTGCCTGTCATTGCCCCTGAAGACCTTCCAGTGGGACAAGATATAGAGGTGGAAGACAGTGATGTTGATGGTCCTGACCCTTTGTAGGCCTAGGCTAATATATGTGTTTGTCTCAGCTTTTAACTAAAAAGTTTAAAAAGTTAATTCATATATTATATATATATAGAGAGAGAGAGACAGGGTATCACTCTGTCACCCAGGCTGGAGTGCAGTGGTGCGATCTCAACTCAATGCAGCGTCAACCTCCTGGGCTCAAGCACTCTTCCCACCTCAGTCTCCCTAGTAGCTGGGACTATAGGTGTGCACCAGCATGCCCAGCTAATTTTTTTGTAGAAATGGGTTTTTTTTGTTGTTGTAGAAATGGGGTTTCACCAGCCTGTTGCCAAGGCTGGTCCCAAACTCTTAGGCTTAAGCAATATGCAAAATATTTTTAAAAATAGAAAAAGCATACACAATAAGGATATAAAGAAAGAAAATATTTTTGTACAACTAAGCAGTATCTTTGATTTTAGACCAAGTATTATTAAAACAAAAGGTCAAAAAGTTTTTTAAAACGTAAAAAGTTCATAAAGTTAAAAAGTTACAGTAAACAAAGGTTAATTTATTGAAGAAAGAATTTTTGTTTTTGGCCGGGCGTGGTGGCTCACACCTGTAATTCCAGCACTTTGGGATGTCGAGGTGGGAGGATCACGAGGTCAGGAGATCAAGACCATCCTGGCCAGCTAAAATTAAAAAATATTAGCTGGGTGTGGTGGCACGTGCCTATAATCCCAGCTACTCCAGAGGCTGAGGCAGGAGAATCACCTGAACCCAGAAGGTGGAGGTTGCAGTCAGCTGAGATTGCACCACTGCACTCCAGCCTGATGACAGAGCAAGACTCCATCTCAAAAAAAAAGAGAAGAATTTAGAAAAATAAAATTTTTTAAAAGTTTAAAAAATAAATATTAAATTTATTTACATTGTTTTAAATTCTTTTTCTCTTTTTTTTAAATTTTAATTTTTTGAATGGTACTACTCCTTGAGAAGCAGGGCTAACTCATAGGCAGTGTGCCCAGAGTCAGCCAAGAAAAATATTTTAAATAAGCTGAGTGCAGTGGCTCACACCTGTAATCCCAGCACTTTGGCAGGCCAAAGCAGATGGATCACTTGAGGTCAGGAGTTTGAGACCAGCCTGGCCAACAAGATGAAACCCTGTCTCTACTAAAAATACAAAAATTAGTTGGGTGTGGTGGCAGGCACCTGTAATCTCAGCTACTCAGGAGGCTGAGGCAGGAGAATCACTTGAACTCTGGAGGTGGAGGTTGCAGTGAGCCCAGATGGTGCCACTGCACTCCAGCCTGGAAGACAGACTGAGACTCTGTTTCAAAAAAAAAAAAATAATTAAATTAATTGAGTGTAGCCTAAGTGTACAGTGTTTATAAAGTCCGTGGTAGTGTACAGTAATGTCCTAGGCCTTCCCATTCACTCACCACTCACACACTGACTCACCCAGAGCAACTTCCAGTCCTGCAAGCTCCATTCGTGGTTAATGTCCTATACAAGTGTCCCATTTTTACAGATTGAGGTCTTACACTGAAATCCATTTATTTAAAAATAAAGGCCAGGCGTGGTGGCTCATGCCTGTAATCCTAGCACTCTGGGAGGCCGAGACGGGTGGATCACAAGGTCAGGACATTGAGATCATCCGGGCTAACATGTTGAAATGCCATCTCTACTAAAAATACAAAAAATTAGGTGGGTGTGGTAGTGCGCACCTGTAATCCCAACTACTTCCTGATCTGAGAGGCTAAGGCAGGAGAATGTCTTGAACCCGGAAGGCGGAGATTGCAGTGAGCCAAGATCACACCATTGCACTCCAGCCTGGGCGACAGAGTGAGACTCCATCTCAAATAAATAAATAAATAAATAAATAATTTATTAAAAAATAAATTCCATTATTAAAATAATGGAATAAATAAAATAAATTCCAAATAAGTTATTTTTGTGTGAGTATAAGATAAAAGTCCAATTCATTATTTTGCATGTGGATATCCAATTTTCCCTATACCATTTGTTGAAGAGACTATCCTTTTTCTGTTGTGTATTCATAACACCTTTGTCAAAGATTAAATGGCCATACATGTGGGGGTTTATTTCTGGGCTCTTGATTCTGTTTCATTGGTTTCTATGTCTGTTTTTATGCCAGTAGAATACTGTTTTAGTTACTGAAGCCTTATAATATATTTTGAAATCAGGAAGCCTGATAACTCTAGCATTGTTCTTCTTTCTCAAGATTGCTTTGGCTATGGGGTCTTCTGTGGATCCATATGGATTTTTGGATTTTTTTCTATTTTTGTAAAAAATGTCATTGAGATTTTGATATGTATTGCATCGAGTCTGTAGATTGCTTTAGGTAGTATAGATGTTTTAACTATATATATGTATGTGTGTGTGTATTTATTTATTTTATTTGTTTATTTTTTGAGATGGAGTCTTGCTCTGCAGCCCAGGCTGGAGTGCAGTGGCGCCATCTCGGCTCACTGCAGCCTCCACCTCCAGGGTCCCGGTTCAAGCAATTCTTCGACCTCAGCCTCCCAAGTAACTGCAATTACAGGCACAAGCCACCATGCCCAGCTAATTTTTGTATTTTTTAGTAGAGACGGGGTTTCACCATGTTGGCCAGTCTGGTCTTGAACTCCTGACCTCGTGATCCACCTGCCTCGGCCTCCCAAAGTGCTGGGATTACAGGCATGAGCCACTGCGCCCGGCCCATTTTAACTATGTTAAGTCTGACAGTCCACAAGCCCAGGATGTCTTTCCATTAATTTTTGTTGTCTTTAATTTCTTTCTTTTTTTTTTTGTCCTGCCCCGTCCCCGTCTTTAATTTCTTTAATTAATGTTACATAGTTTTCGGTGTGCATGTCTTTTCACCTGTGGTTACATTTATTCCTAATTATTTTGTTCTTTTTGATGCTATTGTAAATGGGATTATTTTCTCAATTTCCCTTCCAGATAGTTCATTGGTGTATAGAATGCAACTGATTTTTTTTTTTTTTTTTTTTTTTT
>NW_022437043.1:5570895-5623036 GCF_009761245.1 Sapajus apella | reverse complement strand
TTGCTCTTATTGCCCAGGCTAGAGTGCAATGGCACAATCTCAGCTCATTGCAACCTCCACCTCCCAGGTTCAAGGGATTCTCCTACCTCAGCCTTCTGAGTAGCTGGGATTACAGGCACTCACCACCACACCTGGCTAATATTTTATATTTTTAATAGAGACAGGGTTTCACCATGTTGACCAGGTCGGTCTCTAACTCCTGAGCTCAGGTGATCTGCCCATCTCAGCCTCCCAAAATGCTGGGATTACAGGCGTGAGCCACTGTGACTGGCGCAACAGATTTTTTAATGTTGATTTTGTATCCTGCAACTTTACTGAATTTGTTTATTAGTTCTAACAGTTATTTTGTGGAGTGTTTAGAGTTTTCTCGATATAAGATTATATAATCCAGCCGGGCGCGGTGGCTCAAGCCTGTAATCCCAGCACTTTGGGAGGCCGAGGCGGGTGGATCACGAGGTCAAGAGATCGAGACCATCCTGGTCAACATGGTGAAACCCCGTCTCTACTAAAAATACAAAAAATTAGCTGGGCATGATGGTGCGTGCCTGTAATCCCAGCTACTCAGGAAGCTGAGGCAGGAGAATTGCCTGAACCCAGGAGGCGGAGGTTGCGGTGAGCCGAGATCGCGCCATTGCACTCCAGCCTGGGTAACAAGAGTGAGACTCCATCTCAAAAAAAAAAAATAAAAAAAAAAAAGATTATATAATCCGCAGAGATAATTTTTTTTCTTCCTTTCTGATTGGGTTGCCATTTATTTATTTATTTATTTATTTATTTTGGAGATGAAGTCTCACTCTGTTGCCCAGGCTGGAGTTGACTCTCTGGCTCCCAGATTCAAGCAATTCTCCCACCTCAGCCTTCTGAGTAGCTGGGACTACAGACACACCCCACCACGCCTGCCTAATTTTTTGTATTTTTAGTAGGAACAGGGTTTCAACATGTTGGCCAGGTTGGTCTTGATCTCCTGACCTCAAGTGATCTTCCTGCCTCGGCCTCCCAAAGTGCTGGAATTACAGGCGTGAGCCATTGTGCCTGGCCTGTTGCATTCATTTCTTTTTCTTGCCTAATTGCTCTGTCTAGAACTTCCAGTACTATGTTGAATAGAAGTGGTGAGAATGGGCATCCTTGCCTTGTTCCTGATCATAGAGGAGAAGCTTTCAGTTTTTCACTGTTGACTATGATGTTAGCTGTAGGCTTTCTTTCTTTTCTTTTTTTTTTTCTGAAGCGGAGAAGAAGTGTGCAGGGGAAAAGGGGGTAGCTGTAGGCTTGTCATATATGGCCTTTATTCCCCCAAGCCATTTGCACATTCAGATTGAATACCTATGAGATTAAAATAAACAACACAAAATTTATTTAAATGTGAAATTCAAACATTAAAATATTAGGTGACATTAAAACTGTCATAGAAAAAACTGTTTGTATATACAACAAATAAATCAATGAGTGTTAACTTTTTTTTTCCCCTCTGGAAGCTTCATCCCAGATTGTTAACTTTTTTAAACAGTTTGAATATCAGATAAAAAACAAATTGCATTATTAGCCAGTAAAAAGAGCATATAAATTATTTTCATATTCCAAATAAAAATATTTAAAATTTTGAAATTTTGGACCCAATATTATTTAATTTCATGAAAGTAGATCTCCAATAGGTCTCATGTTCTAGACACTGAAATGACATCAGAAACTGTCAATTAAAGTGTCACCCACAAAAAGTATCTAGCTACATACAAGTTTAACTTTAGATCAATTTGAATAACTATTGAATTTAAAAGGAAATTGATACTGAGGTTAATTTACAGAGTCAATGAAACCAAAAAACCAAATTTTGCATAACAAATTCTACCAGTACTAACTTACATTTATAGAGAGAAAAATCTATTCTGGCCATGTGTAGCTACTAATATTTTCACATGTGATTAATAAACTAATCACATTCTACACATCAGTGTACCATACTGTATATTGGGGAGGGGGTGTTTCAAGTAAAGAGACTCAAGATTTCTGAGAAGGTGCTGCTGTGTGGTAGCAATACATAACTAAAATATTTTACTTATGTGTGCAATGTGAATGTTTGTGTGTCAAAAGTTACAAAAATCTCTAGAATGCCCAATGGGGTTAAAAGGAAAAATATCAGAACTTTCCAGGAAAACAAATCAGTCAAGAAAATATTCAGAGGCTTTATCAACATGAGAAGCCAATGGCTGATCACAAGGCAAAATTGATAATACTGTACCAGGTCAAGTAGAACAAACAAATATACTGATTGAAGACATTTACAAGGAAAGATCTCCCAGTCATGACAACTAAATTATAAGTTATGAAGTACACACAAGAAACAAGTTATCACTATTTAGAGTAAGAAGACATTGGACGCTAGATAAATTAATAATATTGGAATTGTATTTACAATGTTTAAGTTGCCGGGCGTGGTGGCTCGTGCCTGTAATCCCTGCACTTTGGGAGGCTGAGGTGGGTGGATCACAAGGTCAGGAGTTCGAGACCAGCCTGACCAACAAGGTGAAACCCCATCTCTATTTAAAAAAAAAAAAATTGTAAAAAAAAAATGTTTAAGTCAATTCAGTGATAAGAAACAAAAAAAAATTTTTTTTTTGAGACGGAGTCTCTGTCGCCAGGCTAGAGGGCACTGGTGCGCTGTTGGGTCACTGCAATCTCTGCCTCCCAGCTTCAAGCGATTCCCCTGCCTCAGCCTCCCGAGTAGCTGGGACTACAGGCGAATACCACGCCTGGCTAATTTTGTATAAAAGTAGAGATGGGGTTTCTCCATGTTGGTCAGGCTGGTCTCGAACTTCTGATCTCAGGTGATCTGCTCACCTCAGCCTCCCAAAGTGCTAGGATTACAGGCATGAGTCACCATGCCCGGTCTCAAAAATGATGTTTAAAGAGTAAGAAACTTTAAAATTGAAGAGCATCCATGGAAAGAACAACTGTAAATTGAATAAATGAGAAATAAAAATCTATAAATTCAATATACATTGTATTGGGAAACTATTAACTTGGAATAAGCTAATGAGAGAAATAGTACACTGGAAGGTTAAGGAGAGAAAATCGATGCTAATGAAGTAAAGTGATATAAAATGGAAATGTATGTATAGATCTATAAAGACAAAGATTAGAAGGAATAAAATATATTCAATTGTTTCACTGAAATATATACAAAGAATAAAACACAAATATAATTTTTTAAAAGAAATTGCTAATTTTTTGTAAAATTAAAAGTCAGAAAAAATTTCTCAAATTCAGAAGTGCATAGTTTCCCCCAAAAAAGGTAAATACGGTGATCATTTTACACAAAGATAATAGTCAAGCTATGTAACATTAAAAAGAAAGAAAAATCTTAAAAGTAGGGAGATAAAAAACAGAGGTAAACCACAAATTTGTAGGCACCATCCACACAGCCTTGACAGAAGCCAGAACAAAGAGAAGTAAATATTGAGTGTAAGAAGTTAGTATTTAGTCAAAGATCTTTAATAAATAAGGATAAAAATAAAACATTCTCAAAAATACAAAGACAGAGAGATATATTACCAGAAGGATATTCTTAATATGATACTTCAAAAAGAAAGAAAAATGTTTTCTACATTAAGGCCTGAAAATTAAAATGAAAAATAGAAGACACTTGTAAACATATGGGAATATCTATCCATCATGTATGTTAAACTGAAAAAAAAAAAAAAAAAAAACAGAATTGGCAGCATTAGTTTCAAAAGTATTTGGACATATTGAAAGTGTAAATCCATACATTTAAGTTAAATTAGATAGCAAGTTCTGTACTACTTAAGTAATTTAACTGGTGACAGAATAATCTGTTTTCAATAAAAATAACTTTTTAATCTTCTGTCTCACTGTTTACATCACACTGATTGTCCTTTTATCATATCTGAGTAGCACCAAAGGACTGACAATGGCATATCCATTGCCCACAAGCGTCTGGACACCCAGGACAACAGGGTCATATGTCCATAGTAAGGTTGAGGTGAATGAGATGATGAAATCCACCTGTTGTATCCAAGCGAGTCACAGAAGAAGTGCCAAGCTCTGAGTTCAAATTACAAGTCCTTTATTGCGGGCGACCGAGAGTCAGCCAAAGTTCAAAACCTCTCGGCCTGGAGAAGGGGCTTCATTTCTTTTTATACCTAGTTTAGGATAGGGGAGGAGGAGCCTAGCTGAAGCGGAATTTTACAGAAGCAGAACAAGCAAGTAAGTAGGAGGATGCTGGTAACCAGGAGGCAGGAGGTTTCCATAGTTGCTGGTTGCTAAGGGTATTTCCATCCAATCATCAAGGAGGGTAGCAGGGGGGACTTTCCATACAATCAGTCACCAAGGAAGATATTCTCAATAGCAGGTAGACTTGCCAAGCAGCATGCGGTTACAGTGGTTACAGGCACTGTGAACAGTGTGAACCACTCTTAACCGTTCAAAGCTTTGAGCACAGCGTGACCCAGTAATGCACGTCAGGGGGCCGAGGCAGGAAGGGAGAAGCTAAGCTGGAGCTTACTGCTGAGATGGAGTCAGTTAGGCTAACACAAACTAGGTTATTACAGACCCAGTAGATGACCACAAAGAAGCTCGTTAGCAGCAGGATGGTGTGAGTGGCACTTTCCTCTGGGGAAGGTCTTGGGGAGAGGCTGGTGCTGTGAAAGTACCAGAATTTCTTCTGGTGCCTGAACAAAAGAACCACCCTGTATGCACTTGAAAGCAGCATTGTTCCTATAAGAAAAACATATCTGGATAATGCAGAATAAGAAAGTCTTATTTTTTTTTGTTTTTGAGATGGAGTCTTGCTCTGTTGCCAGGCTGGAGTGCAGTGGTGCAATCTCAGCTCCCTGCAACCTCTGCCTCCCGGGTTCAAGTGATTCTCCTGCCTCAGCCTCCCCAGTAGCTGGGACTACAGGCATGTGACACCACACCCAGCTAATTTTTGTACTTTTAGTAGAGACAGGGTTTCACCATGTTGGCCAGGATGTTTTTGATCTCTTGACCTTGTGATCCACCTGCCTCTGCCTCCCAAAGTGCTGGGATTGCAGGCATGAGCCACTGTGCATGGCCAAGACACAGTCTTCTGATGATGGAGTTCATGGTGGAAAAGTGAACAGAATTTACTGATATGCAGAAGATTGCTCAGGGTCACATTGGTAGAAGCCACAGTGCACAAGATGAGATTATTACTACAAACAAAAAAACTGAGAAAATGTAAAAAGAACAAGAAATGGCAGGTGAAAATGGTGGATTTATGGTTAAACTTCACCAACCAAGAGCTTCTGGGCTGATGATTATGGCCTGAAGCACACTCAGGAGGCAGGTGGTACAGATGGAGAAACTTCTCATCACCTTGTTCAGGTAAAAAAATACTTTGCACCTAAAGTCGTTCTGAAAATACAGTGACTCAGACAGCCCTGGAGACAACAATGACACCACAGTAAGGAGCATGACTCTGTGGATGAGGGCCGTGTGACAAATGGTCAGGTCAGTGGGCTGAGGCCTGCATTACAGAAGAAGCATGAAGACATGGAGGAAATGAGGAAGCTGATGGTCAAGATTTTAATGCTAGCTTGAAAAAAAGAGGCATTTTTGAATGAAAATGTAAGTGGAATGTATTCATCTAAATTGCAAAAGAGAAACATTTTGAATATCTGAAAATAATAGACTTTACATCATAAATGCTATTTATTTATTTATTTTTAGATGTTTAAAATAGAGACGAGGTTTCGCCTTGTTGGTCAGAGTGGTTTTGATCTCCTGACCTCAGGTGATCTACCCACTTCGGCCTTCCAAAGTGCTGGAATTACAGGCGTGAGCTACCATGCCCAGCCTATTTATTGTATGTTCAAAGTCATCACTAACATACTTTTATCTCATAAAATTTTTTCTTGATTAGTTCTATTACATAAATTTTCAAAAATATGGCCTCAACATTATTTTTTACACTATATACACTATATAAATATATATATATATATATTCTAAGAATATTTGTGTGTATACACAATTTTTTTTTTTTTTTTTTAAGTCATAGGGTTTCGCCATGTTGGCCAGCCTGGTCTTGAACTCCTGACCTCAGGTGATCCACCCACCTTGGCCTCCCAAAGTTCTGGGATTACAGGTATGAGCCACTGCGCCCAGCCTCTAATTTTTTTTTTTTTTTTTTTGAGATGGAATCTCGCTCTGTTGCCCAGGCTGGAGTGCAGTGGCATGATCTTGGCTCACTGCAACCTCCACCTCCCAGATTCAAGCAATTCTCCTGCCTCAGCCTCCTCAGTAGCTAGGACTATAGGCGTGCACCACCGTGCCTGGCTAATTTTTCTATTTTTAGTAGAGACAAGGTTTTACCATGTGAGCCAGGCTGGTCTCGAACTCCTGACTTCAAGTGAACCACCCATCTTGGTCTCCCAAAGTGCTGGGATTACAGGCATGAGCCACCATGCCCAGTTGTATATACATAATTGTTTTGTTTTTTTTTGAGATGGAGTTTTACTCTTGTCACCCAGGCTGGAGTGGTGTGATCTTGGCTCACTGCAACCTCTGCCTCCTGGGTTCAAGCAATTCTCCTGCCTCAGCCTCTCAAGTATCTGGTATTAAAGGCACCTGCCAGGACACCTGGCTAATTTCAAGATTAGCCAGGGGAAGTGTGGGGGAAGGTGGGAATAGTTAATGTGTCCAAAAATATATATATAATGAATAAGACCTAGTATTTGATAGCACGACAGGGTGACTGTAGTCAACAGTAACTTAATTACAGATTTTAAAATAACTAAAAGGAGTCCAGGTGTAGTGGTTCATGCCTGTAATCCCAGCACTTTGGGAGGTCCAGGTGGGCAGATCACCTGAGGTCAGGAGTTCAAGACCAGCCTGGCCAATGTGATGAAACCCCATCTCTACTAAAAATACAAAAATTAGATGGGCATGGTGGCAGGTGCCTGTAATCCCAGCTACTCGGGAGGCTGAGGCAGGAGAATTGCTTTAACCTGGGAGGTGGAGGTTGCGGTGAGCCAAGATCACATCACTGCACTCCAGCCTGGGCAACAGAGTGAGACTGTCTCAAAAAAATCAACAGGCCGGGTGCAGTGGCTCACGCCTGTAATCCCAGCACTTTGGGAGGCCAAGGTGGGTGGACGATGAGGTCAGGAGTTCAAGACCAGCCTGGCTAACATAGTGAAACCCTGTCTCTACTAAAAATACAAAAAATTAGTTGGGCGTGGTGGTGTGCACCTGTAATCCCAGCCACCGGGGTCCATCCCACAGACTCCAGCTGCATGACGGATGAATAAATGCACTCACACACAGAACACCGTGAACAAGTGGGCTGAGGAGTCGTGACCCACTCACAGAGAGAGATCACAGCTACACAACACTTACTAGTTTGCCCTTTCCCCATTTATTCAGTATCGATTTAATAACAGAAGCTTTAAGTCAACACACTTGTAGAGAAAGAGTAAAGGCCAGGTTCTGATGCCCAAAGCAAACATTATTAGTAAATAATATCCCTGGTCAATTTCCCCCTGGGAGGGCCATCCGGCTCAAAGGTTAGTTTTAAGACCACATGGGTAAACAAGTTAGTTGGGTAAACTCCCCCACATCCCCCAGCTATTTGCTTTACTTATTAACTAAGTGTAAAGGGGATTTAGGCTGCCTTCAGCCACGAAGTACAGAAAAAAACTCTTAGGCCTTCCAAACGAGTTTGAGACTGTATAACTTTCTCTAATATTTTTCCCTTAATATTTTTGCTACCACCTTGAGTGAATTCCCACATCCAGCTATGTGGGAAGGAGGCAGGAGAATTGTGTGAACCCAGGAGGCAGAGGTTGCAGTGAGCCCAGATCGTGCCATTGCACTCCAGCCCAGGTGACAGAGCAAGACTTCCTCTCAAAAAAAAAATAATAAAATAAACAAATAAATAAATGAAATAAAATAACTAAAAGAATGTAATTGGATTGTTTGTAACCCAAAGGATAAATGCTTGAGGCGACAGATACCCCATTCTCCATGATATGATTATTATGCATTATGCAATACATGCCTGTCTCAAAACATCTCATGTACCCTGTAAGTATATATACCTACTGTGTACCCACAAAAATGAAAAGTAAAAATAAATAAAGTAAAATGAATTTGGAAGTGTTTACTCCTCTATTTTTGAAAGAGTTGTTTTTTTTTTTTTTTTTTTGGACGGGGTTTCACTCATGTTACCCAGGCTGGAGTGCAGTGGGGCGATCTCGGCTCACCGCAACCTCCGCCTCCTGGGTTCAGGCAATTCTCCTGCCTCAGCCTCCTGAGTAGCTGGGACTACAGGCATGCGCCACCATGCCCAGCTAATTTTTTGTATTTTTAGTAGAGACGGGGTTTCACCATGTTGACCAGGATGGTCTCGATCTCTTGACCTCGTGATCCACCTGTCTCGGCCTCCCAAAGTGCTGGGATTACAGGCTTGAGCCACCGCGCCCGGCCTGAAAGAGTTTAAGAAGGATTTATGTTATTCTTTTTTAATGTTTGGCAGAATACACTAGTGAAGCCATCTGGCCACAAAGCAATAGAAAATCTGAACAGACCAACAATGAGTAAGAAGATTGAATCAGAAATGAAAAACCTCTGGACACATATGTATAGCTTTATTGAGGCTTAATTTGCATACTGTAAAATTCACCCATTGTGTCAATTCAATGATTTTTTAGTCAATTTCTAGAGTTGTCCCAACATCATCACAATCCCGTTTTAGAACTTTTCCATCACCTCCAAAATTTTCCTCAAGCCCACTCATGGTGACTCCCCACTTTCTAACTTATAGCCCCAGGCAACCACTGACCTTTCTGTTTCCATAGATTTGCCTTTTCTGGACATTTTCTGTAACTGGAGTCATACAGTCTTTTGTATCTGACTTCCTTCGGTTCACATGTTTTTGGGGCTCATCCATGTGGTGCTGTGTCAGTATTTTGTTCCTTTTACTGCTGATAGTACTCCATTGTATGGCTATATAACATTTTGTTTATCTGTTCACCCCAATAGACATTGGGATGATTTCTAAATTCTGGTTGTTATGAATAATGCTGTAATTCAGGATGTACGGATAATGAATATTTGCATGCAAGTCTTTTGTGGACATGTTTTTATTCTCTTGGGTAGATGCCTAGGAATGAAATTGCTGAGTCAGGCTTTTTTGCTTGTTTGGTTTTGAGACAGGGTGTCATTCTGTCACCCAGGCTAGAGCGCAGTGGTGCAATCATGGTTCACTGCAACCTCGACCTCCTGTGTGCTCAATCGATCCTCCCACCTCAGTCTCCCGAGTAGCTGGGATTACAGGCATGCGCCACCATGCCCAGCTAAGTTTTGTATTTTTAGTAGAGACAGGGTTTCCCCATGTTGGCTAGGCTTGTCTCGAACTCCTGACCCAAAGTGATCCACCTGCCTCAGCCTCCCAAAGTGCTGGGATTACAGGCGTGAGCCACCGCACCCGGCCTCATTTCCCATTTTTATGTTGGTATTATATAAATCACTTTTAAAGATTTGTATATTAGCTGGCTTTTGCTGCATTAGCAACAACACCAAAACTTAGTGACATAAGACCATAAACATTAAATTATTGTTATGACATTGTGGGTCAGCTGGATGGTTCTGGTATGGGCCAGCTCCTGTGAGGCTGGAGGGTATAGGATGGCCTCGTTCGTATGTCTGGCAGTGGGCAGGCCGGTGGGTCTAAGAGTGTTCTCCACTGCGTTGGTTTACTTCTGCTCCAGCAGGCTGGCCCAGGCTTACTGTTCCCAAGCAGCATCTGTAAGCACTTCTCAAGTCTCTGCTTGCAGGACATTTGCTACTGTCTCGTGGGCCAAAGCAAGTCCTAAGGCCAGCTTACAATCAAAGAGTGGAGAAAGGGACCCTACGTCTTGACTGGAAAAGCTGTAAAGTCATACTGCACAGGGCATGGACAGGGAGGAGTGGAGAATTAGGGCCATTTCTGCAATCTACCACAAATAAGTTTGATTTCTGCTTTTATTTTTTTTTGAGACAGTCTCGTTCTGTTGCCCAGGCTGGAGTGCAGTGGCACAATCTCAGCTCACTGCAGCCTCCGGCTCCTTGGTTCAAGTGATTCTCGTGCCTCAGCCTCTCAAGTAATTGAGATTACAGGCATGAGCCACCACGCCTGGCCTACGTTTGATTTCTAACCATTAGAATCTTAGATGCCTCTGGGTGTTACTTAAGTGGATTATGAATTTTATGTTTGTCAACAAAATGCGCAGAGACAAAACTTATAATTTTCCTGAATCTTCCTTAATTATGTTTTTCATAAATTCATTTTTCTTCAGATCATCTAAGTATGATGCTGAATTGGGGCACAGAAAAGAAACTGCTTCCAAAGTCACCTCCTTGTAAAGTCACTTCCACTTAGAGGAAGCCATGGACCATTTAGAATCTTGGGAAAATGAAGGCCTTTGCTTGGGAAGCAATCTTGCTTGCAGGCTGACTGGGGCATCCACATGGGGCTGAAGCTTCCTGTAACTTTACCACCAGCAGTCATACAGGTGGGGGCCTGGACTTGCATAGGACACTCTGCATTCAGTTCCACTGTTAACAGGAATTCCTGCTACTTCACGAGGAGGAATGACATTAAAGAAGTTACCTTCGTGGCCCAGGTAGGGGCTGGGGGACAATTGTCAGCAGGTTTCATGGGGCTTTTTTGTTTTCTGTTTTTGTTTTTGTTGTTGAGACAAGTCTCGCTCTGTCACCCAGGTTGGAGTGCAGTGACGTGATCTTGGCTCACTGCAACCTCCGCCTCCCAGTGTGGAGTGATTCTCCTGCCTCAGCCTCCTGAGTAGCTAGGATTACAGGCATGCACCACCACACCCAGCTAATGTTTTGTATTTTAGTAGAGACGGGGTTTCACCATGTTGGTCAGGCTGGTCTCTAACTCCTGGCCTCATGTGTTCCGCCCACCTCGACCTCCCACAGTGTTGGGACTACAGGCGTGAGCCACCGCACCCGGCCAGCAAACTTGGTTTAATGGAGGAGACTTGGATTGGAAGGATTCAAGAAGCAAACCACAGCCTGAGCTATGCATCCTATCTATTTTCCCTCCCATCAGCACCTCCATTCTGTACCTGGGTATGTGTGAACCCTCCTTGCACAAGCAAAAGGATAGAAATGGCTGGGTTCTCAGCATGGAACAAAACATACTGTGAGAATAAATGATTAAAAAGCCACATGAAGCTGGGCACGGTGCCTCATGCCTGTAACCCCAGCACTTTGGGAGGCTAAGGCAGGCAGATCACCTGAGGTCAGGAGTTTGAGATCAGCCTGGCCAACATGGCGAAACCCTGTCTCTACTAAAAATACAAAAATTAGCTGGGCGTAGTGGTGTGCGCCTGTAATCCCAACTACTCAGGAACCTGGGAGACGAAGATTACAGTGAGCTGAGGTCACACCACTGCACTCCAGCCTGGGCGATAGAGTGAGACTCCGACTCAAAACACATGATCATTTCAACAGACACAGAACAAGCATTTGATTAAATCCAACACCTTGTCATGATAAAAACGTGACAAACTAGGATTAGAAGTGAACTTGTTCCACCTGATAAAGGGCATTTACAAAAAATCTCCAGCTAACATCATAGTGGCGAAAGACTGAATGCTTTCACCCGAAGATTGGGAAGAAAGCAAAGATACTCACTCTCACCACTTCTAGTCAACACAAGACTGGAAGTCTTAGCCAGTGCAGTAAGGCAAAAATAAGATAAAAGTCATACAGTTTCCAAGGGAAGAAATTAAACTGTCCGTAGTCACAGATAAGATTGTCTTGCGTAAAGATTCTCAAGGCATGAGCCCCCGTACCCAGCCAGCACTTCCCTATGTAGCTAAACATATACCTCCCTTGTGACCCAGCAGTTTCATTTCAGGATATTTATCCTAGAGAAATGAAAACTTAAGTCCACGCAAAATCCTGTACATGAATGTATACAGCAGCTCTTTTTACAATTGCCCAGAACTGGAAACAATCCAAATATCCATCAGTATGTAAATGAATAAACAAACTGTGGTATATCCACACAATGGAATATTCAGCAACAAAATGGAGCAAACTAGTGATAACACCACAGGACATGGGTGAATCTCAATGTGATTATGTTGAGTGAAAGAAGCCGGTCCAGAGAGATCACATTGTATAATTCTGTCTTTGTGACATTATTGAAAAGACAAAACTGGCTGGGCATGGTGGCTCAGCCTGTAATCCCAGCACTTTGGGAGGCAAAGGAGGGCAGATCACGAGGACAGGAGTTCAAGACCAGCCTGGCCAACATGGTGAAACACTGTCTCTACTAAAAATGCAAAAATTAGCCAGGCGTGGTGGTGGGTGCCTGTAATCCCAGCTACTAGGGAGGCTGAGGCAGAAGAATCGCTCTAACCCGGGAGGTGGAGGTTATAATGAGCTGAGATCATGCCATTACACTCCAGCCTGGGTGACAGAGCAAGACTCTGTCTCAGAAGAAACAAAAAAACAAAACAGCCGGGCGTGGTGGCTCACACCTGTAATCCCAGCACTTTGGGAGGCTGAGATGGGCGGATCACCTGAGGTCAGCAGTTCGAGACCAGCCTGGCCAACATGGAGAAACCCTGTCTCTATAAAAAAAAAAATTTAAAAGAAAAGATAAAACTATAGTAATGGAGAGAAGATCACTGGGGCCAGGCATGGTGGCCCCACTTTGGAAGACTGAGGGGGAAGGATTGCTTGAGTCCAAGAGTTTGAGACCAGCTTAGGCAACAGAGGGAGAAATACAAAAATTAGCCAGGCATGGTGGTGTGTGCCTGTAGTCCCAGCTACTCAGGAGCCTGAGGTAGGAGGATCACTTGAGCCTGGGAGGTTGACACTGCAGTGAGCAGTGATTGTGCCACTGCAACCTAGCCTGGGCGATGGAGCAAGACTCTGTCTCAAATATATATATATGACATGTTTTTGTATTTCTGATATACATGTATATGATATGTTTCTGTTTCTGATATTTTTCACTATAATCAAGTATTAAGTTTTTATTTAAAATTGTAAAATATGGCCAGGTGCAGTGGCTCACGCCTGTAATCCCAGCACTTTGGGAAGCCAAGAGGGGCAGATCACCTCAGGTCAGGAGTTCAATACCACCCTGGCCAACATGGTAAAACCCCGTCTCTACTAAAAAAAAACAAAAATTAGCCAGGCACAGTGGCAGGCACCTATAATCCTAGCTACTCAGGGGAGGCTGAAGCAGGACAATTGCTTAAACCTGGGAGGTGGAGGTTGCAGTGAGCTGAAATCACGCCACTGCACTACAGCCTGGGAGACAGAGTGAGGCTGTCTCAAAACTAAATAAATAAATACAAATAACACTGCAAAATATGCATTCACAAATTAGTGTTACTGGAAAACTGCATGTTATGTAACAGTATGTATAGAAGTGAAAAAGTATAGCCAAAATGATATATCACCAAAATTTAAAAAAAATTAAACACAAAAATTTAAAAATAAGATCAAAACAAAATGACATGTACAAGTAAACCATTTTTTAAAAATTTATGTAAATATAAACATGGTCATTTATGGTCATAAACATTGAAAGGACGGAAATGAGAAATTATTCCTCAGGTGTTGGGTGTCTGTTTGCCATTTATTTCTCTTTTCTGAAAAACTTGCAAGCAGCGTGGATGACTTTTCTAAAGAGCAGAGAGACCAGGCATGGTGGCTCACACCTGTAATCCCAGCACTTGGGAGGCCAAGGTGGGTGGATCATCTAAGTTCAGGAGTTCGAGACCAGCCTTGCCAACATGGCAAAACCCCATCTCTACTAAAAATACAAAATTAGCTGGGTGTGGTGGCACATGCCTGTAATCCCAGCTACTCAGGAGGTTGAAGCAGGAGAATCGCTTGAATCAGGGAGGCGGAGGTTGCAGTGAGCCAAGATGGCGCCACTGCACTCCAGCCTGGGTGACAGAGGGAGTTTCTGTCTCAAAAAAAGTCCCTGAGGTGATTCCGTCCTGCCCGGCTGTTCTTTTGAGCAGTGTTCATTTATCTCCGTCCACCTTCTCTTCCACCTAAGTGCATGCCGCCGCCCGATGGACATGAACATGAGCCGCCTGAGGCCCCAGAACTATCTTGTCGGTTGTGAACTAAAGGCCGACAAAGATTATCACTTTAAGGTGGATAATGATGAAAATGAGCACCAGTCATCCTTAAGCAGGGTCAGTTTAGGGGCTGGTGCAAAGGGTGAATTACGCATTGTTGAAGCGGAGGCAATGAATCACGAAGGCAGTCCAGGTAAAGCAACACTGGCAGCTTTGAAAATGTCTATACAGCCAACGGTTTCCCTTGGGGGCTTTGAAATAACACCACCAGTGCTCTTACAATTGAAGTGTGGTTCTGGGCCAGTGCGTATTAGTGGACAGCACTTAGTAGCTGTGGGGGAAAATGAAGAGTCAGAAGATGAAGAGAATGTGAAACTCTGAAAGCTGTCTACCCCTGGAGGTGGTAGCAAGTTTCCACAGAAAAAAGTAAAACTTGCTGCTGATGAAAATGATAATGATGAGGATGAGGATGATGAGGAAACTGAAGAAAAAGCACCAGTGAAGAAATCTATACTCGATACTCCAGCCAAAAATGCACAAAAGTCAAATCAGAATGCAAAAGACCCAAAACCGTCATCAACACCAGGATCAAAAGGACAAGAATCCTTCAAAACACAGGAAAAAACTCCGAAAACACCAAAAGGACCTAGTTCTATAGAAGACATTAAAGCAAAAATGCAAGCAAGTATAGAAAAAGGTGGTTCTCTTCTCAAAGTGGAAGCCAAGTTCATCAGTTATGTGAAAGACTGCGTCCGGATGACTGACCAGGGGGCTATTCAAGATCTCGGACAGTGGAGGCGGTCTCTTTAAGAAAATAATTTAAACAATTTGTTAAAAATTTCCATCTTATTTCATTTCTGTAACAGTTGATATCTGGCTGTCCTTTTTATAATGCAGAGTGAGAACTTTCCCTACTGTGTTTGATAAATGTTGTCCAGGTTCCATTGCCAAGAATGTGTTGTCCAAAATGCCTGTAGTTTTTAAAGACGGAACTCCACCCTTTGCCTGGTTTTAAGTATGTGTGGAGTGTTATAACAGGACATAGCAGTAGCGGTGGTCAGACATGGAAATGCTGGGGACACAAAAGTATACATGTGGAATAAAACTCAGTATTTTAATAAAGTAAAACAAAAACAAAACAAACAATACTGAAGAGAAAACACTCTCTGAAATGAAAGTAAAGAAAATAGAAAACAGTGGGAAGCTATTTGGTAGTAGGGGAAAGGACTATTTTCCAATGGCAAGTGACCAAATCACAAGGCAAAACTCCCTCCTCCTCCAACTGGAGTCCATGCAGGGACGCAGGCACACGGACGCACATGTGTCCCTCTATGTGAGCCTTGTATGGTGCACACTGATAGACTGATGGGGGCCCCCTGACCGTTCCTGTGAGAACCAAAAAGCTACTTCCCTCTTGGCGCACCTGGACTAGCCCAGTGTGCTTCTGAAACTCTAGGAACCATCAGAGTCCACTGGAGGGCTTCTGAAAACACTAACTGCTGGGCCCCAGGCCCACAGCTTCCCATTCACTGGGTCCTGGGTGGGGCCCGGGAATATGCATTTCTAACAAATTCCCAGCGAGGCAGCTGCTGCCTGCCAGGGAACCCCACTTTGGGAACCACTGGCCTAGTGTCTGGGTCAGCGAATAGAGGAGGCCACCCGGAGGCCAGAAGGTGCTTGAGGTTCCGGCCCAGGTGGCTGATGTCTGGAGATGCCCTCCCCTAGGCCTTGAGCTTCCCCAATCTGACAACTTGCCAATAAGGGAAACGGGCGCGATGTAACTAACGTGCCGCGAACTAGTGCAGATTCACACAGCCTAAGTCGAGAAGAAATGGAATTCTAGAAATGATGTGTGCCAAGAGTTTGCAGTGTAGACCTCAGAATCATCTCAGATTCATCTCAGATTTTCAGCAGCAGCAGGGAGCAGGTTGCCCACAGAACCGGCGGCCCCACTCGGCTTTCTGCAGGCTTTCCGACCCCGTGGCATTTTTTTTCAGAGCCTAAGGGCGGGAGGAGATGCCGTCTATTTGAGGGTGGGGGTGAGGGATAGCGGGGCTTTCTGGCATTTCTGGAGCAACACTGCCCCCAAGAGGAATCTGCGATAAAGCCTCAGGCTAAGTAGACAAACAGCATGAACCGAACACGCTAGAAAGGCGAGGTAATGAAAAAAGATCCAGAAAGATCCAGCAGCCAACTTGATGCTCCCTGCTGAGTGAAGATGGGACAATTAAAGCACTATGAGCCACTTACTCACTTTGTGACCCTTGACAAATTAGTCACCCTCCCTATGCCTCAGTTTACCCTACTTGTACCGACTTCATGGGGTATTAATGAACTAATATATGGAAAATATTGAAAGCATTTCTGTTGACTCTAGAAGCTCTTTGCAATTCTCCCAGAAGTAATCCACGTCATCATGCATTTACCCACATTCCACATTTGTCAGGAGTTGTAGGCCAAAATGGTTTTGTTTTGTTTTTGATAGGCAGTCTCAGTCTATTGCCCAGGCTGCAGTGCAGTGGCACGATCTCCGCTCACTGCAACTTCCGCCTCCTGAGTTCAAGCAATTCTCCTACCTCAGCCTCGGGAGAAGCTGGGATTACAAGCGTGCGCCACAACACCCGGCTAATTTTTTTGTATTTTCAGTGGAGACGGGGTTTTGCCGTGTTGCCCAGGCTGGTCTTGAACTTCTGACCTCAGGTGATCCACCTGCCTTGGCCTCTCAAAGTGCTGGGATTACAGGTGTGAGCCATTCATTGCGTCTGGCCCAAAATGTACTCGTTTTTTAAAGACAATGCTTAGTTTTGGTTCTCCACAATTAAACCCAGCATAGTGGCCAGGTGTGGTGACTTATGTAATCCCAGTGCTTTGGAAGTCCGAATACAGAGGATCGCTTGAGACCAGAAGTTCAAGACCAGCCTGAGCAAAACAGGGAGACCCCCGCCAACCCCTACCCCCCGTCTCTATTTTCAAAAATAAAATAGGCCAGATGCAGTGGTTCATGCCTCTAATCCTAACATTTTGGGAGGCTGAGGAGGGAGGATTGCTTGAGTCCAGGAGTTTGAGACCAGCCTGAGCAACATGTTGAGACCCCATCTCTACCAAAAATTTTTTAAAATTAGCCAGGTGGCCGGGCACGGTGGCTCACGACTGTAATCCTAGCACTTTGGGAGGCTGAGGTGGGTGGATCACCTGAGGTCAGGAGTTCAAGACCAGCCTGGCCATCATGGTGAAACCCCATCTTTTAAAAAAAAAAAATAAGCTGGGTGCGGTGGCTCACGCCTGTAATCCCAGCACTTTGGGAGGCCGAGGCAGGCGGATCACGAGGTCAAGAGATCGAGACCATCCTGGCCAACATGGTTAAACCCCGTCTCTACTAAAAATACAAAAATTAGCTGGGCATGGTGGCACGCGCCTGTAGTCCCAGCTACTTGGGAGGCTGAGGCAGGAGAATTACTTGAACCCGGGAGGCGGAGGTTGCAGTGAGCCAAGGTCTCGCCACTGCACTGTAACCTGGTGCCTGGCGACGGAGTGAGACTCTGTCTCAAAGAAAATAAATAAATAAAATAAAAACAAAAATAAAAGTAAATTAGACAGGTATGGTGGTGTGTGCCTGTAGTCCAGCTACTTGGGAGGCTAAGGTGGGAGGATTGCTTGAGCCCAGGAGGGTCAAGGCTGCAGTGAGCCGAGATCACGCCACTGTACTCCAGCCTGGGTGACAGAGCAAAGACTCTGTCTCAAAGCAAACAAATAAATAAAATATAGTAAAGTAAAATTAAATTAATATAAAATTAAAATAGTATAAAATATAAAGGCATTAGTTGGGTGTGGTGGTGTGTGCCTGTAGTTTCAGCTACTTGGGAAGCTAAGGTGGGAGGATCCCTTGAGCCCAGGAGTTGGAGGCTGCACGGTGAGCTATGATCGCGCCACTGCACTCCAGCCTGGGCCACAAAGTGAGACCCTGTCTAATTAAAATAAAATTTTTAAAAAGTCAGGTCTGGTTTTTTTAAAAAAGGTCATGAGTCATACTCTCGATATAGACATAGAACACTGTTTGCAGCTTTTGCCTCCATAAAATTATTTTTCTGTTATGGAAAATTTCAAGCGTATAAAAAGGTAGAGAGAACAGTATGATAAATCTCCATGTAGTCATCACCTAGTTCAACACTGATCAATTCACAACCAATCTTGTTTCTTTTATGTCCTCTACCCACATCCCCACTGGATTATTTTGAAGCAAAACCCAGATATTACATCAGTTTACCCGTGAATCTCTCAAGATGTTGCTGTAAATGATAAGAACTTTTAACAAGTTAGCCATAAATCATGATCATATCTCAAAAATAAGAATTATTTAATATAATCAATTATCCAGTCAGTTATTTTGTCTCTCTCTTCATTTATCAGTTTTCAGAATGAGTTGGTTCACTAGCATCCTCTAAAGGTGCACAGAGAGATTTTGTGGCATCATTCTGCCCTGACGGCTAGGTGATATATTTCTTCTTCTTTTTTTTTTTTTGAGACACAGTCTCACTCTGTTGCTCAAACTGGAGTGCAGTGGCATGATGTTGGCTCACCACAACCTCTGCCTCCCGGGTTCAAGCGATTCTCCTGCCTCAGCCTCCTGAGTAGCTGGGATTACAGGCGCACACCACCAAGCCCAGCTAATTTGTTTGTATTTTTTTAGTAGAGACAGGGTTTCACCATGTTGGCCAGGCTGGTCTCGAACCCCTGACCTCACGATTCGCCCGTCTCGGTCTCCCAAAGTGCTGGGATTACAGGCATGAGCCACTGTGCCCGGCCTAGGTGATGTATTTCAATCTATTGCAGTTACTGTTCTTTTTGATGCTCAAATTGCCCCATCTTTGGCCAGTGGGAGCCTTTGAAACTTGCTTCATATGGCCCCAGTAATCTACAACTTCCTTCTTTTTGATATGACAGTTTTAAAATCATATATAGTTTTATATAATAATGATTATATAATAATATGTTTGCATGGCTCTCTATTCATTAATAGTATGGTATATTCAAAAGATAAAAATAGGGCCGGGCGCGGTGGCTCAAGCCTGTAATCCCAGCACTTTGGGAGGCCGAGGCGGGTGGATCACGAGGTCAAGAGATCGAGACCATCCTGGTCAACATGGTGAAACCCCGTCTCTACTACAAATACAAAAATTAGCTGGGCATGGTGGCGTGTGCCTGTAATCCCAGCTACTCAGGAGGCTGAGGCAGGAGAATTGCCTGAACCCAGGAGGCGGAGGTTGCGGTGAGCCGAGATCGCGCCATTGCACTCCAGCCTGGGTAACAAGAGCAAAACTCCGTCCTCAAAAAAAAAAAAAAAAAAAGATAATAAAAATACTAGTAATAGTACAGTATTTTCGGAGAAATCTATCTAGTTCTATCCCTGTCTTCTCAACCTTCTTCCCTCTCCATAAGAAACGATTTGATCTTTTTTTATTTACCCCTTTATAAATAGCTGTTGAAACCCCGTCTCTACTAAAAAAATACAAAAATTAGCTGGGCGTGGTGGCGTGTGCCTGCCTGTAGTCCCAGCTACTCGGGAGGCTGAAGCAGGAGAACTGCTTGAGCCCAGGAGGCAGAGATTGCAGTGAGCTGAGATCGCCCCACTGCACTCCAGCCTGGCGCCTAGCAAGAAAGCAAGGCTATGTCTCAAAAAAAAATTTTATGAAAAAAAATAATAATAATAGCTGTTTATATATCTGGTTTACCTGTCCATAAAAAATATGGAGACAGCTATTTTTTAAAATAAATTTATAAAGTAAAAAACAGAAAAAGAGCAAATTCCTAGCAAAAAAAAAAAAATCCTGGATCAAAATGCATATAAATGTAAAACTTTGATAAATATTGTCAAACTTCTTCTAAAATGCTTGTTGAATTTTATACTGCCACCTGTTATATATTATCAGTTTTCCTCATACTCTTAAAAGCACTGGATATTATAAAAGGTGAGAGAGCTAAGTCTTTTTTCCCCGAGCTATTGGAGTTTTGTGATTTTATTTTTGTTTTAAAAGGTCCAAGTTTGGCCCAGCTTGGTGGCTCACACCTGTAATCTCAGTACTTTGGGAGGTCAAAGCAGGAGGATTGCTTGAGCTCAGGAGTTCAAGACTAGCCTGGGCAACATGGCAAAACTCCGTCTCTACAAAACATACAGAAAGTTAGCTGGGTGTGGTGGCTCCCGCCTATAGTCCCAGCTACTCAGGAGGCTGAGGTAGAAGGATTGCTTGAGCCCAAGAGGCAGAGGCTGCCGTGAGCCATGATTGTACCACTGCTCTCTAGCCTGGATGACAGAGTGAGACTGTCTCAAAAAAAAAAAAAAAAAAAAAAAAAGAAAAAGTCCACATTTATTGCATTATGGTCAAAGAATGTGGTCTGTTTCCATTCTACTTTTTGGCATTTATTAAACTTTTCTTTGTGGCTTAATATTATGGCTAGTGATTACCAATGTTCCATAGTCACTGACTGATTAAAAGATGTATTCATGGTTTTGGCTGGGCATGGTGGCTCACGTCTGTAATCCCAGCACTTTGGGAGGCCAAGGTCAGGAGTTCAAGACCATCTAGCCAACATCGTGAAACCCGGTTTCTACTAAAAATACAAAAAATTGGCCAGGTGTGGTGGTGTGCGCCTGTAATCCCAGCTACTCGGGAGGCTGAGGCAGGAGAATCACGTGAGCCCAGGAGGCAGAGCTGAGATCTCAGTGAGCTGAGATCACACCATTGCACTCCAGCCCAGGCAAGAGTGCGAGACTGTGTCTCAAAAAAAAAAAAAAATGTATTCATGGTTTTAAGAAAAGAGAATTTGATACAGCTTTATTAATTATACTATTTTTGCTTAACTTTTGTCTACTAGAGCTGTCATTGCTGACAAAGGTAAGTTAAAGTCTCCTGCTTCTGGTATATTTCCATCGTTTATTTCTTACATTTCCCAGAGGTTATACTTTTTGCATCTTGCCACTCTGTTAATTAGTACTTACAAACTTATGACAGGTAAAGCATTATTTCATTTAAAACATTTTCTTTTTAGAGACAGGCTGAAGCACAGTGGTGCCATCATGGCTCACTGCAGCCTTGAACGCCTGGGCTCAAGTGATCCTTCCACCTCAGCGTCCCTGAGCCACCACACCCAGACATACACATTGTTCTATTTTATTTATTTATTTAATTCACTTTACAAAATGGGTCGACACATTGTTCTAAATCTTCACCCCAACAAAGCCAGACACTACCTCTACCAGCAACAACAACAATTTTAAATTAGCTGAGCGTAGTGGCGGCACGCCTCTAATTCCAGCTACTCTGGAGGCCAAGGCGGGAAGATTACTTGAGCCCAGGAATTGAGGCTGCAGTGAACTAAGATCGCGCCACTGCATTCCAGCTTGGGTGACAGAGCAAGACCCCATCTCTAAAATAAATAAGATCTTCATGAACAAATCACAATATCTCATATGGACTCATGATCTTGTAATACATTTTGTATTAAAATTGTTTATATAGACAGAATCCCTGCAAAAAATACTTGTCTGAGGCTCCATCCATTTTAGGGGCAGTGCTGTGGTCAGCCTTTGAGATGGTCCCTGATGATCCCCTCTCCTGGTGTCTGTGCCCCCCCACCCTTGAGTGTGGTCTGGATTTTGTGACTCAAAACAAATAGAATATGGTGGAAATGATGATGCGTTTACAAAAATATTTATAAAATATTTATAAAAATATTCGTTTATAAAAATACCTCCAAGATTCGTTTATAAAAAGATCCATCTCTCTCCCTCTCACTGGTGCCCAGCCATTGATCAGAAAGGCTATATGAAAAAAATGAGAGAGACTGAGAGGCCACATGGAGGAGAACCGAAGCACCCCAGCCAACAGCCAACACCAGCCATCAGCCATGTGAGTGGGCCTTCTTGGGAGCAGACACCCCCAGTCCCAGTCAAGCCTTCAGATGACTGCAGCCCTAGATGCAATCTCATGAGAGATCCTGAGCCAGAACTATCTATTAGTAATAGCTAAGCTGCACCCAGATCCCACACCTATAGAAACTAAGATAAAAATGTTTGCAGTTTTAAGCCATTCCTAATAATTTTTTTAGACAAAATGTCTCTAAATATAATGATTAAGTTTATTTATATTTATTTTTTGAGATGGAGTCTTGTTCTGTCACCCAGGCTGGAGTGCAGTGACACAATCTCGGTTCACTGCAACCTCCACCTCCCAGGTTCAAGTGATTCTCCTGCCTCAGCCTCCCGAGTAGCTGGGACTACAGGCACACAGCGAGCACTACCACGCCTGGCTAATGTTTTTGTATTTTTAGTAGAGACAGAGTTTCACCACGTTGGCCAGGCTGGTCTCGCACTCCTCACCTCAAGTGATCCACCCACCTCGGCCTCTCAAAGTGCTGGGATTATAGGCGTGAGCCACCACGCCCCCACTTTTTTTCTTTTCTCTTTTTTTTTTTTTTTTTTTTTTGAGACAGGGTCTCACTCGTGTCCCAGGCTGGAGTGCAGTGACGCGATCTCAGCTCACTGCAACCTCCACCTCCCGGGTTCAGGTGATTCTCAGGCTCCCAAGTAGCTGGGATTATAGTTGCTCACCACCGCACCCAGCTCATTTTTATATTTTTAGTAGAGACAGGGTTTCACCATGTTGACCAGACTGGTCTGGGACTCCTGACCTCAGGTGATCTGCCTGCCTCAGCCTCCCAAAGTGCTGGGATTACACGCATGAGCCACCACACCCAGCCCAAGTTTATTTTCAAAGACGTCTGTGAATGCTACCTCTGATTTATAAATATGGATGAACACATTTTTATAGAGAAAAAAATCTTTATTTTTACTTTTTTTTTTTTTAGAGACAGGGTTTTGCTCTGTTGCCCAGGCTGAAGTGCAGTGGTACAGTCATAGCTCACTGCAGCCTTGACCTCATGGACTCAAGCAACCCTCCCACCTCAGCCTCCTGAGTAGCTAAGATTACAGGCACATGCGACTATGCCCGGCTAATTTTTTGTACTGTTTTGTAGAGACTGGGTTTTGCCATGTTGCCCAGGCTGGTCTCGAACTGCTGGGCTCAAGTCATCGCCTGCCTTGGCCTCTCAAAGTGTTGGGATTATAGGCATGAGCCACCACATCCAACCAGAAAAAACTCCTACACATAGTATATAATAATCCTGAGACATAGCATACATAACATACATAATATACCAAGAATATAAAATAACGAGATTCAGTCAGTTTGGAGTAGAATCCAAACATCTGTATTTTAATAAAACTTTATGGGTAAGTCTGATGTGCACTGAGCATCACTGGCCGAGAAGATGTCAGATTCAAATTAAATGTCAGCTGTGACCAAGTAAGCATTTACAATAACTGATTATTATGACCAATAATACTCTATACCGCTGTTGTCTAATATCGTCAACCAAAGCACCACCAAGACTTTCATGAATACAGGAACATTCAATGGAAATATTTCTTTTTTTTCTTTTTTTTTCTTTGAGATAGGGTCTCACTCTGTTGCCATGGCGCGATCTCAGCTTACAGCAGCCATGACTCCCACTTCAGCCTCCCAAGTAACTGGGAGTATAGGTGCATGCCATCATGCCCGTTTAATTTTTTTTAAATTTTTAGTAGAGACGGGGTCTCACTGTGTTGCCCAGGCTGGTCTTGAACTCCTGGACTCAAGTGACCCACTGGCCTTGGCCTCCCAAAGTGTTGGGATTATAGGCGTGAGCCACCGCCTTGGCCAGGAAATATTTCATAAGCGTTTCATTCAGTGTTCCCTCTAAGTTGCAACATATTATGAAAAGCAAGGGCACAAATCTCCAGGGACTTCCCATAAAGCATACACTTTCTTTTTGTTTATTTGTTTTCCTTTCTTTGAAGCAGAGTCTCCCTCTGTCGCCAAGGCTGGAGTGCAGTGGCGCGATCTCGGCTCACTGCAACCTCTGCCTCCAGGGTTCAAGTGATTCTCCTGCCTCAGCCTCCCAAGTAGCTGGGATTACAGGCACGCACCACCATGCCCGGCTAACTTTTGTATTTTTAGTAAAGATGGGGTTTTGCCATGTTGTGAGGCTGGTCTCAAACTCCTGACCTCAAGTGATCTGCACACCTTGGCCTCCCAAAGTGCTGGGATTACAGGCATGAGCCACCACGCCCGGCCTATGTTTTGTATTTTTAGTAGAGACAGGGTTTTATTCTGTTGTCAAGAATTCCTGGTCTCATGTGATCTGCCCGCCTCAGCCTCCCAAAGTGCACAGATGTGAGCCACCACACCCAATCTCTAGCATCTTTTATTAAATAAAGTGAAAGATCTGACCCTTGTAATTTTCTAGGGGCCTTGTATGAAATCTCAAAGATAGTTTTAGGTACAAAGGAGATCATGAAAGTTAAATTTTATTTTACTTTTTTCTATATTTAGGTCTGACTTTGGGAAGATAAAAATGAAAAACTAGGTCAGGTGTGGTGGCTTGGCCGGGCGCAGTGGCTCACGCCTGTAATCCCAGCACTTTGGGAGGCTGAAGCAGGCAGATCATGAGGTCAGGAGTTCGACCAGTCTGGCCAATATGGTGAAACCCACAAAAATTAGCCAGGCATGGTGACATGTAGTCCCAGCTACTCAGAAGGCTGAGGCAGTGAAATTGGCTTGAACCTGGGAGGTGGAGGTTGCAGTAAACCGGGATTATGCCACTGCACTCCAGCCTGGATGACAGACCGATACTCTGTCTCAAAAAAAAAAAAGAATAACCATGCATGGAAACAAACCTAAGACACAAATGCATTGCACGGCTTCCACCACAACTCAGGTGTAATCAACCAAGGCAATAACATTCACTTTCCAAGTTTCATATCATGGAACAAACTGACACTTTACTTGAAGACAGATGTCAGGGGCCCAAAGGTCAGAACTAATTTTATAGTAATACTAAGATACATTTTATTTTGTTTTGTTTTATGAGACAGGGTCTTACTCTGTCATCCAGGCTCGAATGCAGTAGCACCATCATAGCTCACTGTGGCTTCAAACTCTTGGGCTCAAGCAGTACCCCCACCTCAGCCTCCCAAGTAGCTGGGACTACAGGCAGGCACCACCACACATATTTTTATTTTTAAATAAAAAGTGGAGACAAGATCTTTCTATGTTGCCCAGGAAATGTAAAAAAGTTTGATTTTCTAATTTTCCTATAATTTTGGGAATATTCGATTTGTGTAAGTGCTTATTTATCTCTATCAGCCAATCAGAACAGAGTTCCTTTAAGTGACTTCACAAAATAATTTATGGATGCTCTCCAGAGACAGGAAAATACTACTCACCTGAGGAGTCTGACTATTGCCTCAAGCGATTCTCCCAGTTCAGCCTCCCAAAATGCTGGGATTACAGGCACTAGCCACTGTACCCAGCCTTAAGATATTCTTTATGTTAAACATGTTAATGCCTTCGTTATTACTATGACTCAATAAATGTTTACAATTTTCTGTTTTAATTTTCTTTTTTTTTTTTTTTTGAGATGGAGTTTTACTCTTGTTGCCCAGGCTAGAATGCAGCGGCGTGATCTCGGCTCACCGCAACCCCTGCCTCCCAGGTTCGAGCAATTGTCCTGCCTCAGCCTCTCAAGTAGCTGGGATTACAGACATGTGCCACCACACCTGGCTGATTACTTTTAGTAGAGACGGGGTTTCTCCATGTTGGTCAGGCTGGTCTCGAACTCCTGACCTCAGGTGATCCGCCCATCTCAGCCTCCCAAAGTGCTGGGATTATAGGCATGAGCCACCGCGCCCAGCTATCTGTTTTAATTTCTAATTCAGTAAGTATCAGTAGCCATAACCCACATAAATCAAAGCTTTTGGGGATCTTTAATAAGCCCTAAGAGATTAAATAGAAGTAACTTTGACTTCACAGAGGTGTGGACAATTGTGAAATGTCATTTTAGTCAACTAGCCAAACTCAGGGCTACACCTAACCCAGCTTCCTAGAACAGCCCACATCCCTTATTCGACATCTTGATGTGGCAAAAATGGACATGTTGATTGACAGACCCCAAAACAGAGCCTCTCTGTGGCATATACAAACAAGCAGCAGGCCAGGCACAGTGGCCCACGCCTGTAATCCCAGCAGTTTGGGAGGCCAAGGCAGGTGGATTGCTTGAGCTCAGGAGTCCAGACCAGCCTGGGCAACATGGCAAAACCCCATCTCTACAAAAAATACAAAAATTATGGCTGGGTGCAGTGGCTTAGCCCTGTAATCACAGCACTTCGGGTGGCCAAGGTGGGAAGATTGCTTGAGTCCAGGAGTTTGAGACCAGCTTGGGCAACATGGTGAAACCCTCTCTCTAAAAAAATACACAAATTAGCTGGGTGTGGTGGTGCGTGCCTGTTGTCCCAGCTACTCAAGAGGCTGAGGTGGGAGAATCACCTAAGCTTGGGAGGTCGAGGCTGCAGTGAGCCGAGATCAGGCCACTGCACTCCAGCCTGGGCAACCGGAGAGAGAGCCTGTCTCAAAAAAGCAAAAAGCAAAATCCAGCCGGGCTTGGTGGCGTGCGCTGGTAGTCCCAACTACTTGGGAGGCTAAGGTGGGAGGATTGCTTGAGCCCAGGAGGTCGAGGCTGCAATGAGCCATGTTTGCACCACTGCATTCCAGCCTGGGTAACAAAGTGAGATCCCATCTCAATTAAAATAAACTGAATTAAATTTAAAAGTAATAAGAAGATGCAAAATTATACAAATTTAAAATTGTGCTTAGTAATCAGTGTTTCCGTTTTCTTCCTTACTTAGAAATTATCTGGGCATCCAATGAATATCCATTAATTAAGTCAATTGAGTATCAGTCAGAATTTTCAGTTACCTAAAGTATTAGAACTTCCAAACTACCTTGGAAATTATCTTCAAGATGACATACTACAAAACATAATTACGTTGAAATAAACCTTTTTTTCCTTTTCCCCCTCTTAATGACTTTCTTTTAACAGCATGAAATAAACTTATTAATGATTTATTTTAGTCAAATGCAAGGATACATTTTTTTGTAATCTTCAACATTATGTAGGAATAGTGGTAGCTTATCTGATCAGTAAAACTTCATCGTTTAGGAAAACACAAACTTAAATAGATAAATGCACACTTGTATTATACTTAACACTAACAAAGCAGAGAGAAAACATCCATAATAATTACAGAATAATTACCTGATAATAGCATAATATTGTTTTGTTTTTTTTGAGACAGGGTCCAGTTCTGTCCCCCAGGCTGGAGTGCAATGGCGTGATCTCAACTCACTGCAACATCCGCCTCCCAGACTCAAACCATCCTCCCACCTCAGCCTCCTGAGTAACTGGGACTACAGGCACACACCACCACTACTGGCTAATTTTTGTATTTTTGGTAGAGACAGGGTTTTGCCATGTTGGTCAGGCTGGTCTCAAACTCCCAGGCTCAAGGGATCCTCCCACCTTGGCTTCCTAAAGTGCTGGGACTACAGGTGTGAGCCACTGGACCCATCCTATACTGTTTTTATTAAATTCAAATACTTAAACTAGTGTCATTTGCCAAATATTTATCTTAATTATGAGAACTTGGATTTTTTTTTTTTTTTTTTTTTTTTTTTTAGACAGAGTCTCCCTCTGTCGCCCAGGCTAGAGTGCAGTGGCGTGATCTTGGCTCACTGTAACCTCCACCTCCTGGGTTCAAGCGATTATCCCGCCTCAGCCTCCTGAGTAACTGGGATTACAGGTGCACGCCACCATGCCCGGCTAATGTTTTTGTATTTTTAGTAGAGACAGGTTTCACCATGTTGGCCACGCCTGACTTTGTGATCTGCCCATCTCGGCCTCCCAAAGTGCTGGGATTACAGGCGTGAATCACCACACCTGGGTGAGAACTTGGATTCTTAAAAAGTCTCCAAATCAGTTTCTGAAGGAGGAATCTTTTTCAAGTCTAGTGCATTTACGGTATTAAAAATTCAATTTCTTCCTGGACTACAGAGGACAGCCATTTACAAAGTCTGATTTCCTCATTTTCCTATAATTTTAGGAATATTTGATTTGTATAAGTGCTTATTTATCTCTAGCAGCCAATAAGAACTGAGTTCCTTTCATTTAAATGACTTCACAAAATAAGGAATGGACGCCCTCCAGAGATGGGAAAACATTACTCACTCACCCCAGGGGCCCGACCGAAGCCACAGAGGGAGCTTAATGCTTCATTTTCACACCATTAGCCACAGGGCAAGAGATTCGAGAGGCTCAGGCTAACATGCCTGACTCCTGCCGTTCTCTGCCAACATCCATTCACTCATTCCCAGAAGTCACCAAATAGTCACATCAGAAAGCCAAATTCCCAATCATCACTGCCACCACTATGGAATAGCTCAGCTAGAAACAAACCAAAACCCAGAATATAGCAATATAACAAGGGACAGACAGGGTGGCCTGGATTTGGCTGGCTGTTTGCTTTAATTTGACTCACCTAAGGGGCAGAGTGACATTCAGTAAAAAGTTATTTTTCTTTTCTTTTTTTTTTTTTTTGAGATGGAGTCTTGCTCTGTCACCAGGCTGGAGTGCAGTGGCGCCATCTTGGCTCACTGCAACCTCTGCCTCCCGAGTTCAAGCAGTTCTCCTGCCTCAGCCTCCCCAGTAGCTGGGAATACAGGTACACACCACCATGCCCAGCTAATTTTTGCATTTTTAGTAGAGGCGGGGTTTCACCATGTTGGCTAGGATGGTCTCGAATTCCTGACCTTGTGATCTACCCGCCTTGGCCTCCCAAAGTGCTGGGATTACAGGCGTGAGCCATCGTACCCTCCCAAAAGGTCTTTTTCTATTGATTGTTGCTGGAATGGCCCTCCTGAAGTGCTGCACTGCTCTGTGCTCCTGCTCAAGGACCCACAGTGGCTCCCTCCTTCCTGTCACCATGTGGATGCCACTGAGTATTTCCTCAGCTTCCATATCAAGCTGTCATCTGTCTGAATATGTATCGAGGCCATGGTGCTCATTGTGTGTCACGATCATTGCAAGCAAGGCCAGGAGTGGCGTCTGTCCTCAGTCTGGGTCACTGGATAGATTTGAGGGGTTCTTAGCAATGTCAGCTCCCCAAGGGCAGAGGTTTTGTATGCCTTGTTCACTGTTAGAACTTGGCACAGTGCCTGGCACATGTAGAGACTCAGTCAATATAGGTCAGAAGAATGAATGAATGTACTCCCCAACCCTCAACTGAGTCATGTGGAAACTAAGGCACAGAGTGGTAAAGTGACTGGCTCAAGACCATGTGGGCAAGTCATGGGAGTAATGGGATTTTCCCAGGGTCCCCAGTTACTTACCCAGTGGGCACCCATTTCTTTTCACAGACCCTGGTATTTCCTGACAGCAGGAGACAAAGAGGTGCACCACTGGCCATGCACGGGGCTTATGCCTGTATTCCCAGCTACTTGGGAAGCTGAGACATGAGAATCGCTTGAACCCAGAGGGCCGAGGTTGCAGTCAGCCGAGATGATGCAACTACACTCTAGCCTGGGCAACAGAGCAAGACTGTCTCAAAAAAGAAATGCACCACCAAGACCCCCTTTCAAGGAAAGGCTCACTGCGCAGCTGCAGGGAGTGCAGTGGGCAGGCAGCCTCCGCTGTCAGCTCCATCAGGGTCCACAGACAGCCACTTCCCCAAACTCTTGCCCTCTCCCCCAAAACACTCTGTTGCACCATCCCTGCTCCAGAGCTCCCCGCTGGGCTGGCCAAGGCATTGTGTGGCTTGCATTGTACTCAGCTCTCCCCCTGCCCAATCCTGCTTCCTCCTCCTTCCCTTTACATCAACTGATAAACCTCCTGTGCCCCAAACTCCAGCTCAAATTCTGCTTCTAAAGAACCTGCCCTGGGACACTGCCAAGTGAAACTAAGGGGTCCCAACACTGCCTCCACCAGGAGTTACCCCAGGGGAAAGCATATGAGTGGAATGGTCACTTTATTGGCTGAAGAGTAGTGGAAAGAGTCAAGAAAGCCCACCTGAGAAAACCAGAGGGCTGCAGCTCAAAGTCAAGGGTGCGGGAAAGTGGCCCTGAGAAGGTCTCGGGGCACTGTGTTCTATAAGGCTCAGCCCAACACAACCAAGCGAGTGAGCAGAGCAAGAAAATCCAGGACTGGCTTTTATTCATAACATGTTTCCACCTGGTTCTGAGCGAATCAAGGTATCAAAAAGCTGGGTACAGTGGCTCACACCTGCAGTTCCAGCTACTTGAGAGGCAGGGATGGGAAGATCACTTGAGCTCAGGAGGACAAGTCCAGTCTGGACAATATAGAAACCCTCTCCCATCTCTAAAATAAAGAAGAATGCAAAAAGCCCAAGGGAAGAGCAGATGGATTGCATGTTTCTGGAGCTGGGAAATCAGTCTGCGGGGAGTTCCTGAAACAAGTAATATGCAGCGTAACTCAAGAAGCAGGTTGTTTTAACTTAGAAAAACTCAACATTGAAGAGTTGAAAGTGATGGTACTGGCCGGGCGTGGTGGCCCATGCCTGCAATCCCAGCGCTTTGGGAGGCCAAGGTGGGCGGATCACTTGAGGCCAGGAATTTGAGACCAGCCTGGCCAATGTGGCAAAACCCCTGTTTCTACTAAAAATACAAAAATTAGCTGGGCATGGTGATGTGCATCTGTGGCCTCAGCTACTGGGGAGGCTGAGGCACGAGAATAGCTTAAGCCCCAGAAGCAGACGTTGCAGTGAGTCCAGATGCCAGATGGTGCCACTGCATTCCAGCCTGGGTGACGGCAGTGGGGGAGGAGTAGCAGTGGGGGAGAAGAAGAAAGTGATGGTACTTAGCACTTCAATAATCTGTCGGTTGCAAGAATGAGCTATGTTGATGTGTTTAGAGCCGACCGACCCTGTCATGAAATGCTAGAGCATCACCCGGGACAGATGGAGGGCAAAGACCCAGAGACACCAGCCGGGACCTCAGTTAGCTGTGGCAGGAGGGGCTTAATGGCTTCTTCTGTATAATTGAGTGCTAATTTCTAACCATGATTGCACTGTGGTCTTGAGCTTACGGCCACTATAAGTCATTGTTTTGTTCTGTTTTGGAATTTATTATTATTATTTAGAGACAAGGTCTCACTGTGTTGCCCAGGCTGGAATGCAGTGGCATGATCACTGCACATCTTTTTTTTTTTTTTTTTTTTTTTTTTTATGAGACAGAGTCTCACTCTGTCGCCCAGGCTAGAGTGTAGTGATGTGATCTCCTCCAGCTGCCGGGTTCAAGCAATTCTCCTGCCTCAGCCTCCTGAGTAACTGGGACTACAGGCGTGTGCCACCATGCCCAGCTAATTTTTGTATTTTTAGTAGAGATGGGGTTTCACCATGTTGACCAGGCTGGTTTCAAACTTCTGACCTCATGATCCACCCACCTCAGCCTCCCAAAGTGCTGGGATTACAGGCATGAGCCACTGCGCCCAGTCAAAGCACATCTTTTCGATACAGATGAGGCTGTGAGGTAGAATTTGCCATCAGTGACTTTCCCTTTGAATAAGCACCTGAAAATGAACTTAGTGTAGTTATGTCAGGGTCTCATAGGGGTGTTCAACATTGTACCTTAGTCACTTATATTCACTGCAAGAGAGAACACCCAATGTCACCAAAGTATCCTTTCTTGGGTCCAGGGGTGAGAAAATGGGTAAACTATGCATCCACTTCCTTGCTTTTCCTCCATTGTCCACTAAGCCTAATTGATAGGCCCATTTCAATTTTTAGTGTGTGCTGTGAAGACTGCTCAACTTGATCCAATCATAGGCATGATTCAACTGGTTAGGATTCAACTGGCTGTCTTCTATTCCTTTAGCTAAAGATTTGGTCTCTGTATGGAATATAGGAATTCATTACTTATATTTTCAATGTTGATCATGCCCTTCATCAATAAAAAGGGTCTTCTTTGACTGCTTAGTGCTTTTTTTCCTTAATTTTATCTTGAATTTCTATTCCAAGTGCTGTTTTCTCTGTCTCTTTACTTTTCTCATGCATTTTTACACATCATTTAAAAAATCTTTCTGAATCATATTGATTTAGACATCATTTTGTTGTTTCTTGGAATACTCATTCAGTCTGAGTGCCCTTGTCATCTTTTATTTTTCTGAGACAGGGTCTCACTCTGTCGCCCAGGCTGGAGTGCAGTAACACGATCTCAGCTCGCTGCAACCTCTGCCTCCCGGGTGCAAGCAATTCTCCTGCCTCAGCCTCTTGAGTAGCTGGGACCACCGGCACATGCCACCTCACCTGGCTAATTTTTGTATTTTTTTGGTACAGACGAGGTTTCACTGTGTTGGCCAGGCTGGTCTCAAACTCCTGGCCTCAAGTGATCCACCCACCTCAGCCTACCAAAGTGCTGGGATTACAGGTGTGAGCCACCGCACCTGGCCTACCCTTGTCATTTAATATATGGAATTCAGCTCATTAATATCTATTGTCAGAATTGAAATTCTGTCTTATGTTTTTTGGTATTTTTAATGTATCCTTGATGTTTTCTTAGCATCCTAACTTTCATTATGGAATAATCTCCCTTTTTTTTTTCAAGTGATTTGAAAGTTCTATCTCTGTTTTATTATTTTCATCTTCTTTCTTTCTTTCTTTCTTTTTTTTTTTTTTTTTGAGACAGGGTCTTGTTGTTACCCAGGTTGGAGTTCAATGGTGTGATCATGGCTCACTGCAGCCTCCATTTCCCAGGCTCCAGTGATCCTTCCACCTCAGCCTCCCAAGCAGGTGGAACAACAGGCATGCACCACCATGCCTGGCTAACTTTTGTATGTTTTGTAGAGATGGGGTTTCATCATGTTGCCCAAACTCCTTAGCTGAAATGATCCACTCACCTCAGCCTCCCAAAGTGCTGGGATTACAGGCATGAGCCACTGCGCCCAGCCTATCCCTGTTTTTAATTCAACTTGTGGTTATCTTTAGGTTTTTTAAAATACAGTTGAGGCCAGGTGCGGTGGCTCACACCTGTAATCCCAGCACTTTGGGAGGCCGAGGCGGGTGAGTCACAAGGTTAAGAGATCGAGACCATCCTAGCCAACATGGTGAAACCCTGTCTCTACTAAAAATACAAAAATTAGCCAGGCATGGTGTGGCACATACCTGTAGTCTCAGCTATTTGGGAGGCCGAGGCAGGAGAATTGCTTGAACCTGGGAGGTGGAGGTTGTAGTGAGCTGAGATCGTGCCACTGCACTCCAGCCTGGTGACAGAGTGAGACTCCATCTCAAAAAAACCCCAAAAAACAAAAAACAAAAACAAAACAGTTGAATCTACATTTCTCATTATCAGCAGCAGAAATGAAAGAATAACTATTCTTCTCTCCTTTGTGGATGGGATGCGAACTCTCCTGATATCACATGAACAGGGGTTTCGGTGCTCTGAGAGTCACACAGGCTGGTGTAAGAATACTTGGGGTAAAAGACTGGGATGCGAACCCCAGGAGTCACACAGACTGCAGTTTGGAAATGCTGGGGTCAGACAGACCAGGTATAGACATTCCTGGTGTCATATTGACTGTGATATGAGCACTTCTGGGGTCACATATATAGGAATTTGGACATCTATGGGTCTCACAGACTGGAGTGTGAACTTACGGGTTCCGGGACCAGGATGCCAACAATCCTCAGGCCACAGAGACTAGAACGTGGACACTCCTGGCTGCATACCTATTGGGACATGACTTTCTGGTGTCACACAGAGCAGGGTACAGAAACTCCTAGGGTCATGCAGCATCAGGTATAGATCATAGGAGTGTCCACATCCCAGTCTGTGATGCCACTAGAACTCACATTTATTTCTGTGAACACTTTTGTCCACACTGCAGTCTCTCACCCCATTATATCCAGACTGCAGTCTGCATTTCCCTAATAGTGACTACTTTGAAGTCATTATAAGTCCAGTAATTTCATCTCCTACATTTGGGTTCAGGTCTGAAGGCCACTAATGCTGAAGTATTTGCCATAAGCCCAGGTTTAAAGTGTAACTGAAGAGGCATGGATAACGACACTTAACAATGGTCCATTCAGGCGCGGTGACTCACGCCTGTAATCCCAGCACTTTGGGAGGCTGAGGTGGGCAGATCACCTGGGGTCAGGAGTTCAAGACCAGCCTGGCCAACATGGTGAAACCCCATCTCTACTAAAAATATAAAAGTTAGCTGGGCATGGTGGTACATGCCTGTAGTCCCAGCTAGTCAGGAGGTAGAAGCAGGAGAATCACTTGAACCCAGAAAGCAGAGGTTACAGTAAGCCAAGATCATGCCACTGCACTCTAGCCTGGGCAACAGAGTGAGACTCTGTCTCAAAAGAAAAAAAAAGCCATGCAGGATTACAGGAACGCGCCTGTAATCCCAGCTACTCAGAAGGCTGAGGCAGGAGAATTGCTTGAATCCAGGAGGTAGAGGTTGCAGTGAGCTGAGATCATACCACTGCACTCCAGACTGGGTGACAATAGCAAGACTCTGTCTCAATAAAAATAAAAAATAAAACAAGAAGGTATTGATGGCAAACTCACTAACCAAAGTCCTTGTTTAAGGGGGCACTAACAGTGGAAGTTTTATCAGAGGCCTGTGTGGAAGGCAACACTATCAGGGAGGAACGTATAGTGGAAGAATGAACAGAGGCCATAGTTTAAAGTCAGATAGGGACATTGATGATAGAAGAGTTAATACACAGAGTCCAATAATAGACCAGAAAATCACTGATGATAGAATAAAGACACCCAGATTTGAGGTCAAATAAGAGGGGTGAGGATTTTGACCAGGCGTGGTGGCTCATACCTATAATCCCAGCACTTTGGGAGGCCAAGGCGGGCAGATCACCTGAGGACAGGAGTTCAAGACCAGCCTGAACAACATGGAGAAAATCTGTCTCTACTAAAAATGCAAAAGTAGCCGGGCATGGTGCCTGTAGTCTCAGCTACTTGGGAGGCAGAGGCAGGGGAATCGCTTGAACTTAGGAGGCGGAGGTTGCAGTGAGCCGAGATTGTGCTGCTGCACTCCAGCCTGAGCAACAAAAGCAAAACTCTGTCTCAAAAAAACAAAACAAAAGGCCGGGCGTGGTGGCTCATGCCTGTAATCCCAACACTTTGGGAGGCCAAGGTGGGCAGATCATGAGGTCAGGAGTTCGAGACCAGCCTGACCAATATGGTGAAACCCCATCTCTACTAAAAATACAAAAATTAGCCGTGTGTGGTGGCACATGCCTATAATCCCAGCTACTCAGGAGGCTGAGGCAGGAGAATCACTTGAACCCTGGAGGCAGAGGTTGCAGTGAGCTGAGATCGGGCCACTGCACTCCAGCCTGGGTGACAAAGCGAGACTCCATCTCGAAAAAGGGGGGGGATAAGGATTTTTAATTAGTTCTGCTTTAATTATGCTGTTGAATATCTAGACAGGGAGATGGGATTTAATACTGGGATAGTTAGCAAATGCTTGACTTCAGACTAGAGGAATATTCCAGGCATAACACTTAACAGCGACCCTGGTTTAGGGTTAGACCAGAGAAAAAGGGATGACGACAATCGAATTACTATCTGGGTTTGAGGTCAGTTCAGAGGGGACTCGAGTCTAGAATAGTTAACAGAGCCTGGGGTTTGCGTTCACACTCTAGGGGCACTGGTGTTAGGAGAGATAACTGTACAAGTTCAATGATAGATCCCAGGACACTGGCAATGGAGCAGTTAGCAGAGGATCAGATTCAAGGTCAAACCAGATGGGAGTTGGTGGTATATTTAATAGAAGACTGGTCTGAGAAGGCTTGGAGTAGAAGGATTTGGGGATAGTTAAATGGCTGTGTTGGCTAACTAGACCAGTAGATCTTGAAATATGAAATCGGAAATGTAAATCCTGGTTATGAGTCAGACAGAGGAGAGAGCAGGGAGAGTGGAAGAGCTCTGATTAGGGAGCAGGACGACCCTGAATGTGGAATGACTAGAAAAGATAACCCAGATTTTGAGAACAAGCCAGAAGGACGTTGACGCTGTAGTGCTTAACAGTAGACCAGGTTTGAGATCAGACCAAATGATGGTTTAGGGGTTAAAATGGCCTACATTCAAAGTCAGATCAGAGGGGACAGAGGTTGAATGGTTAAAAAGAAGACCAGGTATGATCCATGAGGATGTTAGATGCAAAATGAACAGAGGTCCAGGTTTAATTAGAGACCAGTAGGACCTGTAAGCTAGAATATCAAATGAAGGTCAGCCGGGCATGTGGCTCACGCCTGTAATCTCAGCATTTTAGGAGACCAAGGCGGGGGGATCACTTGAGATCAGGAGTTTGAGACCAGCCTGGCCAATGTGGTGAAACCCCATGTCTACTAAAAATACAAAAATTAGCCAGGCATGGTGGCACACACTGTAATCCTGGCTACTTTGGAGGCTGAGGCAGGAGAATCGCTTAAACCCAGGAGGCGAAGTTTGCAGTGAGCTCAGATCATGAAACTGCACTCCAGCCTGGGCAACAGAGGGAGACTCTGTCTCAAATAAACAAACAAATAAATAAATAATAAAGTGTCTGGGTTTGAGGTCATAGGTGCTGGTGAAACAAACATTAAGAGATGCCCAGGTATGAGGTCAGACTAAAGAGTCAGTGAGGCCTGGGCTGAAGTTTGGACTTCATAGGCCAACTGTTTGGTACAACTGTTTTGGTTTTCTTTTCTTTTCTTTTCTTTTGAGACAGAGTTTTGCTCTGTTGCCCAGGCTGGAATGCAATGGCGCGATCTCGGTTCACAGCAACCTCCACCTCCCGGGTTCAAGTGATTCTCCTGCCTCACCCTCCAGAGTAGCTGGGATTACAGGCATGGACCGCCACGCCTGGCTAATTTTGTATTTTTAGTAGAGATGGGGTTTCTCCATGTTGATCAGGCTGGTCTTGAACTCCTGACCTCTGGTGATCTGCCCGACTCAGCCTCCCAAAGTGCTGGGATTACAGACGTGAGCCACTGCGCCCAGCCAATGGTACAACTGCTAATACGGAAGTGCAGATTGGAATTGACACCATAAGGACATGGATGGTGAAATAATTAACAGAGGCCCAGATTCAAGGTCAGGACTGAGGGTCCTTGAGGTTGGAATGGAGCAAAAGGGCACTGATCACAAATACTGTAGTTAATAGAAGCGCAAGTTCAGTTCAAGGTCAGATTAGAAGCCAATTGCTAGTGAAATATTATACAGTAGCCTTGGTTTGAGATTTGACCAGTGGTACACTGGTGGGGTAATAGTTAACAAAGGTCTAGCTTTGGTTTCAGACCAGAGAGGCTCTTGATGATGAAGTGGCTGACAAACAAACGGGTTCAAAGTCAGACAAAGGGCAAGAAACAGTTAATGGAAGCCTCGATTTGAGGCAAGACCAGAGTAGTATTAACAGTGGAATGGTTGACAGAGCTCCAGATACGATGTCAAACCAGAGGCACAGTAACAATGCTGGACAAGTTAACCGAGGCCCAAATGTGACTGATAACATTATTTTTATTCTTTCTTCATTATTTATTCCCTCTTAGGTGGTGAGTCAAGAAAAGTACCACCAAGATGAGTTTAAAGCAGAATGTCAACTCTGCCACCTCAAAATTTCACAAGGAGGAAACTGCCAAAATCATGCACAACAATATTCACAATCAATCATCTTGAATTCAGACTCAACAGAGAATGTGAAGAGTGTCAACAAAAGAAGAAAGTGTTAGCGAAAAAGGTTCCCCCAAATTATCTCGCCATCCACAGACTTTGGTGGAAACTGGGCATCTGTGTGGTGTTGCACATCATGCAGAAAAATAGTAACACAGTAGGCCTCGACTGCGATCCTTGGAAAAGCCTGCTTCAAGGTTGGCCCTTGGCTGCTGGGGGTACATAGATTCTAGGAGGATTCCCACCACTCCCTAAGAGATAAGAATGGCTCACTCTGGCTGGGTGTGGTGGCTCACACCTGTAATCCCAGCACTTTGGGAGGCCAATGTGGGAGGATCACCTGACCCAGGAGTTCAAGACCAGCCTGGGGAACATGGTGAAACCCATCTCTACAAAAATCAGCCAGGGGCATGGTGTTGCACGTCTGTGGTCCCAGCTGCTTTGGGAACTGAGGCAGGACCACTTCAGCCTGAAAGGTTGAGGCTGCAGTGAACCGTGTTTGAGCCACTGCACTCCAGCCTGGGCAACAAAGTGAGACCCTGTCTCAAAAAATAAAATAAAATAAAATAAATAAAATAAAATAACAAAGAATGGCTCACTGTACCTAAGATGTTTGTAAAAAAAAAAAAAAAAAAAAAAAAAGTGGTTTATGCTGAACCCCTGCTTTCCTTCTGGGAGTCTGGGATTTGGGTAGGTGCCAGGTAGGGGATGCCTGTGGGACCATCCCCCAATAAAAGCTTGGTACCAGCCAGGTGCAGTAGCTCATGCCTGTAATCCCAGCACTTTGGGAGGCTGAGGCAGGCGGATCACGTGGTCAGGAGTTCGAGACCAGTCTGGATGATATAGTGAAACCCCATCTCTACTAAAAATACAAAAATTAGCCAGGCATGGTGGCACACACCTGTAGCCTCAGCTACTCAGGAGGCTGAGGCAGAAGAATCGCTTGAACCTGGGAGGCAGAGGTTGCAGTGAGCCGAGATCGCGCCACTGCACTCCAGCCCAGGTGACAGAGCAAGACTCCATCTCAAAAACAACAAAAAAAGCTCTGAGTGCTGAGTCTCTAATTGAGCTTCCTTGGTTGGCAACATTTCACACATATTGTCACAACCCATTACTGTGAACCGAGCACACCTTGTGTGACTCCAATGAGAGAGGAGCCTTGGAAACTTGTGCCTGGGTTTCCCCAGGAGTTGGCCTCACACACCATTTCTTTTTGCTGATTTTGCTCTGTATCTTTTTATCTTTTTGTTGTAATAAATCAATCATAGCCATGAATACAACCACATACTGAGTCTTGGGAGTCCTCCTAGCAAATCACTGAGCCTGGGGCTGGTACTGGGGATCATGACACACATATATACATGACCCTGACCACAGGAACAGTCCACCTCACTGATGTCCCTATCTCACCACCATGTACCCTGAGGTCTATTAGATGGAAGTCCCGGTTAGAAATGCTTGGGATGCAAATAACCACACTGTCAAATAACTGGACTGAACAAACGGGAGATTATTTCCCTCCAAGAAGACTGCTGGTGCGAGTTCAGCAGCTCAACAACACCGAGCCAAGCTGGAGTCTCCACCATGCTGTGGACTGACCCTAAGGTCCTGAGAGTCGCAGTTCCAACTGACGCATATGTGGCAGCAAATAACGCTGGGGAGGGAGGGAGAGGCCGGAGCAAGAGCCTCTTTGCCGCTTCTGGTAACTTTGACCTTTTCTGGTGACCCAGGCCACTGGTACACGGTTTGGGTTATTTACCTCCATCAATACTCAAAGCTTTTTCTCCTCTCTTGGGGCTCCCCTCAAATACTGATCAACACTTTTTGGTCTCTGAGCTGTTCCAGGGCTGGAATTTGCACCCTGGATGGGGCTGGGAGGAGACTGGCATGGTCTGAGTGACGGAGAGTCCACCACACAACAGGAGGCCCCAGCTCAGCCTTAGCTCCCTGTTGCTCCTACATCAGTTTGGGGCTCCAGGACTCAACACCTGTGCTCCCTGCTTTCAAGAAAACATGATGCATAGAGAGGGGTGGGGCCCAGGCAAGGGCTGCTATGTGGAGGAGTCTGGGAATGGAGCCACTCACCACAGGAGGCAGCAGAGTCCTGAAGCCTAACATGGTGAACCCCCTGGGGGTCCAACCCAATATTTCCCACCCACTACTCCACTGTGCTACCCTGCTGCAAGTCCCCATGACTGCGCTCGAGGGGTCTCTTGCTGGGTCCCCTGCTTCAACCCCCACCCTCAATCTGTTCCCTTCAGCAGCCAGAGGGAGCCTCTATGACCAAGTCAGATTGTGCCCCTCCTTTGCTTGAGACCTTCTGGTGATGCATCACCCCCTACTCTGAAAAAAAGCCAAAGTCTTCACTGTGGCTCCCGAAGCACGATAGCATCTGGCCTGTCCGACCCCATCTACTGTCACACTATGGTCCAGCAAGACTCTGGCATACACAATGATCCTTCTGGAACGCTCCAGCCTCAGGGTCTTTAGGCTGGCTTTCTCTCTGCCTAAAATGTTCTGCCCCTACACTATGACTCCCACTCACTTCATTCAGGTCTTTATTTAAATGTCACCCTGAGCCAGGCGTGGTTGTTCATGCCTGTAATCCCAGAACTTTGGGAGGCCGAGGCGAGTGTATCGCTTGAGCCCAGGAGTTCGAGACCAGCCTGGGCAACATGGCAAGACCCTGTCTCTACTAAAAATACAAAAATTAGGGTCTCGCCGGGCATGGTGGCTCATGCCTGAAATCCCAGCACTTTGGGAGGCCAAGGCGGGCAGATTATCTGAGGTCAGGAGTTCGAGACCACCCTGGCCAACATGGTGAAACCCCGTCTTTAAAAATATATATATTAGCTGGGTGTAGTGGTGTACACCTGTAGCTACTTGGGAAGCTGAAGTGGGAGGATCACCTAAGCCCTGGAGGTTGAGGCTGCAGTGAGCTATGGTCATGCCACTGCATTCCAACCTGGGTGACAGAGTGAGACCCCCTCTCAAAAACAAAAGAAGGCACCCTGTCAGGAATGTCTTCCCTGATACCGTAAAGTCCCACTCCCCCAACTCCAACTTCTGCAGCTCTGTCTCCCATCCTTGCCTTATTTTCCTTGCACCACTCATCATTAGCTGACCTGTTCCATATTTTTGTCTACTGTCTCCTCTACAACACAAGCCCAACAAGGGCAGGCATTTCCATCAGATTAGGTCACAGCAGTATCCCCAGTGCCTAGAACAGTTCCTGGCACACAGTCAGGGCTCACTAACGTCTATCGAATGCATGAGTGTGTAAAACAGTTAAAGCGGTGCCTGTGACCCAGCAGACATTCAATCAATGCTTGTGGAATGAATGAATCGTTGATGCATGAATGCACAAATGAGTCAATGAACTCCGTTCCACCGTGTTCCTGGAGCTGCCTGCTCCCCTGCCAGTCCCCGGCAGAGCTGGGAGCCGGCCCTCAGCACAACCACTGAAGCTTTATTTACAACACGAGGCTGGAGTAAAGGGATGAGATGGTGGACAGCAGCAGGGCCGGCAGGACCCTACTTCTGCTCCCGCCTCCAGACGATGACCATGCCGCTGGCGTCACTGGAGGCCAGTAGGCTCTCGTCGCAGTTGAAGCTGACATCAAGCACGGGCGCACTGTGGCCCTGCAGCTTGTTGACAGCAGCCTTGGCTGCCCGTTCCACATCAAAGAAGTGCACGCACATGTCCTCACTGCCTGTCACTGTCGGGGTGAGAGGGAGAGGCCATCGGGAGGCGCCTGGGGTGCCCCTGGTGGGAAGTCCCTGAGGTGTTGAAGGGTGTATGTTGGAGGTGTGAGTTTCCAGCATGGCTTGGGGAAGTTTGAGGGGGCCCCATCCCTAGCTGGGAGGTCACCTGGCTATTTCAGTACTGTGTGCAGAGTACAAGGTCTCTGGGCTTTTTTGGGGGAGGTGTGTTCAAAGTGTGTTTTGATTGCTTCTCGGCCTTTTGGCTGAGATCAAGTGCAAACTGTGAGTTCTCTGAGCTGTTTGGAGCTGTCAGTCCCAGACTGAGGCTGTTGGGGTGTGAGGGGTCATGAGGCCCAGGAAGTCAGGGTGTCAGGGTGTCGTGATATCTGAGCCAAGTCGGGACCAGCCCTGGTCCCTGCCCCTCCCCCAGCCACCCAGATCCCCTGTACCTATAGGACTCACCCACGCAGGCCCCCTGGCGGAAGGACATGAGGGGACAGAAGATGCTGCGCACCGGGTGTGAGCTCTGCTCGATGGGGAAGCTTCTCTTCAGCTGCAGGGTCCCCTCGTTGTCTACCACTCTGAGAGGAGGACGAGAAAGAAGGTCAAAACACAGCCCCAGCCCCAGCAGGGGGACAAGTTGTGGGCCTGTGTCCCCACCCCATGCCTAAGTTCTTTTCAAGGTTCATGAAACCCAATATTTTTTGTTTTTGAGACAGGATCTTACTCTGTCACCCAGGCTGGAGTGTAGTGGTGCGATCATGGCTCACTGCAGCCTCAACCTCCCACGCTCAAGTGATCCTCTCGTCTCAGCCTCCTGCGTAGCTGCGACTACCTATAGGTACGTACCATACCCAGCTTATGAAACCCAATTCTGAGGTGACTGCATAAACTGTAAATAGGGGCCGATGGCTCAGAAACTGTCTCTGTTGATATAAACAGGAGCCTCTCCAGTTTCATTCACTAGTTTTTCTTTCTAAGATCCTGGTGTTAAGACAGGCACAAAGAGACTAAATGAACACACCATGGTACGCCCACACTGTGGAAAACTGCACAGTCCTTAGAAAGAATAAAGCACAGTTCCCAAAGGTGACCTGGGGGGTTTCTACAAGGCATTGCCTGGTGAGAAACTTGAGATGTATGAAAAGGCCATTTCTTTTTTCTTTTTTTTTTGAGACAGAGTCTCACTCTGTCCTCAGGCTGGAGTGCAGTGATGCAATCTCGGCTCACTGCAACCTCTGCCTCCCAGGTTCAAGTGATTCTTCTGCTCAGTCTCCTGAGTAGCTGGGACTATAGACGTGTACCACCATGCCTGGCTAATTTTTATATTTTTAGTTTCACCATATTGGCCAGGCTGATCTTGAACTCCTACCTCGTGATCCACCTGCCTCGGCCTTCCAAAGTGCTACGATTACAGGTATGAGCCACCGTGCCCAGCCTTTTTTTTTTTTTTTTTCCCCTAAGAGATGGAGTCTGGCTCTGTCACTCAGGCTGTAGTGCAATGGCATGATCTCAGCTCACTGCAACCACTGCCTCCCAAGTTCAAGTGATTCTGCAGCCTCAGCCTCCAGAGTAGCTGGGATTACAGGCGCCTGTCACAACATACGGCTGATTTTCATATTTTTAGTAGACATAGGGTTTTTCCAGGTTGACCAGGCTGGTCTTGACCTCCTGATCTCAAGTGATTCGCCCACCTCGGCTTCCCAAAGTGCTGGGATCACAGGCGTGAGCCACTGCACCTGGCCCAAGAATGTCTTTCAATAGGTGAACAATGAAACTGGTACCTCCATAAAAGGAACATTAAGTGATAAGAAAACCCATTTCTTTAAAATGTCTTTCCTTCAAAACTATGGTGGGAGCCAGGCAAGGTGGCTCACGCCTGTAATCCCAGCACTTTGGGAGGCTGAGGCGGGAGGACTGCTTGAGGCCAGGAGTTCGAGACCAGACTGGGTAACATGGCAAATCCTCATTTCTGCAAAAAATAGATTAAAAAAGTTAGCTCAGCATGGTGGCACATGCCCGTAATCTCAGATACTTAGTCTGAGGTGGGGAAATCAAATGAGCCCAGATGTTGGAGGCTGCAGTGAGCCATGATCACGCCACTGCACTCCAATCTGGGTGACAGCAAAACCCTATCTCATAAACAAACAAAAACACACATAAGTATGTGTACACGCCTCAGATTCGTGGAGAGAGAAGGGTATATGGAAAGATGTGGATCATAATGGGCTTTACTATGGCAAGAGAGGGCCAGAGGTGATAGGAGGAAGAAGGGAGGGGCTGTGGGAAATGGGCACAAACCTAAGGGTAAATTTAAATTAAAAATTTTTAAAGCATATATATAGAAATTGTTTAAAAAGGAGGAGAGAGCTGGGTGCAGTGGCTCACGCCTGTAATCCCAGCACTCTGGGAGGCCGAGGTGGGCGGATCACGAGGTCAAGAGATCGAGACCAGCCTGGCCAACATGGTGAAACCTCATCTCTACTAAAAATACAAAAATTAGCCAGGCGTAGTGGCACATGCCTGTAATCCTAGCTACTAAGGAGGCTGAGGCAGGAGAATCGCTTGAACCCAGGAGGTGGAGGTTGCAGTGAGCCGAGATCAGGCCACTGCACTCCAGCCTGGCGACAGAGTGAGACTCCACCTCAAAAAAAAAAAAAAAAAAGGAGAGAAATAAAGTGGTAGAATAAAAAACATCCTGTTAAGCAGTGGTTTTCAGGCCTGGCCGGATATCGCTTAGGGAATTTCTCAATCTACCCATGCCCAGGCCTATCCCAAAACTTCTGAAACCACTGCCCTGCAGAGGGGCCCGGGCAGAATTTTTTAAAACTCTTCAGGTCATTCCAATGTGTGGCCCAGGCTAAGAACTGCATTTGGGTCACATGACAGATTGAGTGGGGATAGTAACTCCCACACCCCACCCCCTAAAAAAAAAAACCAAACAAAGAAAAAAGGAAGGAAGAAAGGAAAACAGGCCTTGCTTTAAGTAACCCTAGTCTATTTTTGTTTTATTGTACTTTAAGTTCTGGGGTACATGTGCAGATCCTGCAGGATTGTTGCATAGGTACACACATGCCATGGTAGTTTGCTGTCTTCAACCCCCCATCACCTACATCAGGCATTTCTCCCAATGTTATCCCTCCCCAACCTATCCACCCCCAGCTGTCCCTCCCCTAGCCCCTCATCCCCCAACAGGCCCCAGTGTGTGATGTTTCCCTCCCTGTGCCCATGTGTCATCATTGTTCAATACCTGCCTATGAGTGAGAACATGCAGTGTTTGGTTTTCTGTTCTTGCATCAGTTTGCTGAGAATGATGGTTTCCAGGTTCATCCATGTCCCTACAAAGGACATGAACTCATCCTTTTTTATGGCTGCATAGTAATCCATGGTATATATGTGCCATATTTTCCTTGTCCAGTCTATCATAGATGGGCATTTGGGTTGGTTCCAGGTCTTTGCTATTGTAAACAGTGCTGCATTGAACATACGTGTGCCTGTGTCCATATAGTAGAACGATTTATAATCCTTTGGATATATACCCAGTAATGGGATTGCTGGGTCAAATGGAATTTCTATCTCTAGATCCTTGAGGAATTGCCACACTGTCTTCCATAATGCTTGAACTAATTTACATTCCCACCAACAGGTAAAAGTGTTCCTATTTCTCCACATCCTCTCCAGCATCTGTTGTCTCCAGATTTTTTAATGATTGCCATTCTAACTGGCGTGAGATGGTATCTCAATGTGGTTTTGATTTGCATTTCTCTAATGACCAATGATGATGAGCATTTTTTCATATGTTTGTTGGCCTCATAAATGTCCTCTTTTGAAAAGTGTCTGTTCGGGCCGGGCGCGGTGGCTCAAGCCTGTAATCCCAGCACTTTGGGAGGCCAAGGCGGGTGGATCACGAGGTCAAGAGATCGAGACCATCCTGGTCAACATGGTGAAACCCCGTCTCTATTAAAAATACAAAAAATTAGCTGGGCATGGTGGTGCGTGCCTGTAATCCCAGCTACTCAGGAGGCTGAGGCAGGAGAATTGCCTGAACCCAGGAGGTGGAGGTTGCGGTGAGCCGAGATCACGCCATTGCACTCCAGCCTGGGTAAATGTGAGTGAAACTCCGTCTCGGGGAAAAAAAAAAAAAAAGAAAAGTGTCTGTTCATATCTTTTGCCCTCATCTATTTTATGCTTCAGTTTGCTCAACTGCAAAATGGAGTTAATAACAGCACCTACCTCACAGGTTGGTGCAAGGACTGAATGCAGTGATACACAGAAACTGCTTCAAACAGGGCCTGGCCGCAGTGATTGCTGTAAACGTGCACGCTCACTACTGCTGTTAGTGTTACTGCTACTACTGCTCCCTCAATGAAATTAACCTGATGGAGGAGATGGGCTACTGTCCCAGTGTGCTGGAGGAGGCAGGCCCTCCATCTCCAGGAGGCCCTGTGGGGGACCCACCTGTAGAGCAGCAACTTGTTGAGGCAAGCATTGATGAGCAGCGAGGGGTCCCGGGCCTCGCGGCTGACCCAGGACCGGGCTGAGATGCTGGTCACAGGACTCCCCTCATGCACCACCAGACGCTTGGCTTTGGTCAGCTTCCCTGCAGCAGCGGAGGGAGGGAGGGCAAAGGGGAGGGTGAGGGCTATGCCCTGGGAGGGCAAGCATCCAGATGCAGAACTACTGTCTGCCTACCTGTGGCCATGTCGAAGAGGAAGGAGAAGATACTGCCACGGTCATCACCCGCCCAGAGCAGCCGGCCAGGGGCATCAAAGGACAGAGCAAGGACACGGCCTGTCAGCTTGCTGGAGCCCCCCTTCACTTTCTTGCCCGTGGAGATGTTCATGACATGCACATTGTGCTTGGCGTTCCCCACCTGTGGGGAGAGTGCACAGACCATCATTCTGCTCCCAGCCAGTCCCTCCTCGAGTCTGAACACAGTGAGGCTACCGTTGATGGGACTGGCTGGTCCCCATTAAGAGTCTATTCACAGTGGGGCTGTGGCAGGTAGACAAGAAGGTGATCAGGCATGAATCCACCTCCCTAGCCAGCCCCTCTTGCAATCTGCCCAGAGTAGGGCACTTGCCTATGGGACTAAAGGGCCTTCAGAGCCATCATGCTGCCCCTTGGCCAGTCCTCCTGCAGTGTGAGAACCACAGGGCCTGCCCAGGCCTGTGATCCCAGCTTTACCCTGCTCCCTGGCTGCGCCTTTCTGGAACTTGTGGGGCTGCTGCTGACATGGGGAGGATCCTGGCCCACAAGCTCGCTCTTGGTCAGTTCCTCTGTACTTCACCCCATCCCACCCTGGGCCATGCCAGACTTTTTAATGTTCTTCCCCTGCTCTCTGACCAATCTACCCTGGAGTCTGACCATGGTGGGGCTGCCATTGATAGACCAGATGAGGCTCAGCCTCATCGTCCTGCTCCTCAGAGGTAGCCCCTGCAGTTAGAAAGCTGTAGGACTGCAGCTGACGTGACCAAAGGGGTCCCAGAGCCAGGACCCTGCCCTGGCCAGTGCTCCCTGAAGTTTACCACAGCAAGGCCATCTCAGACCAAGAATGGTCTTATGATCTGCTTCCCTTTTAAGTCTGACCACACTAGGACTGCTGTGATGAGATTCACGGGGGTCCTAGGCCCCCCTGGCTGCCCCTCCTTATACTCTCACTCCCTCAGATGGCCTTCCTGACCCAGTCCGCCCGCCCTTGGTGAGTGGGTGCCCTGGAGCCTGACCACGGTGAGGTTGTTGTTGACAGGCTGGAAGGTACAGCAGAGCAGTTCAGCACCATCGGGGTCAGGGATCTCCCGGATGCAGCGGCCATCCTCAGAGGCCCAGATGCGCATGGTAGCATCAAGTGAGGTGGATACGAGGATGTCATTGGAGAGGGACCAGGCGAAGTCAGAGACACCACGGGTGTGGCCCCGTAGGACACGAAGCACCGTGGGCGGGGCGGGTACCAGCTGGCACAGGGAGATGCTGCCGTCGAGTGAGCAGCAGGCCAGGCGGTGCCGGTCATCATTGGCGAAGCGCACTCGTGGAACTGCAATGCCAAGAAGCCATTTGTGGGAGTCTGCACACACACTGGGCACTTTTCTCTCTAAAAGGCTCTGATGCGTGTGCCAGGGCCTGGGGCCCCACTGCATGAGGCACAGTGGCCTCAGCAAAGGGCTTTCCTTGGCTGACAAAGGGAACTGTAACCCCAGAGGGCACTCTGCCAAAGCTCCCTAAGTCTTAGCAGCTCCTTTGCAGATTGCAAAAGTCTTCTGCAATGTGAAAAAGCTCCTGTCTTAGCAAACAATTTACAATCAAGGTCTTGGCCGTTTGCAAAACCCTTGACACTGTAGCCCACTCTGTCCTCTGCAAGGGGATTTCTCATCAGCAATGTCTTTTTTTTTTGAAACGGAGTCTTGCTTCTCGCTCTGTCACCCAGGCTGGAGTGCAGTGGTACAATCTTGGCTCACTGCAACCTCCACCTCCCGGGCTCAAGTGATTCTCCTGCCTCAGCCTCCTGAGTAGCTGGGACTACAGGCCCTTGGCACCACGCCCGGCTAATTTTTTGTATTTTTAGTAGAGACGGGGTTTCACTGTGTTAGCCACGATGGTCTCTATCTCTTGACCTTGTGATCTGCCCGCCTCAGCCTCCCAAAGTGCTGGGATTACAAGCGTGAGCCACCTCGCCCAGCCCATCTTTGAACTCTTCCAAGTGACTCACAAACCCAGGCTCCCTGCTACAAAGGGCTCTCTTAGGCTTCTGAGGCTCTTTACAGTAGAGAAAGCACTGAGACTCTGCAGACCACTGTGCAGGGGGCTTTTCAGTCTGCAGAAGGCTTTCTGGATGCGAATTCCTCCTTCAGAGGTGTGCCAGGGGCCTGGTATTCAGAAAAGGATGCCTTGGTTGGTTGTCACAGTTTGGGCAAACACTTGGTGATAGAACCCGCCACCCACTGACTCACCTGCTTCATCCACGTGCTGGTCAAAAACATGGTACATGCCTGCAAAGGCATAGTTCTCGCTCAGTGATGTGTCCCCAGCCATGGCCCGGCTTGCCTCTGCCGCTGACGTGGGCACCACGCTGCCAGGGGGCCTGGGCCCCAATAGGAAGTGAGGGGTGACAAGAGGTAGATGTGAGAGTGTTCAGTCTGCCATTGCCCCAGGGCCCCTCTCCTCCTCACAACCACACCCTCCTCAGCTACCTCTGGCGCATACCTGTCCTCATAGACGGCACGGTTCATCTGTGCTTGCAGCTGGTAGGAGCCTCGACTGACAGAACGGCGGTGCCCACGGGCCCCCAGGGCCCGAGGATCATCCTCAAAGTCCTGCAAATGGAGAGGGTCAGAGTGGGTGCATCCTGCAAAAAGCCCCTGAGATCCTTTGAGGTGTGGAGCCCTGAAATTCTACCTAGAGCCAGATCACTTCTCACCGTGTCCCCTGCCACCACCACCGCTGCCTGCCTGCACTACTGCAGTGGCTTCTTCACGAGTTCTGCTGTTCCTGCCCTCCCCCTGCTCAACAGATACTCCAAACATGGCTTGTTCTATGTTTATTGACCTGTTTACCAAGTTTATTGTCTGTTCATTGATTTACTTGGCATATTATCTTTTTGTCCTCTGCTGATGCAGAACAGTGCCCAGCACAGAGCAGGTGCTTGATGAAAGTCTGCAGAGCGAACGTATGCAGGCAGGGTATGCCCAGGGGGCGAATGTGGCCAGGAGCTCACCTCCATGCGGTCAAGGGTAGTGCGGCTACTGCGGACGATGCTGTTGCTATAGGCACGAGCACTGCCTGGCTCGGAGAGGGGCCCGTAGCGCTGGCCCAGCAGCTGCCCCCGAAGCCTCAGGTACTGCCGACGCAGTGCTGGGGGGTGCCCAGCCTTGGCATTCTCCCGCAGCAGCTGGCTGCGCCGGCGGATATACTGCGTCCGAAACTGTGGAAACGTTGGTGTGCGGTACGCGTTGTACCTGCAGGGTCAGGATGCAGGGCAGGCAGCAGGCACAGGACAGAGGGAATCAATCAGCTCGGGGAACAGGGCAGGAGAGTGAGGTATGTGGCAGTGACTGGGGCCGAGGTAGTAAGAATGACTAGCAGTGGTGATGGGGGACCTCTTGGTCCTGTGGTAGGAGTGAATCTTCGGCAATAATCAGCATGGTGATGAGGTGAGTTTGCAGACAATGGAGTCAGTCTGCTGCCTTGCTGGGGTCCCTACCGGGTGACTGGGTCAGCGCGGACAATAATTGGGGTCAGTCTACCATGGCAACAGAAATCACACTGACATTATGGGGGTCAGCGTTGGGTGGTGATGGGGTCAGAACAGGGAAGTGATGATGTTAAAAAAAAATCTAGGAGACACCCATAGGGGATAGGATGTCACCAGCCTGAGCCCCACCTCCCTCCCACAGGCAGCCTCTTTGCGCATGTCCACATCTGACCACATTTTCCCAGCATGCCGTTTAGAACCCTCTCCGGCCCAGAAACTCACGGCGGGCGCGCCCGCCTCCGCTACTGCGCATGCTCACCTCCGGCAAGCCCACGCAGCCGCATAAGGCAAATTCTCCGCCCAGCCTCACTTATCGCCATTGCGCATGCACCACAGTAAGTTCCGCTCCCATGGGCTTCGACCCTACGCCTCACCTCGCGTCCACTGCTAAGACTTGCTGCCACACCGCGGCCATTCCCTGGCCTCCTCCTCTGGCGCCTCCGCCCGCGGGAGCCTGCAGGACAAGGGCCTGGAATGTGAGCGTCCCGAGCGAAGGGATCTAGTTCCGTCCCTTCCGCCAGGCGACCACTGCCGTAGACATCGAGTCCCTCCGCGCTGGAGATGTCACGAACTCCCACCCGGCTGTTACCATGGTCATCACCCCAGCCCTGCCCTTCCTGGGCAACGCCCGGGTGACACACAGCGATTCAGAACAGACACCGCCCCTCCCCGGTCGCCGTAGCAACGCCCCTCCCCCGCCTAGCATTCCTTGCTTGACATTTCCCACCCATCTTGTCCCCGCCGCCCTCCGCCTTCCCTTCTCAGGTCCAAGAGCATAGCCCGGGATCGGGGACCACCTCCGGGGCTGCCTCCGGTTCTTGAGGCCCCCCGGGGCGGCCCTGAGACCACTGTCGCCGGTTCCCTCTGTCTCTCTTCCCTTTCTCAGGCTCCAGGCAAGATGGCCGCCTGCTATCAGAGAGAGCTGCCGAGCCCAGAGCGAATCGATAGGCATCCTTCCCAGGGCGTGGGAGTCTCGCAGGCGCATTGAGGGACATTCGCTTCAGGCACAAGGACAGAGGCTCCACCCCTCGACTTCTACCCATTCGTTAATGGCACTTTTTGTTTATACAAGGATAATGTCCAAGGGACATAGTGTCGGGGTGAGTTTACGAATAATTCCCTAGAAATCAGAAATACATTATAAAAAAGAGAAGGTGGCCGGGTGCGGGGGCTCACACCTGTAATCCCAGCACTTTGGGAGGCCGAGGCGGGTGGATCACGAGATCAGGAGATCAAGACCATCCTGGTCAACATGGTGAAACCCCATCTCTACTAAAAACACAAAAATTCAGCTGGGCATGGTGGCGTGTGCCTGTAATCCCAGCTACTCAGGAGGCTGAGGCAGGAGAATTGCCTGAACCCAGGAGGCGGAGGTTGCAGTGAGCCGAGATCGCGCCATTGCACTCCAGCCCGGGTAACAAAAGGAAACCCCCCCCCCAAAAAAAAAAAAAAAAAAAGTGGTATAGGGCCAGGCGCGGTAACTCACACCTGTAATCCCAGCAGTTTGGGAGGTGGAGGCAGGCAGATCATAAGGTCAGGAGATGGAGATCATCCTGGCCAACTTGGTGAAACCCCGTTTCTAAAAGAAACATGACTTTTAAAAGTGGTATAGGGCCAGGTGCGGTGGCTCACACCTGTAATCCCAGCACTTTGGGAGGCCAAGGTGGGAGGATCACTTGAGCCCAGGAGGTAGAGACCAGCCTGGGGAACAAAATGAGACCCCATCTCTACCAAAAATTAGTCTGACATGGTGGTGCATGCCTGCAGTCCCAGCTACTTGGGAGGCTGAGGCAGAAGAATTGCTTCAGCCCGGGAGGTTAAGGCTTCAATGAGCTGTGATTGTGCCACTACACTCCAGCCTGGGCAACAGAGCAAGACCCTGTCTCTAAAAAAATAAATAAAAGAGCTCAGCTGTGGTGGCTCACACCTGTAATCCCAGCATTTTGGGAGGCTGAGGAGGGAAGATAACCTGAGGTTAGGAGTTCGAGACCAGCCTGGCCAACATGGTGAAACCCCGTCTCCACTAAAAATACAAAAAATTAATGAGGCATGGTGGCGGGTGCCTGTAATCACAGCTACTCAGGAGGCTGCGGCAAGGAGAATCACTTGAACCCTCGAGGCAGAGGTTGCAGTGAGCCAAGATTGTGCCATTGTACTCCAGCCTGGGCAACAAGAGTGAAACTCCATCTCAAAAATATATAAATAGGGCCGGCACGGTGGTTCATGCCTGTTATCCCAGCACTTTGGGAGGCCGAGGCGGGTGGATCATGAGGTCAAGAGATGGAGACCATCCTGGTTAACATGGTGAAACCCTGTCTCTACTAAAAATACAAAAAATTAGCTGGGCATGGTGGCGTATGCCTGTAATCCCAGCTACTCAGGAGGCTGAGGCAGGAGAATTGCCTGAACCCAGGAGGCGGAGGTTGCGGTGAGCCGAGATCGCGCCATTGCACTCTAGCCTGGGTAACAAGAAC